>NC_051307.1:2748764-3085955 GCF_015220235.1 Choloepus didactylus
CTGCCCCCTGCCCGGATGGTCCATGTCCTTCCCACTCGCAGCACCAATGGCTGGGCGGACAGCGCTGCCCAGTGGGGGGCGGGCACCTTCATCGACGACGATGGCGAGGCAGCCGTCCGGGGAGAGCCCCACACACTTGACGTTGTACCGGGTCGCCAGGGGTAGGGTGTCGGATTTGTTGCTGAGAGAGAGAAAGCACGACAGCGGACTGAGGGGGCTGAGAGCCGGCCCGCAGCCACCAGCCCACACCCCTGCCACAGTGCTCCCAGGTCCTCTCCGGGCCCTTCGGACCACTCGTGGCACAGCCAGAGGAGAAATGAGACAACGGCCCTGGTGGAAACATGGCAAGACATATTAAAAGCCCTAAAACGGGACGTGCCTTTTCACATGTCAGCTTTTCTCCCAGGACTGAATTCAGAGAAGACTCTTTGTATGTATAATGTCAGAAAGTGGAAACAGCTTAGAGTCAAACTACAGGGCATTAACCACAATGCAGAACATCCACATTCACAACCACGGCAAAGTGGGTTTTAAAGAAATGGGAAAATGCACAAAAACAGGAAAATAAGTGGTGACAACTGAGTGTATCTGCAAACACCAGAACCAGATTTCAATTTCGTTCCTTATTTTGTTTTCCATGTTTCCTTCAACAAATACATGGTTGTAGCTCTAAGGAGCCTGCCATGGATGCTGTGTACACCAAGTGACGGAAGAGCTCAGGCGCAGCCCTTACCCCCAAGAGCACTGGCACCGGGCACAGTTTGTAAAGACCACCAAGCCCACCCGAGGCGAGGCAGTGTCCTCGTCAGCTCTCGGCACTCTTCCCAGGTAACCTAGGCAGGTGACCTCAGGAGCACCACGCCACACACAGGCCAACCCCACTGCAGACCTGTGAACGCCAAATAAGCCCTGCCCCCTACTCTTGAAGATGAGGGTGAGAGATGTTCAACCAACGGGTGAGAATAAGAATTAAGGTGAGAGAAACAGCTTTGAGAATCAACTTCAGCTTTTGCGTACAAACTACAATTACTGTCATTAACCTTTTATTGTACTTACTTTTTAAGGTCAAACACAGTGATTCTGTTTCCCACGGGGCTGATAACTGAATTTCCATCACGTGTAAAATTTAAGTTTCCACGCCGATAAACTGTACCCAGCAAATTTGAAAACTGAAAAGAAAACAAAGTCGTCAGTACAAAGAAAATTCAAAAGGTCTCTATTCACGGGAAGGAGCTGAGTGAGACATTTAGTTGGAGCTGGCAGGGAGAGCCCCAGCGGGTACTATCTCTGTTAACAGCCAGGCCCCTTCAGTCTCCCCGGCAGCAAGCTTCTGAGCGAGAGATGGGGAGGAAGGTGCCCAATCCTCAGGAGTTGGGTGCTAACCAAGGTGGGTGACAGGCGCCTGTGAGTGTGGGGAAAGCCATCTCAGATGAGGAAGTGTTGCCAGGTGGTGAAGGGGATGGGACCCACACTTCAGGAGAAGAAAAGCTACGAGATGGCACCCCAAAAGCATCTTAAGCTCAGGGCATACCCCAAATTTTAGTGTGCTGGTGTTCTAGTCACTGACTCATTCAACAAACATGAGTGTTTGCTGGACACTGCTACGCAGGTGAACAGGACTCTGCCCGCGATGGCCTTATGTCCTACATCGAGCAGGTGGGATGGTGGGGGAGACAAGGTCATCACAGACATGGGACGCGCAGCAAAGTCGGCAACCCCCAGCATGGAAGAGGGAGAGGCTACTTTAGCTGTGGTCAGGGAGGGCTTCCAGGAGAGACATCTGAGCTGGGGCCTGAATGGCAGAGCCAGGATCGGGAATTTTGGATAAGGTCGGTGAGAGAGGAAGGGCAGGGCCACAGGAACCCTGGGGAGGTCACAGGCAGGAGCTTAGTAAGCCGAAGGTTTTGAGCAGGGCTGCAACATGACCTGCTTCACATTTTTTTGAACACCACTCTGAGGATGGTAGGGAGGGGAAGCAGGGAAGCAAGTGAAGAGGCTCTTTCAGAGAAAACACAAGAGCAGAGTCCCAGCTAGGAGGAGGGAGAGTGGACTCGCGTCAAGAGCTGGACGCTGGAGGGAGAAGGGGGTGACCCAACCCTGGGTTTCTGGTTGGATGCTGCGTGGATGGTGGCGCCTCTGTCAGCACTGGGACACAGGGAAGGAGCACTTTTAGGTTCTGCAATGGACACGATGCGTGTGAGCCACAGTTGGGCACAAAGGCCCCCAGAACTGGCCAGTGGCAAGTTGTGTCAAGTGCTTCTCAAATGTCAAGTGAGGTGAAGGCAGAAACGACATCTGGATGGGCTCCACCACCCCTCTCTCCCTCCATCTTTCATCCCTGTCTCACCTGGCCCCCTGTGCCTGCACTTTCTCACTTCACATTTCTGTCTAGTCCCGTCTACAGCACTTCCTGAGTAAGTTCACCTTCCCAGACTCTCAGAACTACTTCTGCAAACCCGGGCTTCCCCTTTCCTCTCCCCTGCACTAAGCGTACCTCGATTCTTACCTCACCTGCAAGGAGAAGCCACCAGGTACCAGCTCCTGCACGTTCTGAATCAAACAGCTGCCACTCCACCTGCCCTCCCTCCTGTCCCAGATCCTATCCAAGGCCACTCCTCCGACCCACCTGGATCCCATCTCTGAACCTTCTCAACGACGGGTGCTCCCTTCTCTCCTGCAGTATCAAATCCTCCCTCTCAGCTGGGCCACTACGTTAAACAACAAATAAAAACCCTCCCTTGAACCCCTGTCACCCCTAGCCCCACCCCATCTCCCTGCTTTCCTCAAAGGAGACGACGTGGGAGTTGTGCCCACCCGGTCTGTCCCGCAGCTCCACCAGCATTTGTCAGCCACAAAGAACACGCGCCGTCCGCTCGGCAACTGCAAAGCGCCGCCGAGTGGCTGCGAGGTTCTGAGGGAGCCCACGCCGGGGGCTGCGGCTCCGAGCGCGGCCGCAGCAGGGTCGGCCCTGGGGCGCCGCGGACACGGCCGGGCGGACACCGAGAGGCCTGCCGCGCGGGCCGGGAGACTCAGGCAGGTCCCGGGACCCCGCCCCGCATCCCGCCGCCTTCCCGCGCTCACCCGGTAGGAGAACTTCATCTCCGCGCCGCACGCGTGCACCAGCGAGCCGCCGTCCCCTGGCTCCCAGGCCCGCCACGCCCACTTCCGGGAAGAGACCGCGAGACCGTCTGTACTTCCGGGGCAGGACCGTGGGCACAGCGCCCACAGCGCCCCCTGCGGCCTGGAGGAGCGGCACCGGCCCTCGCGCCCGCGCCCCGCCCCCGGGGGAGGCGGTGCCAGAAGCCCCGCCCCGAAGAGCCCCGGGAGCGCGGCCGCCCGCTGAGTC
The DNA here is from genome assembly GCF_015220235.1 of Choloepus didactylus. Classification (NCBI taxonomy): domain Eukaryota; kingdom Metazoa; phylum Chordata; class Mammalia; order Pilosa; family Megalonychidae; genus Choloepus; species Choloepus didactylus. The sequence continues at coordinate 2,752,111 of NC_051307.1, forward strand.
TCCGGTCCCGACTCGGGGCGGCCGCGTGCGGGGCCCACGGCCTGCGCGACTGGGCCTCAGCCTGCGGGAGATTGGCAGCCAAGCGCGACGGGTTCCCCGAAGGGCACGGGCCACCCCGCCGCCCAGAACACGTGGTCCACGCGCCTCCCACTCCGGAGGGTCCCAGCGACCAAGGAAACCGCTGTGGCAGGACAGTCTGTCTGCCGAGGGATCTGACAGCCAGAATGCTGACTCCCCCCTGTGCTGCTCTCAGAGACCACCTGACGCCTTCGGTCCCGCTGGTGAAAAACCAGTAATCCCTTCCGATATAGACGCATATTGAACAGAACTTTTACCTAAAAAACACTCAGGTACAATTTCCAAATGATGGAAGGTGGAAAGACCTTACTATAATAACTGGGACAGATGATTCATCTCCTTCAAGTCCCATATTAGATTATACTCAAGGAGAAGCTACACGGAAAAGCTGTGAATATTTTCAAGAAAGCAGAAAGGCCCTCTCAACTTTCTTCGATCTAGATAACATGTAACCACCTGGTCCTCTGTGAAAACAGGATGGGCTGCTGCTGTTACTTTAATCACAGAGAAGTTGTAAATAATGTGGCAAGCTTGAATACAGTCCTAATCAAATGTATGCTTATCAACATGATGTAATGGGCAAACTAATCATAGAATGAAATGAGAAAACTATATTGACAAGTTAGAGACAAGTAATAGTAATCTCTTCTCTAATTGTTAAACAAGTAAAAGTATGTTACATTGCTCTTACAGAAGTCATAGCTTAATTAGTAAAAACACTATCAGTCGAGTTTTGCAGATATTCAAGACTGAGTCTTAGATAACACTGTGGACCCCCTCCTCTGATCTTGCAACATTCGTGGATCAAGACGCTTCGCTTCGTGAGTCATTCATGTTCATGGAACATCATTCAATGTATAAATAGAATATGATTTAAAGGTACTGTAAATCAAGATGCCATAAATTTTCAGTAACTGAGAGAAGGGGAAGCTCTCTGATCCCATGTCCAGCTGCGTCTGGAGGAGTGGGGGCTCCCAGGCTTGCTAATGCATCAATTAATTTTTACATTTTAAGCTTGTTCCTTTTACTAAAGTGCTCCTTTTAGTAAAATTGTGTTAAAGTTGAATTCTTGCCTTGAGTGCTCTTTACTTTTAAACTATCATCTGTCTCTTTCTCTTTAAATTGAGTGGAAGGTTACTCGATGAAGCCCAAACTAACTGAATCAAGAACAGGTAAGGCTCAGGCCTTTTCTAATAGAGATCAGAGGTTCGAGGTGTAAAGAAACAAACCCGAGACACTGGCACTTCCTCCAGACCAGTGCTTGTTTAATAGTTCCTAATTATAATGAACAGGGAGCCAAAATTAGAATAAGAACTCTTAACACACTACGTTGAAAACCAGTTTTTGGAAAAAACTGTATTGGTGATGCTACCAAAAAATCAAGAGGATGTCATGCCCCAAGGCCACAGTTCTGCCTTGAAATGTAAACTGGCAAATATATTGTCCACAAAAGACTGGAAAGCTTTAAAAATGCAAATGTCTTAGTTCTTGTGATTTATGAAAAAAAATCCCTAATACTCCCCCAAAGCAAATAATTTAGGTGTGAGAGGATCAAGGAAGATTATGGAAAGAAAACAAGAAAATCCTTTAACTTTATACCCTGGGATATTCAACCACCACAATAAAAGTTCAAAAAAGCAGCAGCTTCTTAAAATGTGTATTTTCAGAATTATAATGCTTACATTTTAAATAGTCTTCATACAATGGTTTTATAGTCTTAACAATATATTACAGAATAATGTGAAAAGTGATTTTCATAGTATAACCATGAAAACAGAAATTATACCTGCAGTGTCAAAGTCACCAACTTGCCACCTTTTCCAGTCACAGAATCCCAGCAATTCATACCAATGATGCTTTCAGGTCTTATAGCCTGATGTGTATAATGGCTCGATTTAGAGAAAGGGGTATTTTCATAAGAAGTGAAATTTAAAAATCATGTAGGATTTATTTTAAGAAATCACAGTCTAAGGTAAAACATTTTAATCAGCACAACTTGTTCTCTTATAAAAAGAAGTATTGTTTTGCATTTTTTACACACACCTGGAGTGTTTCTTTAATTTTACTTTAATTCCATCCTAAACACTAGAGAAAAATGGAAGCAAAGCCTGTATGCATTTTCTCTACCAACTCTTTATGGGATGTGTATCCTTATAACTAAGACATTAAAGCAGGAATCTGACCCACTCTGGGCTCTGCTGACTGAACTGCAGGTAGAAACCCTTTACAGATTAAATACAGCAATTTCCACATTAGAAGTAGAAGAGTTATAATTTTTCCAATCATAGGCAATTCATGAAATACATGAATTCATGAAACCCATGAAATTCACAAAAATTATGACTTGTTTTCTTTCCAACTGCTAGTATTTACATGTTCCACAGATATTTGGAAAACGGCTGCTTATTCTTGGCGTTTTAGATACACCTCTAAATCTGGCTTCACAATCATTTAACAGCAGCTAAGTCTTCATCAACAAAACCAGCTGGCCTCAGACACATAAACCTGACTTTAAAACACAACAAAAACTCAATTACAGCCTTTTAGTTACTCTTATGATATTAAGGAAAAAAAAAGTGACTTAAAAGTTTTGGGTGACATTCTTCTCTTGTGTAAACAACAACAAAACCAGCCTGTCGTAAATCAGATTTCATTCACTTCTAGACAATGAGAAACCAAAAACATTTAGGATTTCCCCTTCATTTCCTTCCTCAACATGTATGTCGGAGAATCTCATCCTGGGAGTAGACCCAGATATGAAACCTGCACAGAAGGCCACGGGATGGACGGAGGAGGAGGGAGGCCTGGACAGGGCGGGGGGGGGGGGGTGCTGAGGCAGGGGTGCCCTCCTGGCGCTGAGGCTTTTCCCCACATCTCAGCAGCACTTGGCAGAGTTGTAGGGCCACAGCCAATTTTTATAATAAAAAAACTTATTTTAGAAATTCCAAACTATTACAAGATGCTGAAAGTCTAATTTGCCTAACAAGTTGACCATGTATGTGTTAGTCTTAAACTGCAAATAAGGAAGGTAAGTTTCTTAGCAACACAGATATTTCTCTGCTTTACATACTCCTCCAATCTATACGAAGGAACAAGTCATGGGGAAAAAAATCACACCACCTTTATTTGTTGAAGGAGTTACAAGACAACATACAGAATACTGAAAATGGACTGTCTGTTAGCTACTTATTTTGAGCTGTGTGCCTTCACCCTAAGGGCCCACTGCGGCCACGGTAGGCTGCTTTGCTTTTTGTAAGGCTCAAGGCTGAGGGGCCCGCTGGCTGTCAGCTTAATTCTATGAGGTTTGATTCCAACCAAACTTTGCCAGTGAATTTAAGAGTACTATATTTCATATGTACAAAAATACATCGCTTTGGAGAGCTGGAAAAGGTTTAAAACATCCAATACTATTTACAAGCTGTGACTTTCACCACCAATAAAAACAAACACATTTATTTTGTCCTTGATTTTTGGTACAACTTATACATAAACATTACATCAGTTAGTTTGTACTTTTAAAAATAATAAATCAACCATATGTACAATTAAATTTACAACCCAAAGCAAATTAATCAGTTGGGATGGGATGACTGCAATCCATAGGGCCAGCAGAGGTCACGATCCCAGGACCCTGGGCTTTCCCTCTAACCAGACCAGAAGACACCAAGAGGACCCTCCAATCTCACTTGAAATGAAACATCTTAAGGTGCATAGGAAAAATAATGATTATACACTTACAATTACATGTAAAGGCTTTTAGTCTAAAGGTGAGAGAAAAACACAGTCTATTAACCCCCACACATATAATGATAATTAAAATAAATATATATTTAGTTCCAAGTGCATATGCTACTCAATCAACATCATGGGGGAAAAACGGTCTCAGAAACACTCACTCCTCAACTATTTCAAAGCCCAGCTGCTTCTGATGCCCCAGCCTGGCCTTTAATTTAAGGTACCCTAAAGGTGGCCCCAAAGCCCCAGCGGGGCAGCAACTGGACCGCAAGGCTCCCAATTCTGCTGCCCCAAGGCCCAGCAGGGGTGATGTTCCTGCCCAGCCCAGCCCTGCTCCCACCCACCTGCTGTAAGAGGGGTTATTCTAGAAAAACAACCAGATGGTGTGGGGGCAAGGACTGGGTTTTACTCCTTAAGAGCCTTTTGGCCAGAAGGCTCTGCCCATCATTCCTGGACCTCAGGGCTGCTGTGTGTCCACCTGAAGGACAAACAGACCTCTGTGACAGAGCCAGCAGGCCATGAGGCCACTCAACTCAGAGAGGCCAGTTTGAAGTATCTTTTACGGGCAGCAAGTGACTAATTTGAGTTGGGGCTTCAGGGAAATAGTGTAGAACAGCACTGCAGGGACAGGGAATGACAAAATGACAAGAATTCTACTACACAACAGGAAAATAACAGCAGAGCCCAGCAAGAGCAGCGACACTGTCCACAGAATTTCCGCGATGCTTCCGAGGCCGGCCGGGTCAGAGCTGGAGGGTGACTATGGAGGAGAGCCGAGGGAAGGTCCTTTAAAGTGCACTCATTCAGGTCCAGTCTGCGACAGCTGCAGCTGAGCATGCGGCGCTGTCACGTGACGCTGACTTCCAGCACGTGGTCGTCCTTGCTGGGGATGACGAGAATCTGCAAGCCAGTGCTGGAGTTGAAGACCTGGCCAGCGGGGAAGGCCTGCAGCCGGGGCATGGGCAGGCCCTTGGGCTCTGCACCGCTCGAGGGGTGTGCGCTGCCCCTGCTCTTCACGCTGCCACAGCCCAGAGGCTCATCCACGTGCTCATCCACGTGCTTGTCCACCGACAGGCTGTCATTTTCTATCCAGCTGTCTGCAAACACACTGCTGTCAGACCCTGGCCACTGCCCTGGGAAACTGGCGTCACCCAGAGCAGCAGAGCCCTCCAGAGCCCCCCTTCAGTGCAGCAGAGAGAACTGGCCTCTGGAGCTGGACTCGGATCCCACGCTAGATTTTTGGTATTAGATTCTCCTGGCTGCTAACGCTCAAACCTCCCCTTTCAGTTTTAGGTTATCATTTCTGCCCCCAAAGCGATCACTCACACAAACACTTAGGTAAAGCTTTTCTCTGAGGCGTGCTTACCAGCGTCCAGCTGCAGGGAGTGCACGGAGTGGTGGGGGAGGTACTTGAACAGCCTGACGTCGGGGAAGGGGAGGTACCCCGCGAAGAGCGGCATCACTTCCATGTGGACCCTGTGCGTGGCCTGTGCGGCCACCGGCACCGCGATGACACCGGAGCTCTTCCCACACACGGCCCAGTTGCTACTGTTGTCCACGACTGCAACAAAGAAGAGAAGCACCGCGTTCACTCAGGAAGGCCGTCTGGACTCACCCCCACACAGAAGGCTGCAATCACCCCGTCCTCTCACACCCAATGGTGCAGCATCCGGAACTGGAGGATACATCTTTACTATATTGCGATGCCTTGTGTCTGCACCTTAAAATAAAACACACAAGGTTTAACAACTAAGATAAGTATTTCTTTCAGTCCAGTGTTCAGTTAGTTCTGGTTTAGACTGGATCATGGCAGATGTATAGAGAAAACCACTTTTTTCCACTAATGTTAAAACATAAACAATGGTTTAATTTTGATTTGAACTCTCAGAAAAATCTGTGTGTATGATATTTCAAAAGTATGGCCACTCTGGCCATTAAATTAAAGACGGGGGCAGCACAGTGCCCAGCTCTGCCTGGTGAGGTAAACGTGTCGGAACACCACCCCACCTCCTGTCCAGCCCCCCAGGGCCTCCCAGCCCAGAGGCCTCTCTGCAAAGTGGGGAGAAGCCCACGGACTGACGGGGCTGTTTTCTGAGGCTTAAAAGAGAAGACGTGTGTCAGGCATTCAGAGCTGCTGCTGGTCCAGAGGCTCCTCACCAGGTGACAGGCACCACGACATGGACCCCATGATGCCGAAACACCGAGGTGAGCATTCACCAGGCACCAGCCTTGGGGCAACAGCTCCTGGCATCCTGGCCACGGGCGATGGAGCAGCCTGGGCAGGGTGTGGCTAGAGGCTACTGGTTGGCCAGGAAAGGTCAGGGAAGGTGGGCCTCCCTCAGTGGGCCTGGTGCCAAAGGGCATGCAGCACCTAAGGCAGCATCTCGGAGGAGCATGTTGCAATGAGAGCAGCTGTTCTCAAAGTGCAGCCCTCGGAACCCACCAGGCCAAAGCCACTGTCATCCTCTCGACACGGTGCGGACACTGGCCCTGGGGGTAAAGTGACAGGGGCACCAAAGCATGCTGAGTCACCGTGTTCTTTGCCACAACAAATGCACAGTAAAAAAAAAAAAACAAAAAACTGCCAGCTCCACTTAAGAATGTCCATACGAAGCAGGTAAAACCACCATCAACTGTAGTAAATTCAACTCTCAAGTATCCATCTTCCCCCCCCCTCCAGTTTTCATGCTGAAATTCCAAAAGACTCACAAGGGGGTGCAGCAATGGTGCAGAAAGGTCCTGGGCACCCAGCACCCCCCAGGCAGGACAGCAGGCCTCAGTCAGCTCCCAGAGGGCTGTGCACTCGTTTTTTGGGTGTGTCTTCGTGTAATTCTAGAGCATTTGTCCCACGTGGAGGTTTGTGTAACCACCACCACAGTCAGGATACAGATCAGCCACCCCCTGAGGAGGCCCTGTGCTATCCCTGTCCCTCTACGGTCTCCCCCGCCCACCTCTTTCCTGAGCCTTCACCACTCGGCAGTTCGGTCGCTTTCAGAACATGACACAGAAATAGAATCCCACAAAGTGGAACCTTCCGAGCTTGGTGTTTTTTGCCCGTGAGGCCCACCTGGGTTGCTGTGTGGACCACGTGCATTCCTTTTCACTGCAGGCTGGGAGGCAGGAGTCCACGGTGAGAGCCAGAAATCTGCTTACCCACTTGCTGGTGAAGGGTATTCGGGCTGTTCTCAGCTTCGAGAACGTCTCTTTACCCTTCTGTGTGAGGAAAGGGAAGTGTGCGCGAAGCCCCTGCTCAGAGGGCAGGAGGGGGTGTCTGAGCAGAGGCGCCGGGCGACTCGGGTCTTGGTGGTGGACTTGCCGCTGTTAAACGGAACAACACTTTTACGTGAGCGAACAAAAGACACACAGACTATGGTTATTCAGTCTCAGGTACTTGGCAGACACATTCTCAACAACGAGCGAAGTCAACCCGCCACTTGGAAGAAAACCACCAGCAGTCTTTGTTGCCAATGATACAACTTGAGAGTAAGCAAAACTGAGAAATTCTGGGAAACCTGGCGCTTGCCACCGTGAGCCTGACAGAGCCCCAATGCTCAGAGGCTTCCCCGATGAGGTCGGCAGCGAGTCAACAAGAGCGAGGCTGGACACGGAGCGAGGGAGGCGTCAGCATCTGGGGACATGCAGATCTCAGGACACTACGTTTCCAAATGACCAGCACATGGTGCTACAGAATGACGTCTGGATAGAAGATCCACCCACGTGCCAGACAGGCCATCGATGTGCTTCATGTGACAGGGCACAGGAAGTTCACAGGCAGGATTTCAGACTCCGCATCGTAACCGGCCTTTAAAAAACTACCTTCGGTCACGTTCTGGTGCGATATCAAAGAATAATATCCACAAAGATCTGAAGAAGCTGCTAAAATATGCCTCCCTTTTCCAGCAAATCCGTGTGAGGCTGGAGTGGCTCTGCACACTCAACCCGACGCTGCATTGCTGTGGACTGAACACAGGAGGAGATGCAAGGCCAGACGCTGGAGACAGTTGCAAACTACAAAACCATGAAGTTCTTCTCACTCTTCTTTTATCCTGAAGAGCTATTTTTCACGACCATTATCACGTGATGGCTCACACTTCGAGAACCGCTGTGCTGATGAAGCGGAGGCTCAAGGGCAGGAGGGCTGCAGGGAGACATCTCAGACACCCCAGGAAGGAGGAGGGGCCCATGCATGCAGGCCGCAGGGGACTGCTCCGCAAGGAGTCTGGGCTTCGTCCACAGCTAACAGAAAGATCCTGAGTCACAGAAGAGAGGGGAAAGGGCGCCTCTAAACGCCACTTCACTCTCAGCGCTGAGCCCAGCAACTGTGTGGTAAATACTTGTTAGATGAATGAATCACATCCTGTGAACCTAAGACCACAGGATATACGGAAACTAGCGAGGAGGATCTTTTGATTCTAGAACATTCTCTCTTTGGCCAAAGGGCATTATACTTGGTGAAAGTCAGACGCCATCAGTAAAGCACTGGATCACTACAGAAGTTAAGAAAACAAGTCTCTAGACCCACCTTCATACATGAGCTTTGTCGTGAAGTAGTCCTCCGACTCCGTCAGGGCTTCGTCCTTGTCCACCTCCAGGAGGCCTGCGAGCCGGGTGATGGATACCTCCAAGGAGCAGAGCGCGCCCATCTTACAGTGCTCCATGCCCACAGGGGGGGATATCTCAGCTTTTATGACGTATAACGTCTGGGCAGGAAGGGAGAGCAAAGGACAAATGTGTTGAAGGTGGAGGTGGGCTGTCCATGGGTTTGAAAGAGACATGAGCAAAGCTGTCCGGCTGCTTGGACTCTCCCACCACACTTCAGCCAGGAAGCAGCTGGGATCAGTTCCTCTAACCATCCCCGCTAAGGGCAAGATGCTCTCAGGACCTGAAGTCCTAACCCAAAGCCTTGACACCTCTCTTAAAACTGCAAACGTTACCCAGCACGCGCAACAGAAGGGAGAACAGTCTCTCAACTGTGCCCATGCCCATCGTCCCACTCAGCAATGCCCACAGCACGCTGCGCTGGCTTCTCCCTCCTTCCTTCTGCTGCCTCTCTCCCCCCAACTCCCAAGTATTTCTTTATTTGCCCGGGGGACTTTAAAGTAAATCCTAGACAACCTGTCAGGTCACCCTTCTCTTCTTCAGAACGCGTGTCTCTGGTGGCTTCGAGCCACGTGCCCCTAAACGGGTTCCTCATCTCCTGTCCACTCCCGTGGCCGTGAACCTACCGTGAACGGCCTCGTGACGAGGTACCTTCGGTTAAGGTGCGGCCTGGCTCAATCAGGATTGGTCTTAATTCTACTACTGGAGGACTTCATAAGCAGAGTGAAATTCAGACACAGAAAAAGGCACGGAAAGAGCTGGAAGCTAACAAAACCCAAAGAAGCCAGGAGACGCTGCTATGTGCAGTGATTGCCATGTGACAGAAAAGCCAGAAACCAAGGATTGCTGGCAGCCAATCTCAAAACACCAGTTTTCTGGGAGAAAGCATTGCCCCGATGTCACCTTGATACCTTGATTTTGGACTTCTCCTGGCCCCCAAACCAAGTGCCAATAAATTCCTGTTTCAGCCACTGCACTGCATGGCATTTGTTTTAGCAGCCAACTAAAACAGTGTCTAAAAAAATGGACATTTTCTTTTACAGAAACATAATGCCATAATCACAACTAGAAAAATTCCCAGTCACTCTGATCACCCAACAGTCAGTCGGCGCACGCTCCACGCCAGCAGCCCCAGCAGAGCAGCACGCCTGTCTCTGCCGCCCAGGCAACACCCGGCCCACGCGCCGCACGCAGGCCACGCCACTTCCTGCAGTCAGGCGCTCTTTCACTGAGGGTGTATCAAGTAACAGCAGAGTAACTCGATTAAGAAAAATGTTCTGTTGGTATTGGGATACATTCAAAGGAAAAAGCTTTCAGGATTTAGAGAAGTGTCCAACTAAAGCCTGATACTGAGGTAAGAATTTGCTGGGAGGTAATGACAGTGCTTGGGCTTTCTTGGTGGTTTTCACACCAAACGCCCAGAATGTCTGTGTGGCAATAGGACAAACTTCTCCGGGAGGTGGGCAGAGGCCACATGGTGTGTGTGTGTGTGTGTGTGACAAACTTCTCCGGGAGGTGGGCAGAGGCCACATGGTGTGTGTGTGTGTGTGTGTGTGTGTGTGTGTGTGTGTGTGACAAACTTCTCCGGGAGGTGGGCAGAGGCCACATGGTGTGTGTGTGTGTGTGTCAAACTTCTCCGGGAGGTGGGCAGAGGCCACATGGTGTGTGTGTGTGTGTGTGTGTGTGTGTGTGTGTGTGTGTGTGTGTGACAAACTTCTCCGGGAGGTGGGCAGAGGCCACATGGTGTGTGTGTGTGTGTGTGTGTGTGTGTGTGTGTGTGTGTGTGAGACAAACTTCTCCGGGAGGTGGGCAGAGGCCACATGTGTGCGTGTGTGCGTGTGCGCGCGCGTGCGTGTGTGTGTGCCAGCGCGTAGCCTGCAACCACTGAGCGCTGGCAGGCAATCCACCTGGTCTGAGGGGGTCCTGGAAACCATCAGTGACAGAGGGGCTGGTGGAAAACTGCCCTTCTCAAGCAGCCTGCAGTCGGAGCCCCTCAGTCTGAAATGTTTCTGAGCCAGCACAGGAAGGGGGCGTTTCACCTAGGTCTTGGCAAGAAAGTTGGAGGAGAGTGGTAGATTCCACTTGCTCCTACACGTGGCTCTGCTAGCGCTGCTTTCTGGAGCCGCAGGGCGCTCACAGAGAGGAACTGGACCAGGGCAGGAGGGAGGGGCCCCTCTCCTGACAGCAGCTGCTGAGGCTGCAGGCACAGTTCTGGAAATGAGTGTCATCTGCGGGATCACACTCTCACATCCATGGCCAGATGATTTTCAACAAACGTGCTGAGACCACTGGCAGTGGGGAATAATCGTCTTTTCAACAAATGGTGCTGGGACAACTGGTCAGTCATACACAAAGGAATGAAGGTGGACCCCCACAGCTCACCACACACACAAAAACTACCTCAAAGTAGATCATGGATCCAAATGTCAGAGCCGAAACCATCCAACTTGTAGAAGGAAACACAAGAATAAATTTTTTTTACCTTGTGTTACGTAATGATTTCTAAGATCTGACACCAAAAGCACGAGCAGTAGAAGAGACCAATAAATAGAACTTCATCAAAATACAAAATTCTGTGCTTCAAAGGACACCAGTAAGAAAGTGAAAAGACAGCCCAAAGACTGGGAGAAAGTATTTGTGAATCCTATCTCTGATAAGAGACTTGTATCCAGATCATATAAAGAACACTCACAACTCAAGACTATAAAGACAAATAATCCACTTAAAAAGCGGGCAAATTACCCCACGAGACGTTTCTGCAAAGGCGACATGCAAATGGCCAATGCAGCCCACGGGAAGATGCTCCACCCCACCAGGCATCAGGCAGATGCACGTCGCAGCACATGTGGTGCCAAAGCACCCACACCAAGAGTGTGTGCAGGGCTGAATCCTCCCCCCAAAGATGGGCTCGAGTCCTCACCCGCATTCCTGAGGGCGCAGGTCTGATGAGCCGGGGTGGGCTGAATGGAGAGGACTTCCGAGGGGCCCCCCTAGAGAGGCTGACTGGCAGCAGGCCGGGCCTCAACCCACAGGACCCACATTCTTCTGGGCAGGGGGCTGCCGGTGGAGTCAGGCAGGAAAAGCCAGAAATCAGCAGAAGCAGAAACAAGCAGTCTGCCGTGACGCAGAGACAGAGATTCAAGCCAAGGGCCCAACGATGGCAGCCGGCCAGCCGGCCCCAAAACGCTAGCAACTCCAGGGCAAGAGGCCTGAGGGACCTTGATGCGGGGCTTCCAGCACAATAACTTCCTGCTGTTCGAGTCAACCAACAAACCGAGTCAGGTGGCTACACCCAAAAAGACAGGCAGTTAAGTGTTGGCGTGGATGCAGGGCAGCAAAAACCCTCTCCCAGTGCTGGCGGGGATGAAAACTGGGGCACCCACTTAGGAAAAGAGTGCAGCAGCTCCTCAAAACGTCCAACATAGAGTCACCATGTGACCTAGCAACTCCACCCCAGGGTGTCCACCCGAGAGAAACGAGAGCGCGTCCACATAAAGACGTGTCCACAAATGCTCCCAGCAGTGGTGTTCCAGGCCAAGGGCAAACAACCAGCCATCCATCGACGGAGCCCTGGACAGACAGCAGGGCACCTACAGACAGTGCGTCACCATTCAGCCAGAAAAAGGAATGAGGCACTGACACAGGCCACAATGCGGAGCAGCCTTCAAAGTATCAGATGCTCATACTGTATAACCCCATTTGTATGAAATGCCCAGAGAAGGCAAATCTATTAAAAAACAGACTTATCTATAAATTAGTGGTTGCCAAGGGTTGAAGAAAGGGGGTGTGCCTGTTTGAATGTATTATGCCCCCAAAACGCCATTATCTTTGATGTAATCTTGTGGGGGCAGATGTTATCAGTGTTGATTAGATTGTAATTCTTTGTGTGTTTCCCTGGAGATGCGCCCCACCCAACTGTGGGTGATGACTCTGATCAAATAACTTTTATGGAGGTGTTGTACCACCCATTCAGGGTGGGTCTAAATTAAATCACTGGAGCCATATAAATGAGCTGACAAACAGAAGGAACTCATTGCAGCTGAGAGTGACATTTTGAAGAGGAGCTATGGCCAAGAGGGACACTTTGAAGACTGCACAGAAACTGAGAGAGTAGCTGCAGATGAGAGACAGTTGAAGACGGCTACTGAAAGCAGATTCTTGCTCCAGAGAAGCTAAGAGAGGACAAACACCCCAAGAGCAACTGAGAGTGACATTTTTGAGGAACTGCAGCCTAGAGAGGAACGTCCTGGGAGAAAGTCATTTCGAACCCAGAACTTTGGAGCAGATGCCAGCCACGTGCCTTCCCAGCTAACAGGTTTTCCGGACACAACTGGCCATCCTCCAGTGAAGTACCTGATTGCTGATGACTTACCTTGGACACTTTATGGCCTCAAGACTGTAACTTTGTAACCAAATAAACCCCCCTTTATAAAAGCCAATCCATTTCTGGTGTTTTGCATTCCGGCAGCATTAGCAAACTAGAACAGAGGGGTATGGGAAGTAACTGTCAACAGGTACAAGGTTTCTTTTGGAATGACCAAAGTGGCAGTGAAATCTGCTAAGCACTTCATCCTCATCTGCAGTAAGCAAACCAAATTAAATTTATGCGGACTCTTCACCACACTAACGGTTTAATGTTTAGCTGCTAACACATCAAAAAGGAATTTCTGTATTACAAAAAGATAAATTATGCTAGTGATTATATTTAACTCTCTAAGGTTAATAAGGAGTGTTACAAGGTTCAAAACAAAGAGCATTATGTTTGGTTGGAAGGAGGTAGAAAAGAAAATGCTGCTATCAAGAGCTATAAACAATAACACCTTTTCACATAAAATGTTGTCTGACAGCTTGTAAAGAGAAGAAAAGGAAGCATCACAAAATTGGTGGTATGTGTAGATTTGCCTAACAATAAATCCAATAACCTCACTAAAGGAACACCACCCCTGTATCTACTCCCCTAGCTGAATGCTATTTTTAGCTCCATATTTAAAGTGCCTTCTACCAAAAAATAGGAAGATTATTAAAAAATGTTCACGATATTGAACAAGCACGTTTCTATAATACTTTTTCTTTTGAGTAAATAGAGACGTGCCTAATAAAGTAAGGCACTGAATAGAAACTCATGATCTAGACGAAAACAACTCTGAGAAACATTTCAGGAAGTTACTAAAGGTACAGAATACAAAAGGAAGAAGGGAAAAAGAGTTTTCTGGGCTCCATATATTAAAACCAACCTTCCAGGCACCACTGAGAGCACACATATCAGATCTGGCACATGAAAAGGACCCGGGTTCCAAAGTAAAGCCAGCCAGTGACTTAACTACTGCATGTGCAATGCTTTTCCTCGATCTGTTAGGCTGTATTGAAAGATTCTGTCTCCTTGCTGTTCGGATTATAAAGAATATGATGCCACCTTTTATTTTGCCCCTTTTACAATCCCCACCTCCCCAAATAAAATAACACAATACATACAAAAAAATTTTCTACTTGAAACTCGTAGGTATATGGTTTTAAGGAGATCAACAGCTGCTCTTCAGAAACTGGGGAAAATCCAATGGAGAACCGGCAGTGCAGTGCAGGGGGCGGCTCTCGAGTCCACTTCAGCTCCCAGACGAAGAACACGGGCTGCTTGCTGCGAATGTGCTGAAAGAGAGTCAGTGGTCACTGGGTGCGCAGCACCACAAACCCCGCAGGGCAAAGGAGATGCATGAGTTCTAAATGGTCACAGGCCCCACCTCACGGGCTACCCGAGCGTGAGCCGTCACACCGTCACACGCGGCCCTGCCTCATGGGCTACCCGAGCGTGAGCCGTCACACCGTCACACGCGGCCCTGCCTCACAGGATACCCGAGCGTGAGCTGTCACACGCGGCCCTGCCTCACGGGATACCCGAGCGTGAGCCGTCACACCGTCACACGCGGCCCTGCCTCACAGGATACCCGAGCGTGAGCTGTCACACGCGGCCCTGCCTCACGGGATACCCGAGCGTGAGCCGTCACACCGTCACACGCGGCCCTGCCTCACGGGATACCCGAGCGTGAGCCGTCACACGCGGCCCTGCCTCACGGGATACCTGAGCGTGAGCCGTCACACCGTCACACGCGGCCCTGCCTCATGGGCTACCCGAGCGTGAGCCGTCACACGCGGCCCTGCCTCACGGGATACCTGAGCGTGAGCCGTCACACTGTCACACGCGGCCCTGCCTCACGGGCTACCCGAGCGTGAGCCGTCACACACGGCCCCGCCTCACGGGCTACCCGAGCGTGAGCCATCACACGCGGCCCTGCCTCACGGGCTACCCAAGCGTGAGCTGTCACACGCGGCCCTGCCTCACGGGATACCTGAGCGCGAGCCGTCACACGCGGCCCCGCCTCACGGGATACCCGAGCGTGAGCCGTCACACGCGGCCCCGCCTCACGGGATACCCGAGCGTGAGCCGTCACACGCGGCCCCGCCTCACGGGATACCTGAGCGTGAGCCATCACACGCGGCCCTGCCTCACGGGATACCCGAGTGTGAGCCATCACATGTGGCCGTGCCTCACAGGATACCTGAGTGTGAGCCGTCACATATGGCTCAAGCTCAAAACACACTGCCACTTTCACCAAAAGCATCAGGATGACCCCTTCCTTCCACTCATGTCCTCACTCTGTTCTCTGCCAGGAGTCGAGCGACTCTTACCTGCTGGGGCTGTGTGTTCAATGGCATCAGCTGCACGTCAGTGCTATCACCTACATCTACGAGACAACTGTCTGAGAGCTGGAAGTCAAGGTGTGACAAATTCTGGACACAAACTTGGATATACTTCCTAAAGCAGAAAAACAAAAGATGTAATTTTTACACTTGAGAACATTATTCAATATATTTCAGCTTTATTAAGAAGATCCTGTCTGACTGGGGATCAAAAAAATGACAAGGCAAAACAAAAACAAGTTGCTTCGTATACTTCTTTTAATTTCACATGTGAAATGTATGAGTAAACAAATCTTTTAAAACAAGCGACTTCTGTGGGAAAAGGACAAAGAATATTGTATTTCTGATACAGTACGCTTGCAATTATAATTGATATACTGAACCTCTCTCTAACAGATTGTGTGAGTTATGTAGGAAAGGGCTTTTAGTAATGACCACTCACTGAGAAACTAAACTCATATTCTACTTTAATTTTCACTATGTGTAAAGAAGAGTTTCGCAAAGCCAGCAGCGGTGGCTTGAGCTTTGAGCTCTGTACCACAAACGTGGGCATGTTCCTGGTCTTGATCTGCGTCCCAGTGGGTATGAATAGGAGCTCTTGGAGCTGTTAGTTGGGGCCCATCTTTCTTAGAGTGGGCCTAAATGTGATTTCTGGAGACCTTCATAAGCAGAAGAAATCAGAAACAGAGGGAGAAAGCCATGGGGAAGCTGGAAGTCAGCAGGAATCCAGAAGAGAAAGGAGAGGACATCACCATGTGGTGGGAAAGCCAAGGAACCCCAAGGATCGCCGGCAGCCAGAACGCTACTGGCCCCAGGAGGAAGATAGCCTTCTGGCCTCTGAAACCGTGAGCCAATTGAGTTCCCGTTGCTTAAGCCAAGCCACTGCGGGTATCTGTCATACCCTGGAAACTAAGACACCAGCCTTTAGTAAAGCATCTCAGGTTCTGTTTAGAAACTGTTGATGCTTTTAACCATCAATACCCACAGTTCCTTTGCTGTAATTTTAAACACACACACATACATACAACAAAGCTGCCAGGATAATGTTCAATTCTAAATGTGGTTCTGGCCTTTTTGTTTCCAAATTACGCACACATCATCAAGGATGAAAGCCAGAGGGGGCGGCTTGGAGGAGCCCACCCTGAAGCCAGTGGTCCAGGTCAGGCCATCATCCGCAGAGGGGCGCCCTTCCACCTGGGCACGCTGTACCTCCACGTTGCCTTACGCAAAAGCTGAACTTGGGCCCAACTGAGCCTCGAGAGCAGTGGTTCTCACTGGGGGCACGGGGGGCAGCATCTGGAGTCAACTGGAGGATGGAGCCACTGGCATCTAGTGGGTAGGGGTCAAGGAGGCTGCTTAACCACGCACAGCACGGCCCCCCACAGTGAAGAGTCACCTGGCCACAAAGGTCAACA
This sequence comes from Choloepus didactylus, assembly GCF_015220235.1. Classification (NCBI taxonomy): domain Eukaryota; kingdom Metazoa; phylum Chordata; class Mammalia; order Pilosa; family Megalonychidae; genus Choloepus; species Choloepus didactylus. Next base: position 2,768,631 of record NC_051307.1, read on the forward strand.
GTGCTGAGGTCGAGGGAGCTCCCAGGTGACAGGAAATTGGGGGCTGGGAGGATTAGTTAAACCCTCCAGGACAGTGGGCTGTCCAGGGGACAACTGAGCCATGTTGGCAGCAGGCCAATGGACAGGAAAAAGCAGGGAGGAAGGAAGAAATGAGCCTTAAGAGATGTTGTAACCAAATAGGGGTTTCTTTGGACCCTGCATCAAACACCAAGTGTAATGCCCTCATTTAGACAACGGGGGAAGCACGAATACAGACTGTGTGTCTGGGAAGACCAGGCAACAACTGTCCATCTGCTCAGGGGGACAATGGCCCAGAGGCCCCGTGGGAAAAGAGCCCCCTGTCCAGGGGCCACATTTAGAGGCAACACAGTGCAAGGCCTGGGAGTGCTTTACAACACTTTAAAAGAAAACTTGTCCATGCCGTCACAAGTTCCATTTCCCCTCTTAGCTTTCCAAAAATGAATCAGAAAAACTCAAACAGTAAAATGCTCTCTCTCAACTGCAAGCAGCAAACTTTAAGAGACAAAAAGTATTACATAGTTCACCTTAATTTTTTAAAGCACACTATCACTAGAGAGCCCACCCACAACCTCGATGTTTTCTTATCATCTGTGTATTCCTCCACTAAGCCAAGCTTGGAAAAGGGGGAATTTCTGCGGAGGGAGTGCTGGAGAGAACGGGGCGCGTGGCCAAGCCTCCTTACCGCGTCCCAGCCGACAGGAGGGTGTGCGTGGTCCGGAAGGGCACACGGAACGTCAGGGCGATGACGGTGGAGTAGATGGACCATGGGCAGTCGATGGACAGCTGAGGGGAGGACAGGGGTGCGTCAGGACCTCATGCCGCAAGCCCCCCGCCGCTGCCACCCGTCCACAGGGGCAGTGCCGCCAACTTCCGAGACACTTTCTTTTGTTTTTACCAATTGTCATTCAGAAAGTAAAGCCCCCAATAAACAAGTCAAGCAAACGAAGAGCACGAGGCTGCGTGCCCAGACGGGAAAGAGCACGGAGCTGGCAGACGCCTGAGCCGTCCCCAAGGTCTCCTCCCATGCGGGTGGCCCCGAGAAGTCATCCATCACTCCACAGGTAGACAAATCCCCGTGAACCCGAACATGTGCGCTGAGAACCAGTCTGACTTTGGGGCAATGTGCACAGAGCTGCTCGGTTCCCTTCGGGGCAGGAAGCAGATCTCCAGCTCCATTTTGCTTTCCACACAAAACAAAGGAACATCCCGAGTACAGAACGTTTGTTCATTCACTGGCCATGCGCTTCTTCAATGAAATAAACATCATCTCTGCCTCCTAAATCTCTATGAAATGGTGTGGGGGGGGACTTCCTCTGTTTACACACTTCCTGAGGGCTGGAAAGGAAAGGCACTGCTCCTCAGGTGAGCCCCAGCTAATGTTCTGTTCCGTATCCTCTCTAAAACGGCCCTGTGCTTACCCTGGCAACGGCCCTGCTCCTGCGCATGCGCCTCCTGGCTGGGCAGGGCCAAGGCGCCCTCTGGGTTGGCAGCCGAGTCGCCATCACGGACGTGCACTCGGACAAACCCACAGGCAGCCAAGGGGGTGTCCTGTGGTCGGGGGCAAAGCCATCCAGCTATCAAGACACCGTCAACAGGCTCCACCCACAAAGCCTAAGACAGAGTCTGATTCGGTGTTTCCGGAAGAGGAGACTCAGCCCTCCCTCCAGCGCGACCACCAGAGGCAAGGCCACCCACCCACACCTAACAGCTCCTCAGGCCTGGCAGCCACCAACATCGTGACAAGAAACGTCCTGTCCCTCTTGAGTTGGGGTAGAAAAGCTAGAGCCTGTTTGTCTTTGCCCTTGCAAGAGGCATCCTGACACCAGAGGGGGGATTTGGACGTAAATGCCAACACAAACCCAAGCCTGGGCGCCAGCTCGGCATCTGCACAGGCAGGATGAGCTGGTGCCGCCTCCACATGCGGCACCCCTTACTTTGTGGTCCGTGGTGACCATGCCGTGGTCAGTCTCCTGCTTCTCCATGTATTGCCCGTGAGGCTCGGCTGCCAGCAGGGAAGGCAAGGAAAGAACCTCCAGCTCGAATTCTACCACGTGGTATGCCGGCGCCACGGGCAGGCTGACACTCGTGACCTTTCCAGAGGACTGGATCCGCAAGGACGCAGACGAAGACTTTTCTACAAAAAACACAAGAAGGTGCTTCACCACCAGGCCCATGCCTCATGTCCCTTCCTCACAGGGTAAGCAGGCGAAGGGCCCAGCAGAGTTCTGGCCACTCCTGTCCACACGTAAGGCCTGGGCAGGGAGTGGCAGAAATCAGGGAGTGAGGCGACAGCCTGGCAGGCTGGGGAGACGGGACTGGTGCGCCGCTCTTGCACCTCCCTCCCACCGCCTGGGAAGGGAGCAGAGGGGCCTTCCCTCCACCTGGAGCATGGCTGGGGACATGGGGAAGGGACACTATATAAGGGCTTCTGACCGATGCCTGGAAAGGCTGATGTGTCAATAGACCACTTCCTGTGTCTGCCTGTTGTTAGGGGTAGGGGGAAAGAGGTCAGAGCTCAGCAGTGTACCGCCCTGCAGCCCAGGTCCAGACCAACGTGCTACGTGCCGTGTTCTTAGCAAGGAGCTGCTCAGAGCTGCCCCTGGTCCCGCCCAGCCCCGGTGTGGCCTACAGGGAGGGCAACACAGGGCAGAAGGGCGAGGCCGCGCCAATCCCATGGGTGCACTGGCTGTCCCACATCTCCACAGTGCAGGATGAGACCAGAGCATGCCCAGACACCTCCAAGCCTGCCCCCGCGGAGCTGCACACCTCACCTCTCGTGTTGGAGTAGATGACCGCCCTGATCTCAGCGTGACCCAGGATGAGCATGGCTTCTGCATTGCTGAGCTGGAGGCTGTCCCCGTGTTTTATTGTGTAATGGCCAGTAGTTACAGTGAACTTGACCTTCTGGGGAATGCCGGCCAAAAGGCTGTCTAAAGGGAGAAGACCTCAATCAGCACATCTACCCATCAGAAAAGAGCATTAGGGACCTACTGTGAGGTTGAAAGCATCCTCCTTCTTTTATTATGAAAGATCAGATCAACATTTTAGACACTCCATGAATTCACTCAATTTCTATCTCCTTCTGCCCAATCTTTTCATCTGAATTATGTGAATCGAGGGTTGTGGGGGACCTTGCGACGGACAACAGAAATCTGTGAGCCCGAGGAGGGCCTTATCACCAGCTCAGTTCAGAGAATGAGGGACGACAATGCAGCTGGGCCCACATGGGTCTCAAAGTTTACCTGCTAATAACATTAGTAAGAAAGAATCAGATAATAACGAGGCTCAGAATAGACCATAATGAAACTCAAACGTGTTGCTGCTATTCAGCATTTCCTCCTGATTGTCCAGTCTAGGGCTTCAGGAAAAGGCTTCTGAAAGGAGCTACTGCTTACTCCCAACAGGACTGGAGGGGCAGAATGTGCGGGTTCTGATCATTCCACTTCAGGGGAGGCTGAAAGGAGGACGCAAAAGGCAGGAAACAAGAAGGGGGAGCTAAAAGACAAGAGACAGAGGGACAAGAAGGCAGCACCGGGGTGGGCAGGCCGCCCTCAGGGGACAGGGCAGGTGAGGCCCGCTGGCTCCTTCCCTCGCAGGAGCAGAGCTGGAGAGCAGCCTTTCTCAGCCTGCTCGCCGGGGGGGGCAACCACCGGAGAGCGCGCGCACGGACTCGGCACGGTCAGACAAACGGAGAATGGGGAGGTTAAGTAGCAAAAACGCTTCCTTCATTCTGTTTCCAAAACAAAGAAACAAGCTACTGAATGCATCGTCTCCAACCTAAGCAACCGAGACCTTTGCTCGACAGTGTCTGAATTGCTGTCGCGTGGTCTTTCACCATTTGCGTACATGAACTCCTTCCAATGTCAGGACTTATCAAAAAGGACAGTAGCCAAGAATTTTGCAAATGTCTTGGTAGTGGGTCAAGTTTATCAGCACTCATAGGAAAAGACTTCTGATCAAAGCAGACAGCATTTAGCCTTTGAGATGGAGCCACGAGCAGGAAATGGCAGACTCCTATTAAATTCTCCGCAGTAGACATCAGCTGCTATCTGCCTAATTTTTCTGATCTCCTGACACACCAAGTTTATTGAACATAAAAGTTAGCTCATGTTCAGATGAACAAAATAGCAACAGCCAGTTAGTCCTAAGTTTCCACCATGTTTACCAAAAACTCTCAACCTGAAATTTTGGAAAGCCCCCTCACTTCCTGCTGGTCCTTTATCAAGTGGGAGAGTACAGCCCAAAGCAAAAACTAGCACCGCCACAAGCCTCCCGGCCGCACTGGGGTCGACTCACCAGTGAGTGGCTCCACGTGCAGCTGCGGCTCCTGGGAGTACACGTCGTACTGTGCAACGGGGTAGATGTGGGGGAGCACAAAGCACAGCGGGCCCACCGAGGCAGACAGCCGCCGCAGCGTGTAGGTCCCCGGCTCCCGGGCCTAGAGCCAAAGGAAGGCGTGTGGGAAGACGTCAGCCACGGCGCAGACTCGGCGCTTCCTGAGGGGAGGCTGCAGTCCCCACCCGGGACCGGGTGCTGGCATCTGCCCGCAGACTATGGTGACGCAAGTAAGGCATGCGTCTAGGGAGGCATTTTCGATTTTAGAAACTGTATTCTTGGAGCCTCTCCTGCAGTGTTCAACAGCAATAGCCAACAGAGATTTTGGACCTGCTCTAAGCCCAGAACAAACACCGGGTCAGAGCTGGGCACCCCCGGCCCAATGGTCTTGGGTCTGCAGAACTTATCAGCACTGAAGACATGCTCGCGGAAAAAGATTTGTACCACAGAGAGTTGTAAGCCATGGCACTGGCATCCATGCAGCCACAAAAGGAAAATCTAGTTGAACAAGAAAGTATGCCATCTTCTTTGAAATTTACTTATTTAACAAGAGAGGGGAGGGGAATGGAGGGGGGCTAACTAAACCCACTGAGTATAAAAACAAGTATCCCTGCAAAGAACTTCATTCAACATCTATCACCGCCTTAAAATTGTGTAAGCATAAAGGATATTTTAAACACTGGTCTATTTTTCTTTAAGGGTTAAGAGCACAGAGGACTCTGCTCGATTCTCTTCTTTCTTGGGGCAATTCTTGCAAGCCCCACACCCCTTCTTGGTTAAAGCCAACATCCCACCCCAAGCACGTACCTGCGTCCGGAAGGTGATGGAGTTGGCACCTGGCTGCAGCGTCACGCTGCTACATTTCAGCATGTGAGCCCCATCCTCCAGGGCCAGGCCTGAAGGCATCTCTAGGGAAGAGCTGCTTTCTTGCCTTCTTAGAAGCATGTGGACATTTTTGCAAATAATCCCAGTTGTGTTCAAAGAGTTATCAGAGGGACTTCTCTCAAACATTGTGTATAGCTCCAGTGCAGGTGAGCTGTTCTGGGGTGCGGGGAAATGCGAGTTCTCGTGGGGGAAGGTGACAGTGCCGCTTGGTGCCTTGTGCTTAGTGAGCCACTCCGCAGTCTTCCGGTAGCTGTTCTTCTCGAGGCTGAAGTGTGCACTGATGGCAATCTGCTCCACGCAGACGGGGACAGGCATGTGGCTCCACACGGTCATCTCGATGGAGAGAGTGCCCCCCACGTGGACCACGGCACTGGGGGGGTCGAAGTGGAGCGCTCTCAGTTGTGCGAGAGAATTCAGGGGCAGCACTATTCTGTGACCTGCAAACATGCAGACAGGTTTTGTTTCCCAACGGCAGTCCCCAGACGTGTGGGGTCAGCTGAAGTAGTTATCCCTTCCACATCGTGACTCTCCCCTTCGGGGTTTCGATATATCGCGGGTCGGCATAAGAAATTAAACGGGAATTTGGGGGGAGTGTTGCAGAAGCCACGGACGACATGCAAAGGCCAGCAGATGATACAAAAAAAGTTTAGAAACTAAGAAAGGCAGTGGGTTACCATTATTTGGCGTAGTCTGGCCTTTCCCAGACACGCCTTCCCTCAGCCCCCACCCACCCAGCCCTCTCCTCCTCTGGGTCCCCACTGCCCTCCTCTGCAGGAGTGCGAAAGGCCCCCGGGGAACGGCCTGGCCCATGGTGACACCTTGGTGGCCCTGGTGCCTTCCAGCCGCTGCTGCTGGAAGAGGACCCACTGGCAGCTGGCAAACGTTGGTGACAGTGTTTTTCAGGCCTGGCTCAGAAATGGCCAGACACTGTTTCCAGTTCCTCCTAGTGACAAGGCTTTAACTTTACCAAAAATGTCTTGATATTTGCTTGATTTCCCTGTTCACGTGCTGCCTCCTGAAAACCAAGGAACACGAGACCTTAACCCAAATTTTATATAAGGTTCTGTAAACACTCCATTAAAGAAAAAGGAAAAATTCAGACTTGTTCTCTGGTACAAAGGGAGGGCCAAACACTTGCGGTGGGTCTTCCAGACGGCAGGGGCGCTGCGCCGTGGAGGGGAAGGCTGTGCACAACACGGGGCCAGAGGAGCCGTGCGCAGGAGAGACCGCAAACCACCCTGCCCTCGCCAGCCCTCACACCCCCAAAGGTGAATGTGGCCAAAAGCAGACTATAACCAGCGCCTGGCCGGCTCCCGGAAGCTGTGAAGCAGGAGGTACTGAGGTGTCTGCGCACCCCCTGCCCGCGAGGCGGCCCCCACCTCGCCATCCCCAGGACGGCCGAGGGCGCCGGCTCTACCGCCACGCGGCGCGGCAACCTCCTCTGCTTCTCCCCGCCCCGCGCTCTGACCGCCTTTTCCTGCCAGCATCTGAGCGTGTCTCGGAGTACACACGGCTGCAGAGCGGATCAGTGTTCACTGAACGTCAATCAGTTAAAGAACTTGCTGAGACTGACACCAAGATTATGAGAAAACAGCAGACAGTTATGGAGTATTTTACTCACATAGGGACACCAAGGAGCTTTCACAGGAAAAGTCTAACTACAACAGCCCCGCGTCCAGAACAACAGACGTGGTGTGGACCTCCTCCAAAGGCCACGTCGGCACTTCAAAGAATTTACAAAGCCAGACAAGCGAGCTTCATGTTGCTCCTGAGAAACCGACCTACACGGCTCCACTCACATGAAACAGCCTCCAACAACCCAAAAACCCTTCTAAAACCACGGACAACACTGGCTTTGAAGTGGCTAGTAATTACTTTAACTAAGTACCCTCCTTGGTAAACTAAATATGAGGAGCTTACACTTTACAGTAAACTGAACCTTACCACACAGTACCACCTGGAAAGCACCACATACCAAAATGCTTAACCTGAAGCTGAGCCTGTCAGATCCAATGTCCAGTTAAATGCTACCACGAGGAAACAGACACATTCCGGGAAACGGGACAGTCTTACACTAGCTCGATGTCCTTAAAGAGTCAGAGCCTTGTAACCCAAACGTCCACCGGCACATGGATGTATAAACAAAATGTAGTTGGTCCATAGAGTGAAAATTTATTCAGCCTAAAAGGAATAAGGTTCTGATGCATGCTACAAAACACAGATGGACCGTGAAGATGTGTTAACTGCATGTAGTTGGTCCATAGAGTGAAAATTTATTCAGCCTAAAAGGAATAAGGTTCTGATGCATGCTACAAAACACAGATGGACCGTGAAGATGTTAACTGCAAGAAGCCAGACAAAGAAGGCCACATACTGTGTGATTCCATTTATAGAAAATGTCCAGAGGAGGCAAATCTACAGAGACAGAGAGTAGATCAGTGATTGCCTGGGGCTGGAGCGTTGTGGGGCATTGGGAGGAAAGGTGCATGGGGTTTCTTTTGGGGGCGATGGGAATGTTCTAAAATTGTGCTGATGGCTGCACAATTCTGTGAATATGCTAAAATAAGTGTGAATCTTACACTTCAAATAGGTGAATTGACTGCTATGTGAATTTTAGCTCCATAAAGTTGTTACTAAAAAAAAAAAAAGTCAATGTCTTGAAAAACAGAAGAAAAAGAGATGGGAATAGTATTTAAAAGGAATTGAGATATTACAACCAAATGTAACGTACAATTCTTAACTGGACCCTAAGAAAAACTAACTTATAAGAACCCTTTCTGAGACAATCTGAGTATGGACAATTTACTAGATGACATTAGAAACGTGTGAATTCTTTACGTGTAGTAACGCTACCGTGGCTAGGAGAACGTCCTTAGTGTCAGGAGACTCATGCAAAATTCTGGGTGAAGTATCACAACATGGTCTAGAAGTTTCTTTCAAGTGTAACAAAAAGAAGAAAAAGTAAAAAACATACGGCTATATTTGCAACATGGCAAATGTTAACAATTGTTGAGCCTAGGTGGTAGGTATTTATTATTCTTTTCACTCTTCTGTGTATCTGACGTTTTCCCAAGAAGACGTTTTAAACGTTCGCCTCACCTGGGCTGTTGGTGTGCTGGCCGGCAAAGCTGAGGATCTCCTGGCAGAAGTGCTCCCGCTCCTCCCCCGTCAGGTGGCAGTCGCTGGCCAGGAGGCTGCTGGTCTGCAGGTAGCTGGGGCAGAGTTAAGGCGGCTGGAGGGAGGCACCCCACTGAGGAACCTGGGCTCCAAGTGGCTTCTGAGCTCCTGCAGCCTCCAGAGGACGGCCACGGTGCAGCCTTCTTTATTAAGTTACCAGGAACTCAAAATTAGATAAAGTATGTTGACCAAGTGTTTAAATTCCTCCTCTACACCACACATATTTACCGGGTGGGATCTTTCTCTCCTGGCCATCAAGTGTTTCTTCAACACATAGCTGTGAGCCTTGTTACTATAAAAGCAGAAAGCAGAAAGCACTTTCCCTTCTCTATGAGTATGGACAGTTTACTAGATGACATTAGAAATGTGTCATAAATTTAAAGGATACTTTTCCATTTGTCCAAGGTGCTTTTGACATTCGGCTAACTGCTTCCTTGTATGTGTGATGGGCAGCGCCCAGCCCTCAGCCAGGTATGTTTTCAGTGCTCCTTGAAGATAGACTTCTGCCTTCTGTGGAGACTTTTTCCTCCTGGCAAAGTTAACAAACAAGCTTTCATCACAGTTCTCGATAACCAACAGGCCGAAACATACACTTTCCTGACAGGCCGTCACCCCTCACCACCCAATGCCAAGACTGACGTACCATCTTCAGGCTATTCTTTCTCCGACCCCCTCCCCACGTACGAAAGAGAACACTACATCGGGAACCCTTAACTGGACTCCACAGAGCAGCTCTGGAAGTGGGCTCCTGGCGTAACACAACACACTCCTGGTCTAGCATTACACACGCGTCAGGGAATTTGCACCATGGAATCTCGGGACGGGAAAGGGAGGGCACCGTTGTCCCCTGCAAATGGACGGATTGAGAGAGCCAAGGCTGAAAGAAGGGAAGAGCTAGTCCACAGGCACACAGCAGGCTGGCAGGGCAGCTACAAAGGCCGGGCCTGGTGCCACAGACCTGACAGCTGGATAAACACAGAAGCTGTCTGCAGGCCCAATGAGGGGCAGCGGTCAGCACCGAGACTCAGGCAGAGGGCTGAGTGGGTTTCAGAGGGCTAGCAGAGAGCTGAGAAGACTGAAAAATGGCAACAGATGTCACCTGAGAGAAGAGCTTTCTAGTCTCATTTAAACGTGTTCACAGTAAAGTTAATAGAGCAACGTCACCAAGAGCATGCCAAAGCCTCGACCACAAGCACCCCTGCCTTCCCCCTATGAGAGCCAGGGGACAAAGATGGCTCTAAAAAAGCTCTCGCTCTTTCTAGGCGTCCCTGGGAGACGCCCCGGGTCTCACTACTCCACTCCAGATGCAGTGAGAGTTCTCAAACTCCTCAGTTAAACACATTCTGAAATCAAGTTAAGTTTTTAGACCTATCAAATGACCTACATTAGTTTTTCTAAACTTTTATTGCACCACCACCCCCACCTTTTAAAAATCAGAACCTTTGATACTCCTTTAGTTACTATCACTAACAAAAACATTCTTAATTCCAGAAGAGGAAGGGATTCCAGAGAACACCTAGCCCAGCCCCTCCATATTCACACTGAGGAGACGGAGGCTGACGGTCACATGGCAAGTCCATGGCCACGCTGGACCCAAGATGGCCATGCCTCAGGCGCCCACGCCCCTCCTGACCAGGCTTCCGAGGGGGCGGCTCTGCTCCAACAACTAGTACCTCCCTCCTCAGCAGATGGATGGAGGTGCCCTGACTCTGCCACTGATCAGCTGTGGGACAGGTTAGCTGCTCCAGCCACATGTGGAAAACTCGTGAGTTTGCTGAGATGATCCACGAGTTCCTTTCCAGTCAATCCATATCAGTTAAAACAAACTATCCTTTGTTTTATCTAACAAAATCATTTTGTTAATTACAGAGTTCAAGACATCGTTTCAAATACATGTTATTTTGAGAAAAATTGAAGCAAACATCTTTCCCCATATAATTTATAGGCATAGCTTTCCAGTGCTTTGAAACAGAATTGTATTATCAGCCGAGGTTTGTTCTCTTTTTTCGCTCTATCAGACATGCTGGAAACGTGCTAAGTTTTGAGTCCTTCCTCTGGAATCACACCTGAAGCTGGAACCCAAGTGGAAATCTGCAGAGCGTCTGTCTGCACCCCTGACCAGTCACTCATAGACCCCGGCTCCCCTGTCGGGCACACAGCTCCCTTTCCGCTTCTGCCTTGAGGTTTCCAACCTCCTAAGAAGCATTTAATAGAAACTAGAAATGGTGCTGTGAACAAAGTGTTCAAGGGTCTATGTTACAATCTACCTCCTCATAGTTCCTTCATCAAATTAAAGAACTCCAAAGACCAGTAACAATTAAGGGTAACGAGTTGAAAACCTCTTCATGTGGTTTTCAGAATAACTTGAAAAAATACTGATTTGTAGATCTGACATTTTTCAATCCATAAATTTACATACTCTCTATGTTAACTCCATATATATCTTCTCTTATTTATGTAAAATTCAAAGAAAAGTTCAAGATCAATTAATTACATGTAAAACTCTGCCAAATCCTTTCCAACAAACTTAGCAGATCGAATCCTCCCAATACTTGTATACATTTCAATGGTAGCATGGGACAAATCCTGCAGAAAAGTAAAAAAACAGCATTGTTACCTGACTTGACTTTTTTATGCCAGACAAACCCTATGTTTATTTACCTAAAGCTGAAGCACAAGACATGATTATTAATGCAACACTTTTTACTTCGCCTCTCGTTTTGTTGTTTTTGAGTTTTAACATAAAAGTTAAATTATACAACAGTGTGACACGTGCATGTAAATTATGCAGCGTAGTGAAAGCGGTCTCTCCCAAACTTACATCTTCTTAAATCAAGCACAACAGCTCGGCCCAAGTCCAAATTATTCCTTTTTATGTAGAAAACTAATCATGATCCCCTCTTTCAATTTATATCCTACTGAATAAGCAAACACATTCTGAATGAAATGACCAATATTCAAAGACGCCTTTATGTCTAACGATGGCACCTTGGGTGGATCGACATCTGATTCCATGTTTCCTCCACAGCTCACTGGGTACCAAAACAGCTTCTGAAAGGCCTAGAAGGTGGCAGTCTGCAAACACCAGTGCACTCCCAGTTCTGAAGGTAACGTGCCGCCCTCCTCCAGAGGCCACGCCTCTGCCCTGGGTAAACTGGTAACCTGGTAATACTTACTAAGTAGTGCTTCTCAAAAGCTTCTACTGATGACAACGCTTCTTTGAGTTTCTTGTACGGACTCTGAGCTGTGTTGGCTGAAACAAAGAGAAAGAAGGCTGCTCGGCACCCTGCACGGCCCATCCCACGGTCTGCATGTCCTCCAACGCCGCAGGAGGACGGCATCACCTGACTGCTCCAAGACAACAGACAGCCTCGCCAATGGAAATCACTGTTCTCTTACATTCTTTCCAAATGAGTCCTTCCACAAAGTAGTCTAAACCCTGCACGTAATACTTCTTTCTTTGATCTTTGAGACAGGATTTTTCAAAATACCTTTTGTAAAAACTCCAGTAAATTAAACTGCATCCACAATGATCTGAGGTGGTCTCAAGTACAGAGTGTAATGCTTTCCCTTAAAAATTTATCAACTCAGTAGGGGCGCTTTTTGTTTGAAGGTATTTTTTTTTACTACACTTGAGCAATACCTTTGTTAAATCACTCTTATCTTTACATTTGTACCTAGAAGAATACAGTCATGTACCTTACAAAGTGCATTATTACCCAGAAGAAATTCAACAATGAATAGGATCTGTCAGACAATATGGTTAGAAAAACAGGCCACTCACAACCCAGAGGGAGACAGGTAGCATTTAAACCTCCCAAAATGAACATTACAATCAGAAAACTTAAACACGGGTGGATCTAAGATACATGTTGAAAAATCCTTCCAATTTCTTAAACTGTTTCCAACATTTCCATGTGTTAGTAAATGGTAAGTGCCCAGGGTATCAGCATGATCAGTGAACACTGGGTATAACTTCCCACACACTGCGCCATCGTTTCTTAGACTAGAAGGTACACATGCCAGGTCACAACTGGAGTTTTCCTCCTTTCCACTGTGCCACCTGCCACAGGTCAGTTCCCAAGAATACCTGTCTCAGGCCGCTCGGCTCCCAAACCTGCCAGGAGATCAACAGTGCGACTGAGGTCCTCTGAGCTGGGCCCCTTCTCGGACACAAGTCCACACAGGTGGCCCAAGGACTTGAGCTGTGGAGATAAAACTCAAACTCTAATTATTGCTGTAAGAGTCAGCAGGGAATTCATGAATTTAAACATAAAGCTTCAAAACCTGCTACATTCTAGAAGAACTTTAGCTTTCACATCAAAATAGTTCTCATCTGGAAATAACACTGTCTCTTCTAGGGATAATTTCGACCTTCTGTTGTCGAGTGGAATTCTCAGCGTGGCTCTGAGGTTTGGAGCTCCCGGCTTCTGCCGCTCATCACCTGCCCCCCGCCCAGCCTCCCAGGCTGCACAAAGGACCCACCAAAGGGGTCTATGCCCTGCACGCACCTGTAGGTGTCCGAACTGGACACACCAGACGCTGCCCTGCATCTCTCCTGCGCGGCTCACACTTCAGCCTCCTGGTGCCCCCCGCTGCCCTGACCCCGCACAGAACCACGCCATGAGCAAGCACCAGATACCCTTCAACTAAATTAATCGGCAGTGGTGACCATCACCCTCTGTGGCTGCTGGTAGGCACGCCTTTGACGTAACCAGCACCACTCATGCCATGACCCAAGCAAGCAGCAGCTCTCCCAACGGAGCCAGTGCCGGCAGTCCTCGCCAGCCCGGGTACCTTTTCCGTGGCGTAGCTCCACAGGCCCACAGTGTGGGCCACGTTGGAATCGATCTGCACCCGGTCACAGCAGCCTTCTATCCTCTGCAGCACCTCCAGACAGCTCAGAAACACCCAGCAGTCCAGGGCTCCGGGGGGCACAGACACCTGTGAGGGCAGAGGCCACTGGCATTACAGCCTCAGACAGGGCGCACAGGCTCACACGGACCTGCCGTGAGAACGAAGGAAGCGGGCTGTGCAGTTAACGGGGTCTCTGATCCAGATGAATCCAAGGGGGAGAAAAAAACACCAAGGAGGCAGAGCAGGGAGCTGGCCACAGAGTGGAGAGCCAGACTTGGCAAGAACAAGCAAAGTTCAAGCCCACCAGTCTCCGTCTGAAATGCTCTACCAGTCGCCCTCACCAGCCCCATCTTGGCGGCGGGACCAGGCACATCCTCTAAAGGGCAGGGGGTGGGGGGATGTCTGTCTTGCTCCTGCTGAAAATCCTGCGCCCAGAGCAGTGCTTGGCGCCAAGCAGATGCACGGTGACTGTCCTGTGCACGAAGAGGCCTTTCAAACCGCGGCCCACCCAGGACCACCCCTGGAAGCCTCCCCTGGCACAGTGACACTCGGGGAAGTGTTCCTGAACGGACTGCAGCTCCTGCAGAGCCAGCCTCTCCAACCCCTCCACGACAGCCTGTCTATGTGCACTTGCCCTCGGGCACCTTGAGGGTAGGCAGAGTCCATTTCTTCCCGGCTTGCCCCCGGGTTTGCCACCGTGCCTGGAAGGGCTCCTAACAGTTCCCTTTGTTCTAGGCCCGGCCTTCAGGAGCCACAGCTGCTCACTGGGCCGCCCCAGCACCCCTCATGTGTGCCCCTCCTGTCCATTCCCACTGCTGTCCCTGACAGGACCACGCGATCCCTGTGCCCCCTCCACTAAGAGGGGCTGCCAGGCGGGCAGACCACATAACTCAGATTATAACTCTACATGACGCAGGTAGCCAAAAGAATGTGATTTCAAGACAGAAAGTGTTGTTTTTCCTTCTTTGCTTGATTAGATGTCTAAGGCAAGACAAATAACTCGAAAAAAAAATCTTAAATTCTTGAGTTTGTGGTTCAGCTGGACTAGGCCCTAAAGAGAATCACTTTGAAACAAGAATTTCTCCTCTAGCAATTAGCTAAAATAACTTATCTTTATTTGTGTCAGAAAAAAAAAAAAGCTTAAATCTCAAGATTATTTCAAAATGAGTGTTGAGCCTATGATTTAATATTCTCAGTATAAAAAGATAACTTACTATATTGCAAAATACTATCCCTACTAATGGTTTAGCCAATAAAGTAAAATTACACTCTACGGCCTTTTTTAAAAGGTCTTGAACTATCACATGCGCTAGTGGAGTGGGTGCCGGAGCCTCCGGGCTTGGCGGCCAGGGGCAGGGAGGGCGGCTCAGGTGGTCACTGCACCCCTGGCCCAGGCTCCTCTTGGCGGATGGACCTGGGCCACTCACATGGGGACACCCAGCCAGGAAACGGGGGCCGGGGGACAACTCCTCTGAAACCAGACACCACATCTGGTATGTGCACGTGTGCATTTTTCCAGGTAAAGGGGCATCGTCAAAGCTCCTTAGAGCTCATTAGAATGCCTGAGGTTCCATGGGCAGTGAGGCAGTGCAGCAGTCCCTGCGTGCATCTTTCGGGGCCGATGCTCCTTGCAGATGGATGAGTTAAGGCCTTTCCCATGCACATGCATGTGCACTTGCAGCCATGGCCTGCTTCCCCAGGCATCTCCTAACCGACAGGGCACAGCCTGCTGCGCACCACGCACACCGTTCCCGCACACTCACGTACAAAACCATGTATGCAGAAGACAGCTGTGTAATAAAATAAATGTCAGTGCACAAAACCTGGTTCTGAGGGGCCATCAGTGATGAGTGACTCACCAGTCTAAGCCAAAGCAATCTTAGAAATGACATTACAGAAGCTCATCTTTGGATCAGCACGACTTCCAGCACAGTGAGAGCGGAAATGACGTTTCAGAGGGATTAATCACTGTAAAAACTGCCTATGCAAACAGTACACTTGAAGCTAAGGGCATTCAGAAAAAGAAGCCTTCCCTAAGCACACGGAGCTGAGGGCCTGGGTGCTGCGGCCTGGCGTTCTCCACCGACTCACCTCCAGGAGCCGTAGCTCCTGCACGCAGCTGTGCAGCAGCTCCAGGGCACGCTGGGCCACCTCCCAGGGCCGCTGCAGGAACAGCAGCAGGGTGCACTGGCGTGAGAACAGGTAGCTGCGCAGGTCCAGCAGGGTGGCCTCCTGCCTCTGCACCAGCTCGCGCTTCTCCATGTCAATGGGCTTGCGCAGGACCAGCCCATTCCAGCTCTTCACTGGCTGGCAGAAAAACGTCAGCCAGTTGGCACCATCTAAACAAACACATATCGTGAGGGGCACTGGCTACGGATCAGTGCATCGCGCTGAGACCCTGCTCAGGACCAGGACACCTCCCCCAAGGACAGGCGGCCTGATGACTACACAGACTCCGGGTGGGGTGGGGGAGGCCAATCCAAACGCACAGGCAGTATGACCTGGGCCATGCCGCCTACCCCAGGGTGGCCCGAGCCCAGAACACCACAGATGGGAGACATACTCAAGAAGCAACAGAGAGACTATCACGGGGAAGGGGTCAGGGCCACCCAGCTGGGCACCATCGGGCTGGGGCGCAGCCACATCTCATCCATGAACGTCTCAAGGGTGCAGCCTCCTCAGCTGCCCACCTGGTCTCTTCTTCCCTAGTCTTCGTCCGTGTCCTACCTATTCCAGCCTTGGGCCTGTGCCTGACTCAGCCACGTCAACCACCAGGGCCAAGCTCCCTGAGGATGTAGTGGCAGGAAGCAGAGGCAGAAAGATCCTTGCTTGTCCAAAATGTCCAACAAGGCTCCCAAATGCTTAACTTAGCCCTAAGACACAACATAATCTTAAATAAACCTAAGAATCTACACTAACAAGTCATTCACTCTTTAGGGAAAAAAAAACGCAAACCCATTTTTCTCCCCCCAAAAGAGAGATGTCATAACCATTTACCCCATGTGCACAAGGAGGAGAAGGAACACCAGTGCACTGCAATTTCAGGGTATCTGAAGCGCAAAGCAGAACCTACAGCATCATTTCCTGATCTGAACTTGAACTGAGACGCTCAGGGGCACAGTGGGTGAGCGCCCCACCCCCAGCTCTGCCTGGAAGGTTGTCCCCCCATTCTCCTGGCTCACCCACGTTTCATTCAGGCTCTGACCTGTCTAAAATTAAATGGCATCTTCCATCCCTGCGTCCTTTCCTCCACAGAACTGGATGACTATCTGGCCTTAAGTTATATATTCATTCTTCTGTGCCTGTGTCCCCTTCTAGAATGTAAGCTCCATGCAGGGCAGGCTGCTGTTTTGTCTCCACTGTACTGAGAACAGTGCCTTGCACACAGTGGGCCCTCAATATGTATTTGTTCAATGAATGAACAAAAATGAACGGTCGCCTGAGACTGCCCTTCCTCTCGGGTGCCAGGGCGGAGGTGCTCAGCCAGCCACAAAACTTGGTCCAGGCTTACCTTTGGATCTTAAATTGCTTCACATTTATTTTAAAACTGAGAGAACAAGGCAATTATGTAAAATATAAAAAATATGTAAGATGTTTTAATGATATATATGTGCAATGTGAATATATAAAATATAGAAAATAAATTATAAGCAATATAATTTTACCTGCTCTAGAAATTTCTTATTTAATTAGTAAACCCTTACTTTAATTATATGTTTGTATCTGAGTCTTCACCAAGGAATCTAAACCTGAACTTCATAAAAATTGGCTTGGAGTGAGGTTCAGCCCATGATGCTTCGCTCTTCTCATCTGCAGAAGCAGGTGGTGCCCACAGTTAGTGCTGACTGTCCTGCCCCTCATCTTCCTACAGGTTGTCAGCGGACACCACGGTTGCCTGAGACTGCCCCTCCTCTCGGGTGCCAGGGCAGAGGTTCCAGAGAACACCCAGCAGTGGTGTCCACCGTAGCACCGTGCACGCAGGCAAGAAACTGAAAACCATCCACACGTCCGCCCCAGGGGATGGGCGGACAGGCTGGGATGAGCCCACCTTGTGGTGTTTTCAGCAACTGCTAAAAAAAATGTAAGTTAGAACTTGGTCTGTTAACCCGGAGGGATGCTGGTGATACTGTTAATAAGAACAATAAGCTCTGCAAAAAATTACAAGCTATACAATATGATGCCATGTCTACCAAAATAAATGTCAACCACAAAACTGTAAGGACAACTGCAAATTTTTTTCGTAAACAGTTTCATTATGCTAATTGTGTCATATTTAACAAAGAATTTAAGACATTGCTTAAAAGCTGAAAGAAAAATAGATGAACCCCCATTATAATGGTGTCTTACAAAAACTCACTGCAGATTATGAGCACTCAAACAGGACAGGAACAAACTCCAAACAGAAGTAGAGACTTCCGTTCTTACCCTAACAAGAAAGGATAGGGTCAGAAGCTGTGCCAGCCAGCTGCTAAGATGTAGAAGTAATACTTTATATCTGAAAAACAACTTTAAAATTGCCTCAGGTTTTCTGAGAGTGAAAGTGGTTAATTCTTAATTCTCATTTTATTTCCTGCAGAAACCATGAGAATTCACCCTACACAATTATACTGTATAAAAACAATAAACGATGATTCAATCATTCAGTTAGTAAACAGCAGCTTCCAAACAATTTGAAGGTGGAAATAACCATATTCAGAAAAGAATTTGTTTCTGAAGCTCTGCTACTCACCGCCAGCCCCAAAGTTGACAACATACTGAGAAAATAGGGCGTCCAGCTCGTCGTACTGCACCAGGGCATCTTCGAACTGCTGCAGCATCTCAAAAACGAAGGCGAGTTCCTCCTATCCGGCCCAAAGTTCAAAAGAAGCAAAAACACGAGTCAATTTCATGAACTACTGTGCTGCTACCACACGTCACAACAGAGAGCAGCGCGCAGTGCCGAGGAGTGTCTCCACTCTGCTGCGTCAACGCCGACACCGGGGCAGGCCCAGGGCCGGGCCCGCAAAGGCACGAGAAGAGGCCAAGCCCACTTCTGGACACGGCGCCCACCCTGCAGCACCCAACCCCGCTCACCGCTCCTGACACTCCCCCTCCCGCTGCAGCTCCTCCCCGTCTGCTCTGCGGGGTCCTGCCGCTCGCCCCAGCTCTCCCCACTCTCCTGCTGGAGGCCCTGGGGTTCGGTCCTTGGACTTGGCTTCCTTCCCTTTCTACGCTTTTGCCCTTAAGTACTGTTCTAGTTTGCTAATGCTGTTGGAATGCAAAACACCAGAAATGGATTGGCTTTTATAAAGGGGGGTTATTTGATTACACAGTTACAGTCTTAAGGCCATAAAGTGTCCAAGGTAAGTCATCAACAATTGGGTACCTTCACCGGAGGATGGCCAATGGTGTCTGGAAAACCTCTGTTAGCTGGGAAGGCACATGGCTGGCATCTGCTCCAAGTTCTGGTTTCAAAATGGCTTTCTCCCAGGACGTTCCTCTATAGGCTTCAGCTTCTCTCCAAAATGTCACTCTCAGTTGCTCTTGGGGTGTTTGTCCTCTCTTAGCTTCTCCAGAACAAAAGTCTGCTTTCAAAGGCCATCTCCAAAATGTCTCTATAAGCTGAAGCTCCTCTCTCAGCTCCTGTGCATTCTTCAAAGTGTCCCTCTTGGCTGTAGCTCCTCTTCAAAACGTCACTCTCAGCTGCACTGAGTTCCTTCTGTTTGTCAGCTCATTTATATGGCTCCAGTGATTTAATTTAGACCCACCCTGAATGGGTGGGGTAACACCTCCATTGAAATTATCCAATTAGAGTCAACACCCACAGTTGGGTGGGGCGCATTTCCATGCAAACAACCTAATCCAAACATTCCAACTTAATCCTCACTAATACATCTGCCCCACAAGATTGCATCAAAGAATATGGCTTTTTCTGGGGGACATAATACATCCAAACCAGCACAAGTACCAAATTGATAACTCCAACCATGACCAGACTCGTGTACCCAACTGCATACTCAACATCCTCACGTGGGGGCCTAACTCACAGCTTGAAGTTCACATGCCCAAACCTGAACCCTGAATCTCCCCCCAAATGTGCTCTGCCCAGTCCTTTCCTCTCTCAGCCAGTGCCTGCTCAGCACACGCAGAAGAGAAGCCAAGGTCCTTTCAGGGGTGTCCTAGGCCCCTGGAGCCCCAGCTCCCCCAGCCCATCCCAGCCATGCCTCTCCGACCTCGCTGCTCAACCCCAGCACACCGACCCCCTGGTACTTCCTCCCAACAAGCACTGCTCCTGCCCACGGGCCTTGGCACTGGCTCCTCCTGGGCCTGGCCGCTCTTCTTCACGCTTGCTCCACACGTCAGCAGGGCTTGCTCTCTAACCTCAGGGAGGCCTTCCCCAACACCCTACTTAGACTGGCTCCTCCTCACCCAAGTCCCCGCCGCGGCCACCCTGGGTTTGGCAGCAGCTGTCCTCCTGCTCACAGAGGACTCTCCTCTGTCTGCTGCACTCTGTCTCCCCCTTGGGTGAGCTGCTGCTCTGGCGCTCTGGGTAACTCGCTAGTTTGCCATCCCCCACCCTAACGGAGTTCCATGAGGCTGCACCCTGATCCCACCCAGCACCTGGCAGAGCGCCTGGCACATGTGGGTGCTCAATAGTGGTTGAAGGAAAGAATGTAAAGAAGGGGTTGACAGGTGGTTTTTTCCCAATTCCTATGTTACTCATTAAAAAATAAAAGGCTTGCAGGCACACACACCAGCACAGATCTGCCCCCGGATCACATCCACACATTTGTATCAGGTCCCACCCCAGGAATGTGCAGACCCCACGCGGGGACCCCGAAGGCCTGGCCCCGCACCACTGGGCGTGGAGTCAAGAGCACAGGCTGGGAGGCCCCGCTGCCGCCAGGAAGGCTGGGAAAGGACTGGGTCCACCTGGGCCTCCACCTTCTCCTGTGGGGAATAAGATTCCCCTGGGAAGGCCTTTGGGTGAGGATTAAATTGAGATAATTTCTGTAAAATGCTTCTAAGAGTCTGGGCACATGGTGAGCTTCCATGACCCAGAGCACCAGGGAGCACCCACCCCAACCCCGTTCCTTCCAGGACCCCTGGGACCCTTCTTCCCCCCGTCAACCCTGGAAACACTCCGGGCAGGGTTTGGTAAGAGACACTACTGAGCTAAGCGGAACTCGCCTTTCTTTTCTTTAGGAAGTATTGTCAGTATTTTTGAAACTGAGAAATCCAGTAAACTAATTTTTTATTTTGAGCCACTTTCAGACTTACAGAATTTGGGGAAAATACAGCAGTTTCCATCAAGCCTTTACCCAGCTCCTCTAATGTGAAGTCTTACATAACTGGAACACAATGATCACAACCAGAAACCAGACACAGCGGGTGCGACACTGAAGTGCTTCGGGGCAGTCCTCCTCCGGCTCTCGCCGTGGTCCCCATCGTGCCCTTCCATCCTGCTCCAGGACCCTGCCCAGGGCCCCCCAAGGTGCTCAGCTGCTCTTTCTCAGCATCTGTTCCGGGCAGGCCCCCCTGCTCTTCCCTAACCTGACACCCCTGAAGAGTGCAGGGCAGTATCGTCCGAGGTCCCTCAATCTGGGCTCATGCAAGGCCTCCGCAGGACCGAGAACGGAGCTGCTGGAAAGTCACCCCCGAGACCAGCTCTCAGCTTCTGCTTCATAAGCCACGAAACCTCTGCTCCAGCTCCCAGACGGCCTGTCCTTTTTAAACAGGGTGCCCCTCACCAAGAATTGTCATAAGAAGTGGCCTGTTTAGACAGGAGGGCAGAGGGAGGGGAGGACGGGAGGAGGTGGTTTACTTCTACAGCTGGCCAAGTACCTGAACCATGAAATATTCACAGAAGCTCCAGCCTGGCTCAGTCCTCTTCTCCCTCAGGGTTCTCATGTCATCTTCGAACTTGCCTAAGTTTTTGGTAAAAGACATAAGAAGCAATGTCCTGAGTTTGGTCAGGAAGGCATTCCAGGATTCCTGAGTTCGGGAAGAGTCCTTCAAGGGGTCGGAGAGCACGACACACCTGCAAAGACAGGAAGGCCAGTGTGGGCCCCGAGCCAGGCCCAGCCCGGCCACTCAGCTCCACCATCTGCCGGCAGTACCAAGTTACCTCCTTCCTCCACCCGCCCTCCTACCTCCTTCCAATCTGTGAAAACCGTCAAGCAGGCAGTGATAAACCCAATCAGAAAAAGGTCTCATGGTCAGCTGCGCTGAAGCCACACACAGAGCAAAGCTCCAAGGTGAGTTTGTTGCTGAATGGACTTGAGGCGGGAGAAGGGGTTTGTATGGGGCCTTGGGACTTATCCCTCCCTCCAGGGTTCATTGAAAAATAAGGTGATCATGTCACAGTCAGAACCCAGCCCTCACCCCTGCCCCTCACATGCTTCCACTGGGCCCTTGTAACCGCAAGCACAAAATTTAATTTCTTGGAATGCCGTACAGTGACCATCACAATGTGGGTCTGGCCCAGCTGTCCAGCTCGACCTCAACTACCCCAGCCCCACGGCCCGGTCACTCCGGCCGCTTTTCATCCAGCATGTTCCAACCGCCCTCCCCACAGCACCCCACAGTGGGGCTCAGGGCCCCTCCCAGCCCCCCACCCTGCCCAACACTGCGGCGGTGGAAGGCGCCTTCTCTCCCGGTGGCCTGTCTCTCCAACCTGGTGGGAGGCCCTCATGGGCAGAAGGACTAATAAACCATTAGCAATTAGTGCTCAGAACATGGATTACTATACAGATGAAACACAATTTCACTGCAAAAAGACTCTGTATGCATGGGCATAAAAATATCAAAGGCATAAAATTATAAAGTTTCCAATGGATTTAGAAAAGGCAACATATTCATCCAATAGGTAACAAAAGGAAATTTTCTTTAGTTTTGGTAACAGTGCCTGAGAAAGAAGATGGATAAATTTGCACTCAGAAATGATTTTTAAATATTTATGCTGTGATTGTCAACATTTTCCCTTAGTAAATATTTTACCTAAATTACCAAAAAGAAGCAAAATGAACTGGTTCTAAGTTTCATTCTCTGCACCAGTACACTCTCTGGAAGGAGGGCTAAAACCATGAAATTATAAATCAGTGGACAGAAAAGGTAAAGCAGCAAATATTCTAGATGTTCCACCATGATCAGAACCAGGAAGACAACTGTAAAATTTGGAAGCTGCCTTTAATTCCAGTCACTTCCTCTCACTCAACAATTTCTCTTCCCCTGAAAGACAAAGGGCTCACTCCGGCTCATTTCTGAGCTCTCCCCAAAGGGCTAAAATGAATTAATGTTTACTATAGGAGTCGCTAGCTTCTCTCAGTTCAGTCAGCTATCTTTACGGCGCTCTCAAGGATTACAACTATCCACGTTTAGTCCCTACGAGGTACAGAACCCCCAACAGCACCAGTGCCCCAGTGACACGGAAACTGACACAAACACAAGCCACCAAAATGCTACTTTCCAGGGACCTGGGGTTTTCAGCCACGAGACACAACACACTCGCCATCTCCTCTATCCTTAGCTTATCCTGTGAGCTGTACCGTTTCTGGATCTTCATTTTAAAAAAAAAAAAAAATTAAAAAGAGCTCTACTTCAGAAATTCACAAAGAGCCCTCAAGGTCAACTCAGAAAGAGAAAATTCAAAACAACTGATCAAGCCAGGGATGTTTCAGAGAGAAAAACACCATCCCCGTCCACAGCCAGCATGGTCACAGCCTGCGGCTCCACAGGCCACACTGCCCACCACTGCACCCGCCATCCTGAGAAGCCCCTCACGAGATGGCACGAGTCACAAGGAGCCCCAGGTTCGAATCTCCGAGGGCTGATGTGACTGCTACTGGCACAAACAATTGCCAAGTCAGCTCTCTGATTTGGCAATACTTGCCAAAAGCCTGAAAAGTATGCAATACCTTTTAAGAAGCAATTTCCCTTTCAGGAATTGATCCTAAGGAAACAATTAAGACGTTCAATTAATATGTGAACTAGAAAGACGGTCATAATATTGTCACTCATGATAAAAAATAAGCAATACTCTTTAAGTCCGTCAGAGGATTGTTTAAAAAACTTGACACAATACTACAATGGAGTAGTAGATACTCACTAACAAGAATGGTAAAGAAATACAATCGTTTGTGGAAAAATGTTTACAATATATTAAGTGAAAAAAATTTAAAAACATGATGTGTAGTATAATTCAAAATATATACATTTTATATACACAGACAAAAGTCTGGAAAGATACATATCAAAATATTAACAGTTAATATCCACCTTATTTTTGCTCATTACCTTTTTATAGTAATTCTACAGTGAACATGCAATATTCATATTAAAAAAATAAAATTTCTAAGTTAAAAAAATAGTCAGCCACTTTAGGGCCAAGTGTTCCAGTATTTTCAAAGGCCAAAAGTTATACTGTCTCATAAAACAAGTGTTACTAAATTGAAATTTATGAAAATCTGATCTAGCTTATTTACTAAACAAAGAGAGATCTGTTTAAGATAGCTCTGCAAATTAACAAAAAAACAGAAAATCAAAATGATAGAAAGCAGGTTTAACCTACTGAAGATTAAATGTTTGAAACCTTTAGTAGACCCCAGGTTTCTCTAAGTAGAAACCAGGCTGGCTGGCCGTGACGTCTGGTGCGACCGCCATGCCCGCCCGCTCCCTGCTCTCCTCCCGCAAGCCTGGCAGCCATGGACCCTCTCACACTAAAAAATGTCAGTATACCTGAATCCCAGAGAAGGAACGGCACTCAATTATGAGCATCCTATTAAAATTTTAAACTGCTTCCTCTGGATAACTAATTTATGAATAACAGAACTCCAATCCAGATTGCCTAATATTTCTCTACAATAAAACATGAGCCCAAAAGTCTAACATTTCATTCGAACTATCAACCAGTCCAACAGCAGCATCGCCCTGGCCCGGCACCGCAGGAGCATGAGAACAGCCTCTGGCACCATCCGAGGAACCAGCCACTCACTGGGCTGATGTGGCCACAGGAACAAGAACTCCTGAAGCCACAGGTGCCCCCGGGCCTGCCTGCCTGGTGCTGGGCCTTCCTTGCGACCCTAGCTGGCCACCAGTATCTCAGGGCAGCCTTCCCTAGCCCCCCCCTGCATGCCCCCTGCCCTTGCAGGCTCAGGCAGCCCCCTTTCTCTCACCACGGACTCCCCAGGGCCTCGCGCCAGGCCTGGTACACGAGAGACACCTGGTAAATGCTGGGGGAACCAAAGGGCCAAACCACAGAACAGGGAGTGGCACCAAGAGGAGAGCGTGGGGCACAGACGGAGAGAAGCCGGAGGGGAGCACGAGTCCATGGAGCAGACAGACCCTCGGAGCCCCCAGGTTCCCTCCTTCAGCGTCTGAAGGGGGTTAAGCCAGCATTTCATGATGTCTGGTCTTAGGAGCTCTTCATAGATTTTAAGTCAAGCAAACAAAACACAGGACTCTACAGTGTAAGCAGTGTAAGGAAGCCACTCCCCGCAAGGACTGCAAGGCTTCTCGAAGCCCCACACACATGCGCGCCCACTCTGTGACATCTCCCACAGTCGCCTGACTAGAGAACACCCTCCTTCCAAGCGACCCCCTTGGGATCCAGCTTGGCTGAAATGACTGTTTCTAGTTCTTGGCTGGCCAGGCGAGGCACTCGACAGGGAGGGAGCAGGCTGCCTTCCCAGCACCCCACTGCACTCTAAGGGGTAGCAAGGCACACAGTCACCAAAGAACTGCAGAGTAAATATTCAGTATTACACAGAAGCCAGTAATCTCTAGCATCCAGATATTAGCCAAATGAGGTAAAATTAAAGATACACTTACCTGTCACTCTGTTTATTACAAAAATCATTTCTTATTTTGTCCACAATAGAAGTTCGGGGAAGGATGTTGGTTTTGTTTTTTTTCTTGGCATCATTTTCAACTACCACTATTAACCAGTCCACAGAGCTATGGGCTTTCAGAATATTCTGCCACTTGGTGAGGTCATCTTTTACTGTAGCTTTATACACTTCAGTATCCTAAAAATAAATAAGTCACTGTGAAAGCAAGTTAATCAATGCCCTTTAGCTTATATGGCAAAAATGTGTCTATGGAGAGAATTCCGTGCCCACGACGCTTTCAAGGGACAGCACCAGGAAGGGACGCTGAATACAGAGACCAGCATGTTGCCAAGAGCCCAGGTATGCTGTGCCAGGCTCCATGCCAAGGCTCAAAACAAAACACAGAGGTCCGTGACCATGCCGATTGTACAGATGAAGAAACAGAGGGTCAGAGAGCTAAGTCAGTCACACACAGCCAGAGTTTGCTGTGCAATGTGGGGTTTCATGACCCAGGTCTGTCCAGCTCCAGAGTCTGAGTTCAAGCACTAAATTAATCCAATCCTGTCGTGGGGACATTCCTTAATCCTGGGAGACAACTCGGCTCTGCCGCAGCAGGTGGGTTCTCAGGGTGGCCCTTCAGCTCCTGGCTAGCTTCCCAGAATCACAGCAACCCCAGTGTCATGAGCAGCCTAGATGCAAGCTCCAGGGAAGAGGGAGCCCCAGAGTACCTCCAAAGTTGTCCTAAACCACAGGAACCAACAGGTGAGCAGTGTTTGTCATAAACAATCAATTCTGCTTCTGACTCAGAGCCCCAACACCCTCCTGCCAGAAAAACCATCTCTCCTACCTAGAAGCCACTGAGGTTAGCCCCAGTTCTCTTCCAAAACCATTCACGTCAAAAAGAATCAGAAAAACCAACTTTACTTGTTATTTGCCTTATGTTTCTGAAATCCACTTAGAGAGCGAAAACCCAAAATCAAGATATTTAATTCACTTCAAAATTAGGCATTTAAAAACGTTCAGAAATTATAACTAATTTAAACAATGTATTTCATGTCATAAAAATTAAAATGTTTTGCGCAAAAGAGGAAACCTCAAAATTAAAGGGGAAAACAGGGCTGGAGGCAACAACCACCCTCAGAAACCAAATCCCTCCACATATCCTCCCCCCAAAACACAAAAAACAAAAATCTACAAGGAGCACAAATAAACCCACACGTGACCTACAGATTCTATATTAAAACTTGGAGAACACCATGAACTTCTAAATATCTGTAAGAAAGAAACACCAAATCCCCGCAGAGCTCCTGCTGCAAGCCTGTGAACAGGGGAGAGACGGGGAAAGAAGGACTAGGGACTCCCAGAAAAGGAAAGAGAATGCAGGGGAGCACAAACAAAATCACCCCCAGCAAGACGAAGTTCACCACCAGGACACAAAATACTGAGGATGGCCTGGGACTGGGAACGTGAGCGGGCCAGGCTGCAGCAGCCTCGGAGGAGCACTGCTTCTGGGAAAGGATCAGACTGAGAAAATGGTCTCCTTGGAGAGGCCGCAATGGAAAAAAGGAAGAAGGCAGAGGGTAAGTTAAATATCCAGCAGAAACAAAAGAAAACGAAACTCATCAGCCCTCCCTCCTCCTATCTACCAGAAGCCACACTTTACTGTCTTCTGAAGGCTCCTTTGAACTAGGAACCCATTCACAAAATGCCTCTGAATAGGGGAAAAACAAATACAACTCAAACCAACTCCTTAAAAAGCTACTACAAAAATAAAAAGATGAGAATCATAACATTACAGTTAATGAAAACTTTTCCCATAAAACCAACCATGAAGTGAAGGGAAATTTTAATACAACAGTCCAAACTGAACTAAATATCCTCAAACATATGGGAAATAATAATGATAATAAAACCTTAGAATCAGAAATAGCAAAACTAAAAACAGAAATGGACCAAAAAACAGAGGGAAAATACAGTAAAAGTTAATCATACTGTGGAAAGAAATTGAAGAATCACAAAGATTAAATTAAAACATGACCAAGGGGGAAGAAACTCAAGTAAAAATTTAGTAAGGACTGAAGAACGGCAGGAAAACAACTGAGAATAAAAATGAGACAGAGAGAAGCACAAAGAGACAAAAAAAAAAATGGATGAAATACAAAAGTATCAACAAAAGTCCAAACATGTAATTTAAGTCCCTGAAGAAGAAAAACATAATAATGTAATAGAATTAATATTTAACACCAAAATCCAAAAACAAAACAAAAAACCTTTCCGAAAATAGGAGAACCATCCCTCAGGACCTTCAAGCAGAAAAAGTAATTGTTGCAAGGATAAGAAAATTAGACTGGCACCAAACTTTGACAGATCATCCCACAAAGCAAGAGAACAATAAGGCAGCACTTGCTAAGAAATTCAGCACAGGAGAAGGCCAGCCACGGATTCTCCATGCCGCCCAACTCAGCCTCACGCCCCAGGGCTCCCGAGCGCCTGCTGCTGTAAGTGCCATCTCCCTGAAACCCGCCCCTTCAGTTCCCACCTGCAGCGGCTCCTGAGCGAGGAGGGCAGAGCCAAGCAGTAGTGGCTGAGACCACCCAGCCACAAGGCTGAGACCACCTGGCCACGAGGTCCATGAGGTTCACTAGCAGGTCCTTTACAGGAGAAGTCTGTCAATCCTGCTACAGAAACAGAGCTCCAAACATGCAAGACCTGAAGCAGGCCACTAGAAGATGGACCTCATCCAACCAGGAGATGAGCAGGGAAGTGTCTGCGAAGGACGAGGCGATGGCTGACATTTAATCTAACTGCAGGACTCAGCTGAAGCACTGAGGGACCCAGTGGGGAGTCTGTGAATGTCACATACTCACACACATATGTGGATGTCACATGTCTGACAACAGGAGGCGGGAGAAGGGAAGGGAGAGAAACAGGGACATGAGGTCACGGGCTGCTGCAGAGGTCAGCAGGAGTGAGAAGTAAGATGGGCATCCAGGGCCGCCATTCAGAGCCGTAAGCCCAGGGAAAGGTCAGTAAGAAAAGGGGGGGAAGGGCACTGTCCACAAATAAGCACAGAAGCAGTCAAGAGCACAAAAACCCAAGTCTTCAAAAGCATCAAAGGAAGATCTTAGAAAGCAAATGAGACATAACAAATAGAGATGCAGAGCAAAAACAACATAATACACAAAGAATTATAAAATAACATGCAGAATGAAGAAAACGCACTGTATCAATAAATGTGATTGGCATAACTTGTCTATTAGAAAAAAATTTACAAATTGGCTCACAAAGAAAAAACAAATGCTATGCTGAATAGAAGACAAACCCCTAGAACACAACAATTTTAAAAGGCTAAAAATAAAAGGATGGGCAAAGATATAACAGGCAAGGAGAAACAGTAAGAAGACCAAGATATATTGGTATAGCCATTTTTGGAAAATGCAAGTTGCATACTTGACAATTCATTCTATAATTCAAATGGAAGGGAACACATATAAAAGCTAAGAAATTTATTTCAGAAGGGCAGTTATCAAATACATATTACAAAAATGTAATAGTGAAAAGTGTGGTATTGGCACAGAACAGACAATGACGGACAGAAACGAAGCAGGCAGACCACTGCGCATACAGGACGCTGGTTCAAAACGAGGCGCCATCCCAACAGGAGGGCAAAAGGCACACTCCTAGGAAACGGTGTTGGACTAACCTGTATCAGTTTAGATGGGACAGTTCGACTTTCAGCCCCACAGCATCTGCCACACACAAAAGTAACGTGAAGCTACAGAGATTTACATAGAATACAAATGCAAAACACAAAATTCAATATTACAAGAAAATATAGGAGAAAATCAGTTATCTTCAGGCAGATAAGAACTTCCTAAACAAGACATAATATCAAGAAACCATTTTCAAAAATGACATATTTCACTCCATGAAATTTAAAAGTTCTGACCAAGAAAGTAGAATTCAGACCAAACCAAGCCAAGGAGGGACAGCTGATAATGCTAGAGCCACATCTCATAATGAAGACACAATCACTATGAACACCTGTACACCAAAGGTCACATCAACTACCTCCAAGAAACGGAAACTACACAAGGTGCAAAGGGAAACAGAGGCACACCAACAACAGAAGACAGTCAAAGACAGGTCAAGTGGACAAAAAATAAAATAGGAGTGGCCTAAAAAACATCATCAGTTTGGTAGAGCTTATAGACATCTTAAACACAACACTCTGAAAATAAACAAAACATTTCTCAAGCACACATGGAGCAATCATATAAACTGGCCCATTTGTTAGGTCACAGAGAAAAAACAAGTTACATAAAGCACAACTATTATAAACAACACTCTCGGATCACAATGCAATAAAAACAAATTTAAAAATGATTTTTTTTTAAAGTTGCTTTCTGGAAATTTAAAAAATCTTCTGTCACACAACTCTTGGGTGAAAGGAGAAATACAAAATGCAGAATTTCTGAAAAATAATAAAACACTGTGGGATATATTTAAAGCAGTAAACAAGAGGAAAGTCAGAGCTTTAAAGACTTATATCAATGAAAACAAAAGAATAAAAGCAAATGCATTCCCAAGTCAAAAACCTAGGAAAAGAACAAAGTAAAACCTAAAAAAAAAAAAAAAGAAGGAAATAATAAAAACAAAAGCATAAATTAATGAGGTAGAGAATGGGTTACTAGTCAAATTAATAAATAAATATCCTGATTTTCTGAAAAATAAAAATCAAAATAAGCAAAAAACAAGATAATTTAAGACCAAGGAAAAAGATAGAAAGCAAAAATACACAAAATAAGAAGTAACAATGGAGGAATAACTATTGACACACAGGATATTTAAAAAGTCCCAAGAGACCACTTTCCACATCTCAATGAAAATAAATTTTAAAACTTAGATGAAAATATAATTTCTAGGGAAAATAAAGTTTATCAAAATTGGCCCCATTACAGACAAATGGCTGTAACAAACCAATATTCAGGGAAGAAATACAGCCAGTGAGCAAGGCAACATCCCACAAACGCGCCAGTCCGGATGGCTCCACAGGAGAACGCCATCAGATCAAGCCCTCAGAGACCAGGCAGCTCCAATGACACGTAACCAGCTTCAGAACACAGCATGTAAAAACTTTCGAGTGCTTTTTATGAATCAAGGATAACGCTGATATCTAAACATGATAAGGAAAGCACAAAAAAGAGAAAACTACAGACCAATATTTCACCTGATGCAAAATATCCTAAATAAAATTTAAATGAACAGACTCCAATACCATATTAAGAAAATACTATAATCAAGTGGGATTTATACCAGGAATCCAACTATGGTTCAATACTAAGAAAACCACTGAAAATTACATTAATGGATCTAGGGGTAGGGCGGGGGATGTCATACAATTATCCATTAATGCTGAAAAAGTATTGGACAAAATTCAGCACATATTCCTAATAAAAGCTTTTGAGAACACATGAATGGACGGATGCTTCCATTAGTGACTGAATCTGCCCTCCGTCCCACAGCCGGGCAGCCTCCTACGGGAGGGGGACTCCACAGAGAAAATCACGTGAGGCACAGGCATCGGAAAGGAAGGAAAACTCTCCATTTTCAGATGACCCAACGGGAGTCCAGACAATTCTGGACTCTGGGGCTCAGAGAATCAACGATAAAACCAACTCGAAGAACAAAAGAATTAGGCAAAGTAACCATGAAAAAAATCAAAAGCCTTCATATACACGAAAAATCATCAACTAGAAGCTATAATGAGAGAAAACCCCATTTACAGTAGCAACAAAAAAAGTAAAATACTTAGAAATAAATTTACCCAGAAACACATTGTTGGCTAGGATGTCTCCCATCATCAACATGTGTCCTGCATACAGTCATTCAGAAATTAAAAATGATCCCAATAGAAAGCCATAAGGACCAAACACCACTTTGTCTAGTTTATGGATGGATGTGTAGAAAAATAGGGGAAGGAAACAAACAGACAAAGGTACCCAGTGTTCTTTTTTACTTCAATTGCTCTTTTTCACTCTAATTATTATTCTTGTTATTTTTGTGTGTGTGCTAATGAAGGTGTCAGGGATTGATTTAGGTGATGAATGTACAACTATGTAATGGTACTGTAAACAATCGAAAGTACAATTTGTTTTGTATGACTGCGTGGTATGTGAATATATCTCAATAAAATGATGATTAAAAAAAAAAAAAAAAAAATGATCCCAATATAAACATCAAAAAGTTTTTTCTGGAGATAACTAATTTGATATTACATTCATATGGAAAAATAAACATGCAGAAGAGCTAGGAAGCCACTGAGAGGATGGGCTCTGAGGGAGGACTTGCCCTCCTGGGGAGTAAAACACACCATGGATACACACTGGCAGCCCAGGAAAATAAGGACCGCAAACAGATCTTGAACTTCTTGGTAGCTATGTTTTTTGCTGTGAGGTGGGGCTGGCAATTCTGAAACTATTTTATGCATCTTACGGGACTGAACAAATAGTTCATCTCTGGATGCTGCAGAAGCCAGGTGGATGCAAGCGTGGCATGGGATAAAGCAGGGGAGAGTCCTGTGGGGCCGGATGGAACCGAGGAGTGAGGGCCAGCTCAGGGTTTTCACATCCATCATTTCTTAGAGAGCCCAGGAGAGGTGACACTTCGGCACCAATGTGCACCCAGTGCAGTGGGAACCAGGGCTCTGTCCACAAAGAGCCGAGTCTCACCCCAGGGCCGTGAAGGGCAAGATGAACCTACAGGATCTTGTCATGCCGGAACGTTGGGCAGAGCTCAGGACACAGGAGAAGCTTCAAGACTCGCACTAGCCAAACTGACAACCTGAGTATCAAAACCAGTAAAGATAAAATTGCTTACAACCATAATAAAATAGAAATGCGTGCAGGCTCTTCCTTTGCATAGGATACTGACTGAAAAATATGCAAACACCAAAGTAAATTCTGGCTCAGCTAAGACTCCTCAGTGGGGAAGCTCAAGGGGGAAGAGGACATTAACATGGTGCAGGGGAAGAGGAGGGCAGTAACTACACCGGGGAGAAGCAGGACCACTCCGTGACTTAGTGATGGAAGCGAAGATTACCACCGAGGGGCTGTGCAGGAGAAAGCTAGCACGGCAGACCTGTCCCCTCCCTGGAAAGGTCTGCTTACAAGGCTGGCCCTTGGCTGGTGTCTGGGAATTTGGACCTCAGGAGGGTCTGGGGTCCCACCAATCCCAGAACTCACTGCTCCCTGCACCTGAACTGCTGGTATAGACAAAAGGGCTTATGCCGAACATCTGCTTTCCTCTGGGAGTCTGGGACCCCGGGACGTGCCAGGCAGGGACGGCCTACAGGACCAGCCCCTGATAAAAGCCCTGGGCAGCGGGTCTCTCGAGCTTCCCTGGTGGGCAACACTCCACACGTCGTCACCGCTCACTGCCGTCCCGGGTGGCCCCACGGGGAGAGGACCCTGGAAGCCGCACCTGGTCCCCCCGGCCATCGCCCCAGGCGCCTTCGCCCCCATCTGCCCTTGCCCCACACCCTTCCCTGTCGTACACCTCAGCCGTGCGCACACCCGGGATGCTGAGCCCGCATCCTCCCTGAATCAGGAAGCCTCGAGTGGTCCTGGGGCCCCGACACAGGGTGGACGGACGCCACGAGTCTCCAGATGTGGAACCCAGAGAAATCACTAGGTCACTTTTGTAGCATTCCAGCTGGGTTCCACAACCTGAATCCACTCCTGAGGAACTGTCAGACAATCTCAAACTGGCGGATTTTCTATACAATAATTAGTCAAGATTCTCCAAAATGTCACTGTCTTGAACAACAACAAAAGGATGAGGAACCGTCCCAGTAGAAGGGGGCCGAAGAGACGTGCGGTCTAAACGAGTGTGTGGACCTGAGCTGGAGGGAAAACATTACCACAACGTCATGGGGACGGGGGCGAAACACAAGTGTGGACTCCAGCTCACCTGAGAACATCACATCAATGAGCAACGCCCTGAACTTGACAGCTGCACTATGGATACGTAAGAGACTCTCTTGTTCTCTGGAAATATACTCTGAAGTATGAAGAGGTCAAGAGCAAGATGGAAGCTCTCAGTGGCTCAATAAATAATATTAATAATATGTGCATGTATGTGTAAGTGTGTATATAGAGAGAGAATTATTATGGAAGATGTTAAAAATTAGCAAATCAGGACAAAGGATACACTGACGACCTCTGCAGAATTCTTGCAACGTTTAAGTTTGAAATTATTATTTCAAAATAAAAAATTTTAAAAACAATAAGCAATATACTAAATATGTTTGCCAGATATTTAACAAGGAAAAGGTTAATATCCAAGAAAAACTTAAAAGCATCTACAAATCAATAAGGAGGAACTAAGAACCTAATTAAAAATGGACTGAGGATCTGAACAGGCACTTCACAAAGGAAGGACTTACAAAAGGCCACAACACTAATGGGAAAAGCTGTTCAATTTTACAAGAATCCAAGGAGAAGGTCATTTTAAAAATGATCTACTCTTCACCTGTCAAGATGGAAAGTTTTCTAAAAATGTGATAATAAAAGTGGAGGTGAAGGTACAGGCAAATAGGCCCTCACATAACACTGGTGGAAGGAGAAACTAGAAAAGCCTTCTGGCAGCTTCTATCAGAATAGGCTGAGACTCCAGGAGAAGTCTGCGCAGGATGCGGACAGCTCGAACAGTGTGCCTAGGAGGGGCTGAGACGGGAAATCTTATGCGGTATATGTTACACAACTTTTAAAAAAGAGAGGATAAAGAGACAGTCACAATTAAATGCAATCTGTGATCCTGGACTGGATAATAACAACAGGAGAAAATGCCGAAAGGGACATTACTGGGACAAATGAAAAACTGGAATACAAACTGTATTCTTTGTATCAGTGTTAATTTTTTTGAACTGGATAACTGCATTTAAGGCGGTTACACAGGATATCCTTGCTCTTAGCAAGCATACATGGCAATTAAAGGAGTCACAACTCTGTGTTAACAGAGCACAGTGTATGCAACCTACTCTCAACTGTTTTAAAATACAGACAGGTAGGGAGACCGACAGATAGAATGATACACCAAATGTGGCAAAATGTTAAAAGTTAGTAAACCTGGGTATCTGGGTAGGGGTATAGTGTAGTTCTCTGTGTTATTTTTAAAAATTTACTGTTGCAACTCTCCTGTAAGTCTGAAATTATTTCAAAACAAAAAGTTTAAATAAAAAAAACAGAAACCTAGAATTTCCACTTTTAGAAATCTCAGAAAATTGATAGCACACATGCAAACATGTCAACGAAGTACTGCTTGTTACGCAAAAAAAAAAAGTGATCTATATGGACATGGCTAAATAAAATGTGTCCTAATAGTAACCAGCAGTTAAAAACTGACCTGGCAGGAATACTAAGACGTGCTGCCAAGTGAAAAAAGCAAGTCACAAAGCAAATGACGAATGGTATTTACGTAAAAAGAAAGGTCAATGCAACAGAAAGGGCAACCAGAGGCAAGGCCACCACCTGCCAGCGGGGCTGGGGGCTGAGACCCAGGGCAGCTCCGGCTCCAGGAGAAGCCTGTGCAGACAGGGACTTGCAGAATCAAAAAATGTTTTGAGAAGGCGAAGACAAAAAGAAATAGACAAATAACAACAAGAGGCAATTCACAGAAAAATACAAAAATGAACATAAAAATATATTCAACCTCATAAAAAATTCAAACTAGCAATGGGATCATTTTTGCCTATAATTCTGAAAAAAAAAAAAATTCTGAAGATCAGCAATAACCATGGATAGCAAACATTTGTAAAAATATAAACAGCACCAGCTTTTTGGAGAATAATTTGGTAATATCTATTAAAATTCTGAAATGCTCATGCCTTTGACCCTTTACTTTCACTTCTAGAAATGTATCCTACAGCAAGACTCTCACAGCTACCACTGCTTAAAGACAAATGCATTTAAGAATGTTCACTATCCCTGCTTGTTGGAGCAAGAGGCTGGAAATACCCCAAATGTCCAATCAACAGAAAGTAATCATACGCGGGAATGACATTAGCAAGAATGAGTTTCTACATGTACTGACCTGAAAATATGTCCAAGATATAGTTAAATGAAATAAGTGTGCTACAGAATGGTAGGTTTACAATCCAATTTTTTAAAAATAACAAATAAATGGGTACAGAAAAAAAAAAAAAAACGTGGAGAAATACCTATCAAACCACGGATGGTTTATGTAGTGGGGGGAAGGAATGGGAAGGGTTAAAGTAGGGGGACTTTTACTTTCTGCTTCCATAACTACTATGATGCTTTATTTTGTAAACCAAAAAACAAAGGTACCGTTTTGAAAGCACACATGATTTCCAAGCATGCCTAGTAAGTCAGCATTATTTTGTTCTCTTTTTTTCCTGCAGAAAAGCAGCAACATGAGAAGAGGCTGAAGTGGTGACATTTAACCTAGGGCCCTCGAGCACTCTCAGCGGCCACCCTGAGAGCGTAGCCTGTCCTCTGCCTTGTGGGGGGGGCACCGGATTCAGCCGGTGGCCCAGGCAGCTAGCCAACATTCTTCCTCTCCTCCAACAGTGAGAAGTGAAGAGCCAACCTTTGGCAGCATCACCCCCTCCAGTGGTCAGGCGTTCTTCTGGTCTGTCTCCACGATCAGAGCAAACAGCACAGTGGAGAAAGAACAGCTCATGCCACCCACTCCCTTTCCAAGTGCCAGCCGTTACTGCCAGGGGTGGCTATCGAGTCTTATGGGATCATCTGCTCATGAAACGCACATACACACATTTGTTGCCATTAAAACTACAAACCACTACCTCTGCATCCTCAGATTCCAGTTAAATTGTCACAGCATGTAATGGCTTATGGACTTTGCATATTGCTAAAGGCTTGTTGTATTGGAGACTTAAAAGCCAACGTACAGATAAGAAGAAATGGACCTGCAGAATTTTCTATTAGTTTGTGACAGAAGCATTCTGTCACAAACGAAAAATTTCTTTCTGGATTCATGAATGAGCAGCTGCAGAATACAAAGAATATGATGGCTGCAGACTAGTGTTCCCTCATGTGATGGATTTTTACGGGCTACCTCCTGGAGAGGATGAGACAGGAAGCAGAGCAGGGCAGAAAGGACAAACAGGTATCATCACGTCTCATGAGTGCCACGGCAGTGGACGCAGGTTCAACAAAAATGAAACTGGAAGCAAACATTCAAAACACAATTTAACCTGATTAAACCTAAGTGGCCACAGGGCAAGAGTGTGGTGGCTTCGGGGTCTCCGAGCACAGGACCCAGGGCTGGAAGGGTGACTGTGCCGAGGGCAGCCCATGGCCCAGAGCGGACAGGAGGAAACAAAGCTGTTGGCATGGGGGAAGGAACACTGACAGTAGGAGCAGCTCAGAGTCAACCTGAAACAGAGCAGCCCGCTCTTCCCCTCAATGAATACTTACACAGCATTCTGTCCAATAAATATGAAGAAAAGGGAAGGTGAGCAGAGCTTTGTTTCCTTCTTTGGGCAGCAGCTCCTCTTTGAACTGAACAAAACTGGACTCTAGGTGAATCATCTTTGGAGCACGGCCATAGGACCTATAAACAATTTTTTGAAAGTCACTGAGAAAATGACTAAAGAATGCTCAGCAAGGAGAGTGGCAACAATAAATAATTTAAATCAGATCTATGAGTTCTGTATAACATTAATATGCTGTCCAAAAGTATTTTATGAAGTATTATAAACACAGTTCACATGTCGAAGCTCCCTCTCCAACCCCTTCCATCTGGTTCAACAATACATGCACAGCAACACATGCAAGTCTCCAGGGCCCTCGGCGGCCGTGTGAGCTGCTGGGCATGGTGGGCACAGCTCACATGCAGCCCAGGCTCTAAGTGACCCACAAGAGGCCAACAGTGGTCCTGGAGTCCTGGTGCACGTTCAAGTTATCAAAGCTTTAATCTCACTAAGGCTGTTACAACAACCTGTATCCGAGAGAGAACGGTCTGGTGGAAGAACAGGTTTCTGTTCACAGAGCTTCTCAACCCAAGAAGCTATATCACCGTGGACAAATCCCACAAGCTACATACATCTAATCCAAGTTTGTCGGAGGATCCGGGCACTATTTTACCATACTTCTAAAAATAGATTATGCCACATGTATTGTTTTCCCACCCCTTTATTTTCAACCTCTAGTTGCAGTCTCTTTTAAACATCTAAAGCTGAATTTCATATTTTTTATCCAACTAAGGAGTCTCTGTTTTAATAATTTGAAACTAACCATATTTAACATGATTATGCTGATGCTTGAACTCACATATCTTCTACTTATAGGTTCTCTATTGTCTTCTGTCCTTTGTGAAATTAATTTCCTGTTTCCACCTTGTTTCGCTGTTGGTTAAGTTTAATAATCTTTCTCTAGTCCACTGTTGCTTCCATTTTTATCATCAATATGCTTAAATTTTTCTTTCAAAGATTAAAGGTAATGTCTACCCTCTCCTTGAACGGAAAGACAGCACACCTCCGTCTCTCTGCTCTCCTTCCACACACACGAAATTTTAGATTTTTCAGTTTTTAAAATGATTGATACCTTGTTTTAGCATAATATTACCATGACTCATTTGCTGGCAATTGCTTCTTTCATCCTGTTAATTCCGGGTTTGTTTTCCTCCTTGTTGTGGTACGTCCTTTAATTATTTCAGAGAGGGTGGTAAGGTTTCTGATCTCATATACTATGTGTCTGAAAACATTATTTACAGCAGAATTTCCCACCATTTTAGGTCATTCCATGCAATGAAAGTCATATTTGAATGGCACTTCAGGGTAAACACATGTGGCTTTTTGCACTCAGAGCTGACTAGACAGCCCTTGGCCATCTTGGGCCACCCCAAGGTCTAGGAGGCAGAGGGTCTCTGCTCACCAGTACCAGAGCACGGCCCTTGGCTGGGAAGCCCTACTTGGGCTTTCCTCTTCAGTGACAGCACGGGGGGCCCAGAACCTGAGGTTCAAGGCTCCTTCCCTTGGTGATGGAGGCTGTGAATCAGGTCCTCCTGCCTTTACCAGGCTTGGCGCAGTCGTTTTATTTTGCTCTTTTCATTCTGCCTGACACCCTTTGGGCTCCTGCTATCTCCAAATTATTTAAATACTGCCTGTCCTCTGCTCTCTCTGGTCTCTCCTTTTGAAATTCCCATGAGACGGAGCATGGCCACTTATGGATCCATCTTCCAGGTCTCAACTCTTGGCATGAATCTCGAGAGCTTCTAAGCTCCATCTTCTAACTCACTAACGTGCTCTCAGATAGTCACTGCATCAATTTAAGTTTCTGCTTCAATTATTCTTTCATTTCGAAGATTTTATCAATTAATTTTAATTTTTTATCAAAGTAACGTATGTAACTATCTTAAGATGAAAATAAAGTAATGTAAAACTTTCCACCCACATCCACGAGTCGTCACCTACCCCATGGCCTTCGGGCTCCCTCCCCCACGCTCTCAGCTCATTCCTCTGCACTCACCTCTGCGCCCCTAACTAGCACACTGCTACCCCAGAGGTGAATTTTAGGCATGATCTCAACCACCTGTGATGGGAGGTGCTGGTTTAGCTCTGCCAGTCCATCCCCTTCCTGTCCTTCCAGCCTCTCAAGAGCTCCAGCACAACTTTAGGTTAAGTTCATATTTCACATTTCCCTTATTATTAAATATAAAGGCACTGTTCACAAATGAACCAAGTAATGTACCATAATTACGGTAGTTTTATATGTAACTTTTGTTCTTAGAATTGATAAAACGCCTCCATTTTTCATTTTCTTAACTCACTACTGTTAGGTTTTTCAACTGGGAAGAGAAGAGACCAAAACTCGATTGGAGAAAGTTTTATTGTGCCGCCGTGCACAGGCAGGCTGAAGCTTGATAAACGGCGACAGCTCTGAACAAAGGCAGGGGTATAATTTTATAGCTTTTGGGAGGGGGGTTGGGGGAATAATTGTTGGCAGGTAAGATAGAGAAGTGAGGAGTTGACGTTAGGGGATTGGTTTGCTCAAGGTCCGGAGTTTAAGCAGGGAGGTTATTACGTTATGGAAAATTTTTGTTCTTGCTCAAACTGTCATGTGGGTGCAGGTAGCTTCTTGGAATATTTGCTAGAGGTGGGTTGTGAGTGTGTTGGGGGTGGGGAGTTTTGCCTAACATTCCAGCTTTTTCTTTTATTTTCTAGGGGTGCAGATCTGTTTTTTTATATCTGCTTCTAGCTGATGGGGGCCCGCAGAGTTGTCTCTATGGTTCGTTGCGGGGCAGTGGCTGGTAAGGGTGTTTTCGATGGAGGAGCAGCATGTCGCCGACAGCTTGATTGGTCATGGCCTGTATTGTCCTGCGAATGAATTTAACTAAAAGTTGTAAGAGACAGGGTCCCAGGAGAATTAAAATGAGCATAATGAGAGGCGTTATAAGAGGTATCCATATAGAATGTAGAGGAGGTGAGAAGTAGGATATGAGGGAGCCGAGCCAGGATGAGTTGTCAGCTGCATTTCTTTTTAGCCCTTTTAATAATTTCTGTTTTCTTTTAGGATTTTTAGATGTTGTACTACTTTCCCTGTGGTGTTAACATAGAAACAGCATCATTTTTAATTCCTCCCAAACTCTCCAACCGAATTGTAAGCCTCTCTAAATCCAACCCACAGAATCAAAGCAGCAGGCAGAGCATCAGTTCACTTTTCTCCCCTGGTACCACCCTCCAATCCCGTCCTGCTCCAGTCGGGAATGCATTCCGTTTCCTAAGTCTGAAGGAGCACACTCTCAGAATTCTCCTGATAACTGACACAGGTCTCTTCTTGGGGACGTTCGCTTTCTCCAGAGAATTTTCTATCTCCAGCCTGTGGACTGCAGATCTGGCTGCAGAGTTCTTAGCTCTGAGCTGTGCAAGGAGGTGGCAGTTCTCATGTTTGGAAATCACACCTGCACTTAGTTTTTAGGAAGGCACATTTGCCCTGCCTTCTGCTGTGCCCTGTACCAAAGGGTCTGGAGCCCTGTGTCCGCAGAAGCCCCTTCCTGCCCGAGCAGCCGCATCACCACACACACGGGAGTGGGGTCCTGCTTCTGACTGCTCCTGGGCACATCTCCTGCTTGCCCGCCTTCCCAGCCCTGCCCCCTGTGCTGTCGAAGCTCCCCAGCCTTGTCCCATTTCCAGCCCACACTGCCCTGCTTGTTGCAGAGCCGCCTCTGCAGACACTTGGGTTTTGACTTCCTCGGTGTTCTTTCCCAATTCCTTCACCTGTCCTTCTTCTTCCAAAAACAGCTGCCATCTTCTGGCTGCTACTGCCCCCCACCCCTCCTATCTGTCCTTTCCTAGGCCTTTATTCACACTTGGCAGGTTTCAGGAAAGTGGAGATGAAGGCACCTACACAGTTTCTCTACTTAGTTTTTTGGTCTTGTTTCATGAATCTGCCTTTTACTTTCGTCTCTCTGAACGATTACATTGTGTATACTTATTTAAAATTGAAGATCTTATTTAAGATCACCCCCTTTCTCCAGGAACAGAACTCCTCAATTTGATTTGCTCTCTCAGAGCCGTGGGCTCCCTCAGAGGGTGAGCAAATCCTCTGTGAGAGAATTTGCCCACACTCTGTATGCTCTCCACATTAAATATGAGTAATTAAATACATATCTTGTAAAACATTACAATCCAGCACAAAAGTTAGACTAGATTCACTAGAGAGCTGGCAAAGTTCATACCCAGAAAGCCTAGTTAATTCTTCATGTTAACAGGGTACAAGCTGATGGTCAGAAAGGAATGATTCAGCAGGAAGCAGAATTATATAGACATGACTAATGCCATGACGTAGTTTACATATTCTCTGTTCTAGTTTGCTAATGCTGCCGGAATGCAAAACACCAGAGATGGATTGTTTTTTTGTTTGTTTGTTTTTATTAAATTCAGTTTTATTGAAATACATTCACACACCATACAATCATCCATGGTGTACAATCCACTGTCCACAGTATGATAACATAGTTATGCGTTCATCACTACAATCTATCTGCGTTCATCACCACAATCTATCTCTGAACATTTTCCTTACATCAGAAAGAACCAGAACAAGAATAAAAAATAAAAGTGAAAAAAGAAAACCCAAATCATCCCCCCATCCCACCCCATTTGTCCTTTAGTTTTTATCCCCATTTTTCAACTCATCCATACACTAGATAAAGGGGGTGTGATCCACAAGGTCTTCACAATCACACTGTCACCCCCTGTAATCTACACTATTATATAATTGTCTTCAGGAGTCCAGACTGCTGGGTTGGAGTTTGGTAGTTTCAGGTATTTACTTCTAGCTATTCCAATACATTAAAACCTAAGAGGTGTTGTCTATATAGTGCATAAGAATGTCCACCAGAGTGACCTCTCGACTCCATTTGAAATCTCTCAGCCACTGAAACTATTTCGTCTCATTTTCCATCCCCCTTTTGGTCAAGAAGATACTCTCAGTGCCACGATGCCGGGTCCACATTCATCCCCGGGAGTCATATTCTGCATTGCCAGGGAGATTTACAACCCTGGGAGTTGGGTCCCACGTAGGGGGGAAGGCAGCGAGTTCACCTGTCGAGATGGCTCAGTTAGAGAGAGAGAGGGCCACATCTGAGCAACAAAGAGGTGCTCAGGGGGAGACTCTTAGGCACAACTACATGCAAGTTTACACTCTACTTTGCAGTAACGAGCTTCATAAGGGCAAGTCCCATGATCGAGGGCTCAGCACATCAAACCGCCAGTCCCAAAGTTTGTGACAACATCAACACCAGTCCAGGTGAGGATGTCCAACACATCCGCAACTTCCCCCAGATCCTCGGGGCTGGGGAGGGGGAGGCTGTAAATATATTTTTTATTATCTGCCCAAATTACTCTGGGATGTGTCACTATTTCACTCCAGCCTATACTAACCTACCGTATCTCACTTCCTATTCAAAGTTCCATGAAATTGTGGTGTTTGAACAAATCGACTGTAGAGTTGTACCGTTTAGAAAATTTAGATCCTGTACCAAATAGATATCATTTCCCTTGGTCTCATATGGAAGTTGAAGTTTTAAAACACAATCAGTTTCAACCTTTACCCTTTGGCCTGGCTTGCCCTGGTCTTAACCAGACCTGCTTCATTCATAACACTAATTGAAGTCTGGGCTCTTTTTCAGCTTTTTTTTTTTTGACAGTGGCCGTATGCACTACTACTGACATTCATATCTGCTGAGCTCTAGCTCTAAGTTTCAGGTGTCTCAGAGATACGCATTGTTCCAGAGACCAATCAGGTTATACGCTAGGGGATCAGCATCTCAAAGTTTAGAGACAGGCATTACAATTCAGGGATAGAGTTAACTGCTGTAAGAGCTTACAATCTAGGGACTATTAGAATAATTATGTCCACATTAGGCTATGTTCTAAGATTCAATTCTGAGTTTACACATTTTAGTTAGTCCATATTGGTGAGTCATCATCCCTCTCACCATGTTTTCTGATGGACTGGTTTTTATAAAAGGGGGTTTATTTGGTTATACAGTTACAGTCTTAAGGCCATAAAGCATCCAAGGTAACACAGCAGCAATCGGGTAACTTCACTGGAGATGGTCACTGGTGTCCGGAAAACCTCTGTTAGCTGGGAAGGCACGTGGCTGGCGTCTGCTCCGAAGTTCTGGTTTCAAAATGGCTTTCTCCCAGGACATTCCTCTCTAGGCTGCAATTCCTCAAAAATGCCACTCTTAGTTGCACTTGGGGTATTTGTCCTCTCTTAGCTTCTCCAGAGCAAGAGTCTGCTTTCAATGGCTGTCTTCAAACTGTCTCTCATCTGCAGCTCCTGTGTTTTCTTCAAAGTGTCCCTCTTGGCTGTAGCAGCTTGCTCCTTCTTTCTGATCTTATATAGTGCTCCAGTAATTTAATTCAGACCCACCCTAAATGGGTGGGTCAACACCTCCATGGAAATTAGAGTCATCACCCACAGTTGGGTGGGGCGCATCTCCATGGAAACACTCCAAGAATTGCAATCTAATTAACACTGATAGATCTGCCCACACAAGATTACATAAAAAATAATGGTGTTTGGGGGGACACAATACATTCAAACTGGCACATCCTCATTAAAATCAGATTGCCTTCATTAACAAGTCAACAGCCAAACAGTTTCTACAAATAATATCCAATCTTATCAGAAATAAGTTTTCCAATAAGCTATTCAACATCAACTAGCACCTCTGAATAAGTCACTAGACGAACAATTACAAGCATATAACAGGGCTACTGGGATTAGTGATCTGTTGTTGTTTTTAACTTATTCCATCTATTTTTTTCCTTCCAATTTTAAAATAGTATCTTTCTGTATATTTTATAGTCCCTAAGAAAAGAGCACAGGCACTCAGGCTGGAGAAAGCTCTTGGTAAGACCGCACGTCTTCTGCTGTAAGGGAGAGTCTAATGAGGAAATGTCTCCTTCCCAACCTCTGCTTCCAGGACATTCTGAAGGACCATCAACAATCTGAAGGGACTCCTAGAAAAGTGGGTCTTTAACTCAAAACAGTTGTCTTGCTTCTACCATCCCCCATGTCTCGTTGAGAAAAGCACCATATTCCTCAAAGAGCTAGACCCAGATTACATGATACCACCCAGTTTATTTACAACAGTGTTTAGAAGTCAAGCTTTAACTTTTATTACTTGAGTTGCTCACATTTTCTAAAAAATGAAAAGGGGGGTTACAACCAAAAAGCAAATATGCCATACCTTCTCCATTCCATTGGTTCTCTTGGAAGCTGCTGGGAAAGTGTTGGATAGATAGAGG
This sequence comes from Choloepus didactylus, assembly GCF_015220235.1. Classification (NCBI taxonomy): domain Eukaryota; kingdom Metazoa; phylum Chordata; class Mammalia; order Pilosa; family Megalonychidae; genus Choloepus; species Choloepus didactylus. Next base: position 2,812,518 of record NC_051307.1, read on the forward strand.
TAAATAAATTCTGATCTCCAGCACCTACAACCAGAAGAAGAAGAAATAAAGAGAAAGACATTTTGAGGGGAATATAGGCACCTCGGGACACCGCCACGGTGACAGCCCACGGAGCCCACAGACCAGAGCCAGCTCGATTCCACGTGGCTCCGCGGCCCACAACAAAGCCCCCGTGCCTTCCACTTCAAGAGCACCGCCAAAAAAGTTCTAGGGAGAAAAGGAAACCTGGAAAGTGACCGAGATTTCTTCACCCCAGAGAAAGTCCACTCCCGTGCAAATGTCAGCTTGCACTAAAATGGGCTGGACCCCTGCCGTGGGCACCCACTCTCCAAGACACTTCACAGGCACGCTCTCCTTCGGTCATCGCCATAACCCGAGGAGGCAAAGGATGCTCCCATCGCACAGGCGAGGGTGCAGGAGCTGCGAGGCCACCTCGCAGGGCACAAAGCCTGCGGTGGCAGTCTCCAGCCACCAGGTTGTCTGCTTTCGCACTGCATGCTCAGTTGTTAGCCTAACTTGAATAGAACTGAAAAATTCCTTTAGTTCTCATGACAGATGACTAAACTTCTCAGACCAGAGGAGCACTGTCAGTGAAATCTTTTTCCAAACTGCTTTATGTTGCCCTTAAATGAATTACTGGAAATTACTGTGAGCCATTAGCACATTTGCTCATCTGCTATCATGAACCTTAAAAAAAAAGCCGCTATCTAACAGTCACCCCTCTGGGGAGAGCGCTGTCATTTCTGGTGGGTGGGGGCAGTAAGGTTCCGAGAGGCAGCAGTGTGGGGTCCGGGGTGGGGCTCTGGAAGCCCACTGCTGGTGCAAGGCTCAGCTCTGCCACTTACCGCCTGGCAGGCTTGGGGATCATGGGACCCCTCCAGGTCGCAGCAGATCCTTGGTGAAGCAGGAAAATAAAAAAACCCATCCAGGAGGGTGGGGAGGGGCTCAGTCGGCACAGGAGTGACCTGAACACGCCTGCTACGGGGTCGATACTTAGGGTCACTGTTGGTACATTTCACTTTTGTTACAATAAAAACAATTTTTATGGTTTAATTTATCACTTTTCATCTTGTTCATTTGTTTGGTGGTCATCTTAGAAATTAAAATAAGAAAACCTCAGCCAGCTTCAGGCTCCTTGTCTTTGCCAACTTCTCTTGCCTTGTTAAAAAGTTCCAAGATTAATGTATAAAAATCACTACTCTTCGCCAAGTGGAAAGCACGGCAACTACCCAGAAGCTTTCTCCCCATCCACTCTATTTTTATATAAAACTAACACATGGGTCCTGCAATAAAGCCTCACATACATGCACAAGCAATATACACACGGTGAAAAATGGGATGTCCGCACACCTGCCAGCCCACCTCCTGCTCCACAGCAGGCTCGTGGGATGGAGGCAGTGACAGTGACAAGTTTTCTTATGTCCTACCAGGGAATAAATCTTTAATCTGCACCCTGAATCTAATTTGAAAAGACTGTGGGTCAATCAGTACATCTGCCAAGGACAAAGATGTTGTCCGAGGTGATGGGATTTAACCGGTGACCATTTGGCCTCAGCACCAAATTTAGATTTGACGGTCAAATTGTTCTAACCCACCGAAGCTCTGCATTGACTAAATAAGAATATGAGATGAAACCATCACAGTTTTCTCAAAGCACATCACTATTATTAATTACACTACAATTAAAGCTTTATACCAAATATTATGAAAATTGGAAATGCCTTTAAAGGTAGTCTATGGAGAGCCAGGACCCAAGAAGAGAGCTTAGGTATAAAACCAAAAAAAAACACACCACAGCTCCCACAATCAGCAATTAAATTAACAGGTGCACTCTGCAGTTTCCTGAAACAACCCAAACACTAAGTAAAAGTCAGCAGAGCTCTGCAGTCTGAATTAACTTCCAGGATGATTTTTCATTTAATCCCGTGGGTGAGAGTGGCCTGAGAAAATCCAACAAGGATTCAGATGCTTGTAAAATAACAACTAAAAGCAATGCCCATGTTCAGAGAACCATGATCAGAAAATTGTTGGGTTTTATTTTTTTTTGGTGCAAGAGGCTATTAAAAGTCAACTCAGACCATTTATTTCAAGGATGACAATTTCTTTTTTGTGTGTGGGAGGGGAAGACTTGGAAAAATCACGTGTAAGAGTCATTTAAAGCATGAGCCATTTATGTAAGCCTCTCTCCCTGTATGTGACCGTAAGCCTCCAGTTCTGCCAGCCAACGTGGGGAGCACATGGGCGAAGCGAGGAGGCTGCAGGTCAGGGTAGCACCCAGGGGCCTGCACTAGCACCCTAAGACTGAGCATGCTGCCCCACAGGAGCTCCAGGTGGCCCGGACTCATCACGGCCACCCTCGCTGCAGACCTCCACCACCAGTGCCTGGCCCCGCCCTGGCAAGGAGCCGGCTGGGGACAAGGCAGGTGAGCCACTTCAGTGTGAGAAGAGAGTCATGGGGGCGCTGGGGGACAGCAGCCTCACTCTGCAGAGAGACATGGGGCTAGGCTGGTTGTGTCACCCGGGCCTGCTGGGACCCCCACCAGGGGCTAAGGGCATCCCTCCCAGAGGAAGGCCCAGGCTAGGAATGGCCGAGGAAGCAGGGCAGAGCCCCGGGTGTGTGGCTCCATGAACCCACACATTCTGATATTTAAGCCAGTTTGACTTGGATTTTCTGTTACAGGCAGTTGCAAATAAGTGACAAACTTTCAGTATTTCCTGCATATATTACTGAATTCTCCGTTTTTACAAACAAATATTCACATATTAACTGTCTAATTTAAATTTTTTAATGTTAAAAAGCAGATAAGGACTAACCATACATAGGGAAAAAATACCTTAAAAAGAAGATTTCAGGAGGCGGGACAAGATGGCAGACTGGTGAGCTGTATGTTTTAGTTACTCCTCCAGGAAAGTAGGTAGAAAGTCAGGAACTGTGTGGACTGGACACCACAGAGCAATCTGACTTTGGGCATACTTCATACAACACTCATGAAAACGTGGAACTGCTGAGATCAGCGAAATCTGTAAGTTTTTGCGGCCAGGGGACCCGCGCCCCTCCCTGCCAGGCTCAGTCCCGTGGGAGGAGGGGCTGTCAGCTCCGGGAAGGAGAAGGGAGAACTGCAGTGGCAGCCCTTATCGGAAACTCATTCTGCTGATCCAAACTCCAACCATAGACAGACGGAGACCAGACACCAGAGAATCTGAGAGCAGCCAGCCCAGCAGAGAGGAGACAGGCATAGAAAAAAAACAACACGAAAAACTCCAAAATAAAAATGGAGGATTTTTGGAGTTCTGGTGAACATAGAAAGGGGAAGGGCAGAGCTCAGGCCCTGAGGCGCATATGCAAATCCCGAAGAAAAGCTGATCTCTCTGCCCTGTGGACCTTTCCTAAATGGCCCTGGTTGCTTTGTCTCTTAGCATTTCAATAATCCATTAGATCTCTGAGGAGGGCCCTTTTTTTTTTTTTTTTAATCCTTTTTTAATCTCAGATAAAATAGACTTCAAATGCAGGGATGTTGTGAGAGACAAAGAAGGCCACTACATACTAATAAAAGGAGCAATTCAGCAAGAAGAAATAATAATCGTAAATGTCTATGCACCCAATCAAGGTGCCACAAAATACATGAGAGAAACCCTGGCAAAACTAAAGGAAGCAATTGATGTTTCCACAATAATTGTGGGAGACTTCAACACATCACTCTCTCCTATAGATAGATCAACCAGACAGAGGACCAATAAGGAAACTGAAAACCTAAACAATCTGATAAATGAATTAGATTTAACAGACATATACAGGACATTACATCCCAAATCATCAGGATACACATACTTTTCTAGTGCTCACGGAACTTTCTCCAGAATAGATCATATGCTGGGACATAAAACAAGCCTCAATAAATTTAAAAAGATTGAAATTATTCAAAGCACATTCTCTGACCACAATGGAATACATGTAGAAGTCAATAACCATCAGAGACTTAGAAAATTCACAAATACCTGGAGGTTAAACAACACACTCCTAAACAATCAGTGGGTTAACGGAGAAATTGCTAAATATATAGAGACAAATGAAAATGAGAACACAACATACCAAAACCTATGGGATGCAGCAAAAGCAGTGCTAAGGGGGAAATTTATAGCACTAAACGCATATATTAAAAAGGAAGAAAGAGCCAAAATCAAAGAACTAATGGATCAACTGAAGAAGCTAGAAAATGAACAGCAAACCAATCCTAAACCAAGTAGAAGAAAAGAAATAACAAGGATTAAAGCAGAAATAAATGACATAGAGAACAAAAAAACAATAGAGAGGATAAATATCACCAAAAGTTCGTTCCTCGAGAAGATCAACAAGATTGACAAGCCCCTAGCTAGACTGACAAAATCAAAAAGACAGAAGACCCATATAAACAAAATAATGAATGAAAAAGGTGACATAACTGCAGATCCTGAAGAAATTAAAAAAATTATAAGAGGATATTATGAACAACTGTATGGCAACAAACTGGACAATGTAGAAGAAATGGACAATTTCCTGGAAACATATGAACAACCTAGACTGACCAGAGAAGAAATAGAAGACCTCAACCAACCCATCACAAGCAAAGAGATCCAAACAGTCATCAAAAATCTTCCCACAAATAAATGCCCAGGGCCAGATGGCTTCACAGGGGAATTCTACCAAACTTTCCAGAAAGAACTGACACCAATCTTACTCAAACTCTTTCAAAACATTGAAGAAAATGGAACACTACCTAACTCATTTTATGAAGCTAACATCAATCTAATACCAAAACCAGGCAAAGATGCTACAAAAAAGGAAAACTACCGGCCAATCTCCCTAATGAATATAGATGCAAAAATCCTCAACAAAATACTTGCAAATCGAATCCAAAGACACATTAAAAAAATCATACACCATGACCAAGTGGGGTTCATTCCAGGCATGCAAGGATGGTTCAACATAAGAAAATCAATGTATTACAACACATTAACAAGTCAAAAGGGAAAAATCAATTGATCATCTCAATAGATGCTGAAAAAGCATTTGACAAAATCCAACATCCGTTTTTGATAAAAACACTTCAAAAGGTAGGAATTGAAGGAAACTTCCTCAACATGATAAAGAGCATATATGAAAAACCCACAGCCAGCATAGTACTCAACGGTGAGAGACTGAAAGCCTTCCCTCTAAGATCAGGAACAAGACAAGGATGCCCGCTGTCACCACTGTTTTTCAACATTGTGCTGGAAGTGCTAGCCAGGGCAATCCGGCAAGACAAAGAAATAAAAGGCATCCAAATTGGAAAAGAAGAAGTAAAACTGTCATTGTTTGCAGATGATATGATCTTATATCTAGAAAACCCTGAGAAATCAACGATACACCTACTAGAGCTAATAAACAAATTTAGCAAAGTAGCAGGATACAAGATTAATGCACATAAGTCAGTAATGTTTCTATATGCTAGAAATGAACAAACTGAAGAGACACTCAAGAAAAAGATACCATTTTCAATAGCAACTAAAAAAATCAAGTACCTAGGAATAAACTTAACCAAAGATGTAAAAGACCTATACAAAGAAAACTACGTAACTCTACTAAAAGAAATAGAAGGGGACCTTAAAAGATGGAAAAATATTCCATGTTCATGGATAGGAAGGCTAAATGTCATTAAGATGTCAATTCTACCCAAACTCATCTACAGATTCAATGCAATCCCAATCAAAATTCCAACAACCTACTTTGCAGACTTGGAAAAGCTAGTTATCAAATTTATTTGGAAAGGGAAGATGCCTCGAATTGCTAAAGACACTCTAAAAAAGAAAAACGAAGTGGGAGGACTTACACTCCCTGACTTTGAAGCTTATTATAAAGCCACAGTTGCCAAAACAGCATGGTACTGGCACAAAGATAGACATATAGATCAATGGAATCGAATTGAGAATTCAGAGATAGACCCTCAGATCTATGGCCGACTGATCTTTGATAAGGCCCCCAAAGTCACTGAACTGAGTCATAATGGTCTTTTCAACAAATGGGGCTGGGAGAGTTGGATATCCATATCCAAAAGAATGAAAGAGGACCCCTACCTCACCCCCTAAACAAAAATTAACTCAAAATGGACCAAAGATCTCAATATAAAAGAAAGTACCATAAAACTCCTAGAAGATAATGTAGGAAAACATCTTCAAGACCTTGTATTAGGCGGCCACTTCCTAGACTTTACACCCAAAGCACAAGCAACAAAAGAAAAAATAGATAAATGGGAACTCTTCAAGCTTAGAAGTTTCTGCACCTCAAAGGAATTTCTCAAAAAGGTAAAGAGGCAGCCAACTCAATGGGAAAAAATTTTTGGAAACCATGTATCTGACAAAAGACTGATATCTTGCATATATAAAGAAATCCTACAACTCAATGACAATAGTACAGACAGCCCAATTATAAAATGGGCAAAAGATATGAAAAGACAGTTCTCTGAAGAGGAAATACAAATGGCCAAGAAACACATGAAAAAATGTTCAGCTTCACTAGCTATTAGAGAGATGCAAATTAAGACCACAATGAGATACCATCTCACACCGGTTAGAATGGCTGCCATTAAACAAACAGGAAACTACAAATGCTGGAGGGGATGTGGAGAAATTGGAACTCTTATTCATTGTTGGTGGGACTGTATAATGGTTCAGCCACTCTGGAAGTCAGTCTGGCAGTTCCTTAGAAAACTAGATATAGAGTTACCGTTCGATTCAGCGATTGCACTTCTCGGTATATACCCGGAAGATCGGAAAGCAGTGACACGAACAGATATCTACACGCCAATGTTCATAGCAGCGTTATTCACAATTGCCAAGAGATGGAAACAACCCAAATGTCCTTCAACAGATGAGTGGATAACTAAAATGTGGTATATACACACAATGGAATACTACGCGGCAGTAAGAAGGAACGATCTCATGAAACATATGACAACATGGATGAACCTTGAAGACGTAACGCTGAGCGAAATAAGCCAGGCACAAAAAGAGAAATATTATATGCTACCACTAATGTGAACTTTGAAAAATGTAAAATTCTTGTTATTTTTGTGTGTGTGCTAATGAAGGTGTCAGGGATTGATTTAGGTGATGAATGTACAACTATGTAATGGTACTGTAAACAATCGAAAATACGATTTGTTTTGTATGACTGCGTGGTATGTGAATATATCTCAATAAAATGAAGATAAAAAAAGATTTCAGTGAGATGATTTCAGTGATTTAAGTATGAATGAGCCATTTTTTAACAAATTCAGCCTTATGTGTAAAAAGAGACCTCAAAACAGAAGGACTTGGGAACTCAATTAAAGAAAGAAATGAGCAACATGGAACAACATCAGCAAGATACCGACACGTGTGCAACCTATAAAGCAGACAAGGCAGCTGGAGACACAGATGCATCAATTAGATTTTAGATCACCAACAAAACAGTAAAAAAAGGCTATTTCTGAAACACCTCTAACCTTCACAGAGGCTGACCATCGGGATAAATGGAACCCACAGGTAAACAGTGGTTTCCGACCTCGAAGGCGGCACCGAGCCCCAGTGCCGGGCACAGGACCCACCTGGTCAGGTATGGCACCTGGGGCACCGAGGCTGAGAAACAGGACAGTGTGGTCAGGGCGGCCCAGACCGCTGCACTGTTCAAGCAACTTGCTTTCTACATCACTTGTTTTACCCTCCCTCCTTCAACCCAAAGAGCAAGGAAAATTTTACTTTCAACTGTTCTGTGCACAAAGTCCTTGGGGGTCCATTAAATAGGCAAAGTCACAAGGTTATGTAAAGTCAAAGCATCTTTTAAATTCGGATTTTTGATTCTTAACCAATAGCAATGAGGACAGATGCGCTCTTAAGTTGATGCGTGGCAGGTAGACTCTTAAGTTGATGCATGGCAGGTAGACGACTCCGGTATTTCCTGCTCAGTGTGACAAAGCCTCACAGCAGACAGACAGACAGACCAGCACTGCTTCATCCACAGCTAGAACTCTCCATCCACACCACGGCAGTAATGGTGCCACCCTCGGGAAGAAGATCACAGGATCACACACTTTCTAAACTGAGCTAAAACAAAAATGTTTAAATCTATGCTCAAAAAAGCTATATCTCTGTTTTTGCTAATGTTTCTATAATGTTTGTGCAATGCTATTTAAGATTTTCAGCCTCGATTATGACCTAAGAATGAACTGGCACTGAAGAGTCTACAGAAGGAGCATCAGTGTCCAAATGTGGCTCGAATGCTCCAGAGCCACTCCAGTGATGCCTCCAGGGAGACCAAGGACCAAATGGAAAAGTTGCCTCTAAGCTGGGGAGGACCCAGGGTTTCCAGGATTTCCTAGAAATTTTTGCTCAGACACATGTTAAGGTCATTAAAAAATCTGCATCACACCTTGGGCCTGATTCTGCGGAGGGTTTGGCACCAGGTGGAAGCGGAGAAAAAAGCTGCCAGCCAACAGAAAGGTCCTGGGGGGCGGGGCCCTGTGAGGGTCCAGCACCGCCCTCCTACCGCACACTTGCGTGCACTGAGCCCACGTGGAGGGAACCGAGGCACACAGGGATTCCGGAACTGGCCGAGTGGTAAGGCTAGGGTTCCGACACAGGGCACCTGGTCCGGAGCCAGTACTCCTGGACCCTGCTCCGGCTGCTTCTCTAGTTCCTAACTCTGCCATGGGGACCAGCGACCTTGCAGCAGCTGTACTGACACCAGCTGGTTGAATACACAGGTTCTGGAAGACCTGCCACCATTAGAGTAATCATCTCTGTCATCTGCTATACAATGTGCCAATGGCAACACACAAATTCTTAAACATGCAAAACTGGAAAGGCCTTAACACAAAAGTATAAAAGGATCAAGAAATTAGAAGTGTGAGAAAATGGTGGAAAAAAAAAGGCACAATGTTAAGCCAACGTGTAACTGGCACCCAGCTTTCCTAAATACCTATTTTCAAGATCAGTATTTTAATTTGAAAATTTGTTAGGCAAAAGATTTTCAAGATTTTAAGAACTGTTGACATTCTCATACAGATTTTTTTCTTTAAGTTTTTTAGAACCATCATAGTAAAAGGAAATAGTGACTTTTCTAATAAAACACATTTCATTTTATTTTAAATTGTTGAAGAAATCAGGCATTTTTCAGCCTGGTAATGAGAAGGCTGTGTTCCCGTCAGATTTACGAAGGGCTTGTTCATTCTCTAGGGCTCTAAGAACGAAGCCCTACAGGAGAAAGAAGACAGGATAAATTGTAGCTCAATGTGGAACAGAACTGTGGTCTGAGACGGCTGGCTTGCATCTGGGGGCAGTCAGTGCCCCCTCCTGGAGGCTCTCAATGTGGGCTAGGTCACCTCCCAGCTGGGGACCCTGCAGGGAGACCTGAAGGCAGCAGTGCGTGGGACCAGGGCCAGATGGCCGGGTGTTAGGGTCCCTTCCAAGCAAGAGAGTTTATGACCCTATTTTTAACCTCCTACCCACCCCCCTAAACCTCATCCCCAAAACAAAGAAAAGATATAATTTATCTATCATTTGCTTTAGAGAAAATGTTGCAGAAATACCTATTCTTTAAGCATGCTGCTAACAAAAGAAACCTGCAATCCACTATTCAGCAGTTCCTTCTTACCTGAAAACACTGTCAGAGACTGCACTTTCAGCTGAGAATGATGCGTGTGCTTGTCCACAAACTATAGATTAGTTCACTTCTCCTCAATGGGTTCTGGTGGAACAGACTTGCAAATGGGTGATAAAAATGTCCAAGGTCACAAACAAGGAAGTCACCTCAGCCTGTTCAATAATGCGGAAAGCCTATTTCCTATAATTTATGTATGATGCAAATGCAGTAATGAAAATTAATTAATGCTTCAAATTGGCAACTCTTCCATGGGGAAACTAGCACCAGAAGCATAATCAAGGATCACAGAAACGCTCCCCAGGTATCTGTGTACGAAAGGTTCCCACACTTTGGGGATCCAGGCAGGGAGTTCAGGTTAATAAGAAAGGAAGAAAAAAGGACCCAGAAGTTACTCAGATTCCTTAAGTAAACGGCCAGGTTCGGTCTATCCCTTAAAATGATTAAGAAACTTCTCTTTCTCTGCCTAGACATTGCCCTCCTTTACTGGAAGGCTCATATTTGAGAAGCACATGAACACTCCCACAGCTTTTTCACCCTTCACGAAGGCCAAGTTTAAGGAAAAATAAATCCTACTGCCAACATGATGGGAATGACATTCCTTGGGTTGTCAGCTGTCACTTCTGTGCCAGGCCTGCCAAATGGCATTGATTGTAAATCACAACTCAACGTATCCTGCCTGCATGGCTTTGATTCTTGCCTCTTCCTTTTAGGGTCCCCGTCCCTCAGTGGATCACCAGCTTTCCTCTTCCAGATCTCGCTGGCTCTCTCTCTCCCCCAGCACCCAGTCCAGGAAACAACTACCACAGTCAGCTCGTGTGAGCAAAGGCAAACAGTACAATGTGCTAGTGTCAACCAGTTCCATACCGTGGAATTTTAAGAAAAGGGACTACAGCTGCTGCAATTAAGACGCATCACAAGGTGTTCTGGTTTGCTGATGCTGCCATTATGCAAAATACCAGAAACGGGTTGGCTTTTACAAAGGGGGTTTATTTGGTTTTACAAATTTACAGTCTGGAGGCCACGAAAACATCCAAATTAAGGCATCAACACAAGTACACCTTCACCGAAGGAGGCCAATGGCATCCGGAAAATCTGTCAGCTGGGAAGGCACGTGGCTGGTATATGCTGATCCCAGGTTGTGTTCCAGCTCCTCTCAGCTCCCGTGAGCTCTTCAAAAATGTTGCTCTTGGGGCATTTTGTCCTCTCTTAGCTTCTCCGGAGCAAACTCTGGGCTAGCATCTCCAAAGTTTCAGCAAAAATCTGCTTCCAGTGGCTATCTCCAAAATGTCTCTCTCAGCTGCTCCACCAGCTCCTTGTGTCTGAGCTCTTATAGGGCTCCGGTAAACTCATCGAGACCCACACTGAATGGGTGCGGCCACACCTCCATGGAAATAATCTAATCAGAGGTATTACTCACAGTTGGGTGGGTCACATCTCCATGGAAATAACCTAATCCAAAGATTTCAATCTAATCAACACTAATACGTCTGCCCCCACAAGACTACATTAGAGAACATGGCTTTTTAGGGGACATAATACACCCAAACTGGTACACAAGGTATGAGGGAAAGGAGTCAAAAAAAGGCATCTCTGCTGAAGTCTAATTTTTTTGAAGTCCCAAAGTTTTTTTTTTTTAAACTTAAAACACTATTTGACCCCAGCAACAAATGTTAAGAGATTTTTAAAGAAACACCTTTACCAGCACTCAGAGACTAGACTTAAAACTGAAGAGTTTAAAAAGAAAAAATAACAACTGGATAATGTACCCAAATAGAAGAATACTGAAGAATCGGCCTTAATGGTTTATTTATTTTTGAAATAAAGAAAACACAGGATTATTGTAGCAGTTTGAAATCATAGCAACTGCAAATTTAAGAAAAACAAGCGCAGGGATCCTGCCTCTTAGGACCAGACCACCCACTCTTGCCAGATTCCCAGTGCAGCCCACTCCCTCACCTCCCGAAGACTGTGCAAAGATCACCCCCTCATGAGATCAACTGCAGCTTCCAAATGATGCGACCCTCATGGCGAGGAATACGGCAACGTGTGGCTCAACTGCCCAAGTATTTGCTACAGTCCCAGCAATCCTTCTGGGAGGAATCTGCCCAACACACATACAGGCCAAATTAGGAAAAGATGGTCCACCTAAGGCTAATTGACGCACAAGGCTAGTGGACGTGGCCTATCTGAAAGAACCAAAGACTGGAAGCAACTCCAACCCCACCATGGGGGACTGGCTGGTAAAGCAGGGCGCATCCACCTAAGGAGTGCGCCCAACACCGCCGTGGGGCAAGGACAGTCTCCCGGTGCCGCTGTGCAGCCATCTCAGGACACAGCAAGGGAAAAAGGCAGATGGGAAAAGAGGGCGTGCAGTTTACAGCCTCTTATCCAAGACAGGGAAATACAAATACACACGAATTTGTTTACATTTTTTCAATGGAAGGAAATACCATGAAAAATCATAACTGAATACGTAGGTAAGGGAGAGAATAGGGTGGAAGGGGTAGGGATTATCTGCTAGATGTCTTTAAATATACCTTGTTTTGTAAGTTTGATTTTGGAAGCATATAAATAAAAGCATAATGACAATACAAAATCAAACTTTAAAAAAGCTTTCCTTAAAAATATCAAGAAAAAAATTAAATAAACTTAAATGTATATACAGTTTGTGATATAGCCACAGAGAGAGGAACTACTGCAAGTGACTCAAAAGTATAATAATTTGACTGTTCCTAGTGAGACACATCCAAATTACACAAATAACTGCTAAAAAGAAGTTTTTAATCTATATTCAATAGTGATATTGTTGGTGACAGATCTAATATTGTGCTTCGGAGACTCTCTGCAATGTGGGATAAAGCAAATGAGTAATGAGGCAATACTTCATCAGGACCCAGCTGGCAGCAAAGGTATCACCAGGCAACTTGTGAGATGCAGTGCAGAGTCTCGGGCCAGACCCCAGACCCATAGAATCAAAACTCGGAGGGCGGGGCCCAGCAACTTGGATTTTAACAGCCCTTCAGTTTGAGAACGAAAGCTCTAATCCTATCACCCCCAAGTACCCATGAGAGTTGGAATTTTCAGTGTGGAATGAAGACAATGTAGAAGGTAGAGCAGTCGATTAAAGCCCTGTAGTCCTGAATTTGAATAGACAATATCAGTATGAACTTAGGCTGTATTTTATCTTCAAAGCTAAAAACAAAACAAACAAAACAGCAATCCCTGGCTCTGTCCACAGAAAAAGCCTAACAGCAATGAGAAGCCCCAGCCTGCAGACTGCAGTGCTGAAACAACATTTTCCATTAAAAGGACCTGAAGTTCCTTGGAGAAATGACTCCTTTCAGGGCTGGGGCAGGAAATGTACAAGATGAGTCTGGAACTTCTTGTCATACCAGACAGCAGAGAACTAAGAACCATTCCTCCAACTCAGAAGCCAACTTGAAAGAGGCTCTCCAGGCCCCAGACGGGACAATTTGCACATCAATAAGGATAAAAACTGCAATGGGCCAAAACATATCAGGTGTGCTTAAAACCTTAAGATCTTACAACAATGAACCAATTCATTTTGAAAACTAACGCCTTTCCCAAACAAACTATACCACTGGGTAACCAATATAAGAAATATAAATAATGATAAATACACGTACACATACACACTCTTTACAGAAATATTTCAGCTAATAAATGAAGAAATGGTAAAACTGGATACTACCATTTTGGAACCCTTAATGAATTAATGGATGCAAAAATAAATGGCTGCTAACATCACAAAAAGAGACAATCAGATGTCACGTTCCTCCCAGTGGAAGAAAATGCCACCGCCTGTGAAGTAGTCTTGCCAAAAAAAGAATTCCAACCCAATTCTGCTCAGTCTCTCATTCTGACCATCACTTCACAGGAAATACGAGGACAGAAGATCGTGTGAAACGACACCAGGGGACGCAGGCAGCAGAGTCCAGGCCACAGGAAACCAGAGGACAAACAAGCTGGTTCTTAAAAGGCACAAGGAATAAGAGGGATGTGGAGGGAAAACCAGGATGTTAAGAGGCTTAGACAGTTTATTTAAATACCTTATTTGGATACATTGAAACAGTTCAATAAAGGATGACATTTAAGAGACACTGAAAATTTAATCACAGAGTATTTGATGACATTAAGAAATTATGGTCTTTTAGGCATGATAAAGATTTTGTAGTTATGTTTTTTTAAAAATCCTTATCTTTTAGTAATGCATACATTTATGGATAAATGATATGATGTCTGGAACTTGCTTCAAAATAATATAGGATTGGGACTGTGGGGGATACAGATAAACAAGACTGGCCGATTCACCCAATTATTGAAGTTGGGTGGTGAGTTCATGGGAACTCTGTAATATTGTCTACTTTTGTACTTATTTGCAATTTTCCTTAATAAAAAGTTTAAAACATTTCTCTCATGTCCCTGTATCCTTTTCTCTTTCTTTTTCCAGAGCACCTACCACCTAACATATAATTTAATACTCATGTGTATTGTCGATGTCCTCTGGCTAGAATGTAAGCTCCAAGAAAGCTGACAAAATCCAAGCCCCTACAACAGTGCCTGGCCCATAATCATGCTACGTAAACATCTGCTGAATATGGCCCTGTTCCTTCATACCCTACACTAGAAAATCCAGGGTGCCCAAAGGAGAGGATCATATGTAGTCAACGGGTCAAGTTCTTGGAACCTGGGTTTATTTTTAAAATATGTAAGATTATACAGAAAATTTCTAGTGTGGCTGACGTGCTCGGTTCTTAGAACACTAAACTAAAGGAAACGGACATTTTTTAAACTCTATAGCAAAAGCTTTCACAGAAGGAATAATTTTCGGAACACACCTCCCCTTAGATTTGGACAGGTGGTGTCTGACTTACCGAACTACGGGTAGAGCCACCAGAGCCCAGGAGGAGTGAAAGAGCTGGATTCCAGGCCAAGGAACAGAGCGATGAGATTGAGTCAACCACAAGACGGGTTCAGGAGGCCATCCCCTACTGACCTGCAGGTGACATGCGTCCCATAAGGGCCCACCAATGGCATGCTTCAGATGAAGCAAAAATCACCCCCAAATGGCTTGATAGTGGCAAGCCTCTACCAAAATTCTCAATTCTGAAGTTTATGCAATGATTCTAAGTGCTAAACAGATCTCCGTGAAAAAATAAGAAAAATTTCTGAACATACAATGATACCTGTAAAACCAGTCTGAACCTGCTGTTAAGTTCTTCACAATTTCTCTACTTTCTTTCTTTCAATTCTGAAAACAAGGGCCTAAAAGAATATTGAAGAATGGAAGATCACACATTCTACATCCAAGGAGCTAAACAACAGCATTTCCCGGGCTGGGGGAGGGCTGGTGAAAGGGAGGCAGGAGCAGAGCGGGGCAGGTTTGCTTCTTTGAAGGGGAGTCACACCACCTGGTCGTCAACAGCTGGGGTCAAAACGCCTGGATTCCAAGAAGCTGTTCCCCTGGTCAGGAGCACAGGGAGGACAACTCTCCAAAGATGCGCAAAAGCAGCCTCCTGATGGACGTGGCCAAGACACACGAGGTGGGTAAATGCAGGTATTGTGGCACAGTGGGGACCCCAAAAGGGTCTTTGCAGATGTAATGCAATGAAGGACCTTGAGATCAGATCATCGTGGCCTATCTGGGAGGGCCTTACACCCAATGGCACATCCAGTGCGGCCACGGAAGACACGTAAGGGAAGCCACAGGGAGAGAGGAGGCTGCGTGTCCACAGAGGGAGGGACAGGAGGTACGCGCCACAAGTCAAGGGCTGCTGGGAGTCAGTCACCGGAGGCTTCAGAGGGAGCACGGCCCTGTGGACACCTTGGTTCTGGACTTCTTGCCTCCAGAGCTGTTGTCTTAGGCCTTCAAATTTGAGGCAATTTGTTACAGCACTCCTTGGAATCTAATACACAAAGCACGGAACTCAAAAACACGTGTGGTTTTTTTTTCCCAGTTCTATTCTGATTCATTTTCTAGCCATGTTTTGGTTAACTCTTAAATGTCACTGATGAACAGATAAATCAGCCGAGTTCAAATTACCAATAAACATATAAAAAGAACCTCAATAATAATTAGAGACATACACTCCAAAATAATTATGATAACCTTGGGTTGGACAAGAATTCTCAGATACAACACCAAGAGCACAATCTAGTAAAAAAAAAAAAGATAAATGGACTTCCTCAAAATTAAAACATTTGTATTTCAAAAAAACACTACAAAAAAATGAAAAGACAAATCAAGACTACAAAAAAATATTCACAAGTCATATATCTGATAAAGGACATGTATCCAGAATATATAATGAACTCAATAACAAAAAAAAAAAACAATTAAAAAACGGGCAAAAGAGATGAAAAAACATTTCATCAGAGAAGACATTCAAATGGCTGATAAGACCACGCTCAGCCTCACTGGTCATCAGGGACTCGCAAGGGAGCACCCCTAGGAGGTCCCGACCGCTTCACACCCACTAGGGCAGGTGGGGTAAAAAACGACAGGCAATGACAAGGGTTGGCGAGGGTGCGGGGAAAGCGGAGCCCCCGTCCAGGGCTGGCGGGAATGTCAGGAAGCACAGCCCGAGAGCTGAACATCGGTTTACCTGATGACATGGTGACTCTACTCCCCACTCCTCCCCTGAGGCAGGAAGCCCGTCCACACAGAGGCAGGCAGCAGCGTGAGCCTCCGGCCAGAGCGCCAGCCACAGGCCACGTCCACCAAGCAGTGAGCGAGAAACAAGATGCAGGATCCATGCAATTTTACACCACTTGGCAAGAAAAGGGCAGGAACTACTGATGATGGTGCAACATGGATGAACCCCAAAAACATGCTGCTGAGAGAAGCCAGATGAAAAGACTGCTTACTGCATGATTTCGTTTAAATGGAATGTCTAGAAAAGACAAATGCAGGGAGATAGAAAGCAGACCAGTGGTTTCTGTGGCTGGGGTGGGAGCAGGGATTAGGTGCTAACATGTACAAGGGAACTTCTGGGGTGATGGAAATGTTCTGAAACTGAAATGTGGTAAGGGTTGCACAACTAAAAATTTACTAACAGTCATACAACTGTACACTTAGAATGGACAAATCTTATATTACCTAGATTAAAGCTCAATAAACCTGTTTTAAAAAAAAAACAAACAGGATAGATTTTTCCCCATGCATCAGATAGGCAAAAATTTACATGTTTATGTCTCTCTGGGGTCACGGGGTATAACTTGGTATAGCTTTTTAAGAGGCAATATAAAAGTCGTTTTCAAAATTTAAATAAAAGTTTTTACCAGGCAATCCCACTTCTAGATTCCATACCTTGTAATAAAAATGTATTCATGTTTTACTTATGCATATTTAAGGTTTAAAGTTCAGTTTCAAAAAGCCAGAAGTGTATCTTCTTTTAAGGCTTCATCCAAATGCCACACTGATCCTCCCTCAATCTCAAACGCTCCGTCTCCAGAGCCCATCGGTGGCCCGAGAGCGCCCTGGGTTGGCCGTGTGGGTCAATCTCCAGTGTCTCGTAGTAAAGAATACATATCTGAACACAATGTGGAGGCACTGTTTTAAAGAATATGGTCCCTAACATACCAGACAGTTATTTCTTCTACTGCATTAACATTTCCTCGAGTCAAAATGTCCAAAGAATGTTCCAATATCAGAAAGCCAAGTCCATGGCAGTTTACCTAAAAACAGGTCTAAGTGATCAGGATTCAAACTCTCTGAGCATTTTTTACAAAGCTGTCTTCTCTTAATAAAAACATGTATTTAAAGAAACGAATTTTATACCAACAGAAGCTTCTAACCTGTAGAGGTATTAATGACATAGCACAGTGTTTCCCTTCAGGAAATGCTCATTCACTTTTTTATTTATTTATTCAACAAATAGTTACCAAGCACTGACCAAGTATCAAGCACTGTTCTAGGAACACAGCAGGAAATGAAGCAGATAAAGTTCCTACCTTGCCGAGTCCTATATTCTGTGTGCAGGCAGCACGGCTTAGGGTTGGAAACAATAAAGAAAAAGGTGCTATTTGTGTCTCCTTGCGTAGAGTAAATAAAGTCGAGGGGTTCCCAATCGAGCTGCACTGGGGGGGTCAGAGAAGGCCTTGGGATCTGAGCAGAGATGGGGAGGAGGGTGAGATGAGGAGGCGAGCCAGGCAGTGCTGGGGTGGTGGGGCGAGTGCTGTGTAGCACTGGGGTCTCGTGGCCCACTGGGAGGTCTGCGAATGTCGGAGCAGAGGAATGAGACGCCGCAGCTCCTCCTTCAGAAGGCCTCCCCTGAACTCCCAGGGGGCCAGGGGTGGGAAGCGGGAGGCCTGCAGGGAGGCCACCACAGTAGGCCCAGGGCGAGGTGATGGTGGCCGGGATTGGGGGCAGAGGAGTAAAGGTGGGGGGAAGAGGTGGGATTCCAGATACCAAGGTGGTCCTCGACATTCGCAGATTCCATATTTGCAAATTTTTATCTGTGACTCCTGAATCAATACCCGGGGTGCTTCCGCAGTCATCTGCAGACAGGTGTGGAGTGGCCAAAAAGGAGTCGCCCGAGGCACACATCCCAGCTGAGGCTGAACAGGGCGACAGGCAGCCTTCTGGGTCAGCTCTCGTGCACAAGCAATTAAACAAGTGTCCTCTTCGTGGTCTACTTGGTGCCACGTGTTCTGCATCTGTCCGCTTTTTCCTGGTGGCCTGGCTGTTTAAAATGGCTCCCAGAGCAGTGCTGAGTGCCACCCTGAGTTTCTCAGTGCGAGGAGGCTGGGATGTGACTCAGAGAAAATACACGCATTGGAGAAGCATCGTTCCGGCCTGAGCTATAGAGCTGAGGGCCGTGAGTACAAGTCACTAGTTCAATGCATATTAAATAAGGTGTCTTTAAACAGAAACGCACATAAAACAAGGTTAAACATTGAGCAAGTGGTGGAGTGTTCACTAATTCAGCGTCCACAGCGAATTTATAGAGCATAACCACTGTGACTAACCAGAACTGGCTGTACCTCAAAGGTAAATAACGCACACCTGCCGACGGACTGAACCTGTGCGACCAAAAGGGGGTCCAGAATGACGCCAAAGCCACTGATTTTAAGTTAGAAAACAAATATTCTCAAATACCAAAACACTGTGTACACCTTCAAAACTCACATTCAGAACATTACAGAGGAAAGCCAGAAGAAAAAGGATGGCTTGAGAGAGAGAAAGACCCGGGCGGACTGAGGTGAACAGGCACGGGGAGGCGGGCACGTGCGCAGACGCTCCGCCCCTCCTGGTGGGTAACTTCTCAGGGCAGAGGCAGGAGTGGGGTGGCTGGGAGCCAGCCTGCCCGGCGAGACGCTCTCACCACGTCCCTGCAAGTCACAAGAAGACGCTTTGTCCATTAGCAAAAAGCCTTTTTACTACAAAAATTCTTATGTTGTACCTTGCATTTCCACCAAAGATGACCAACTTCCGCCTCTCCTCTCAGTGCGGGGACTACATAACTGTGTCATCAATTGCTAGGAAAGACCAGCTCATGTGTTACATCTTCCATACTTGATTATTTCAGAGATTCAAAAAAATCAGACCCTTGAGTTTCATTTGCATAAACAAAATTTCCCTTACTGGAAACTCTGCAGAAACACAGCTGTAAATTAGACATGTGAGCTGAAGTTCAAATGGAAAAGGTAGCTTTTCACTTCTAAACTGTCACTTCAAATCTCCCCTGAAGTTGGGCTGTGACCCCAGGTGCCCAAGGTGCCACGACAAACCCAGAGGTGCTGAATTTTAAAACTCCAAGGGAAGCAGCAATGCTCCACATTTGCCAGCCACCCCTTGAGATGCTCTAGATGCTTGGTTTTGGCATTAGATGGCACTGCCTTCCTTTCAGTGATGTCCCGTCATCGCAAAATAGGGTTTTCCATGGTTGGGGTGATTAAAAAAACATCTAACAGGGTGGCAGTGCCCCATCCAATTCCAAGACTGGAGAAGATGGCAGGGCCCAGCAGACACACACATCCATCAGGAAGTGACTGCAGTTACTTAAAAATGAAGTAAGGTTACTTTTTCTTTCAATTTATGTGTAGCATTTTTTACAAACAACTACTAAGTTATTAGGACAAAAATAATAAATTACTTGGTTCCAACTACTTAATAAATGGAAATATTAAGCACACCTTTTGGCCTAGAGGCCCCATGAAAAAATTACTGAGATGCTAAAGGAAATGGCTCAGGACTCTTGTTAGTACTAAATGTTTTCCAGGCACTCTTCTGACAGCTGACAGCTTTACACACATTCATTCTTTCAATCCCCACCGCAACACTATCAGATCGGTGCTGTCACGGTGTCACAGACAAGGAAACCGAGGCCCGGAGTTACCACGGAACACCCGAGGTGGCACACAAAAGACATCATTACCCTAAACATCTGCATGTCAAAATGACATATAAAGCAGTTACACACATTTAGAATTACCACCAAACATATTCTGGGAAACAACTGAGGTTTCCTAAGGAGGAATTTCTCTCCCATTTCTCAATCATTGGTTCACTATTAGCTTAAGAATTCAATATCGACCTAGTTGTGCACTGACATGTAGCAATTTAAAAAAAAAAAGGACATTAAAAGTTACCTTTTTTTGGTAATGAAACTAATAGAGGAGTTAAATCACAAGTGCCATATCTTTTAGGCTCAGCGGAAAACTAGAATGCACAAATTTAAAAACCCTAGCCTATAAAGAAAAAAAATGCCAACTCCAACCAGGTACATAGCTTTAAAGAACCTCTCATTTTTAATACTGTTTTTTTCCTTTTCAGAGTTTATGTCAGATCTGGAACCCCAAATACAGAGAATCTGAAAAACGAAATACACAATTTAAGAAGTTACTAGGGGAAGAGCTCATTTGGATCAAGAGTACTTGTCATCTTTCAGATGCTGTACGATTCTGAGTTGACATTCTGTGCTACTTTAGGTATGATGCCAAAGAGTCAGCAAAGAAAAGCCACAAATCAGTGCAATTACATTGACCATGTCCACTGACTAAGACTGCTGGGGAAGGAACATGTCTTTCCCACTGTACTCCTGAATAATCGGAAAACCTAAGTCTTTATTCTAAAGCAGAGAACTGACCCCATGGTTGAAGGGAAAAAAAACTAAGCTAAAACATAAATTTAGATCAAACAGAGCTGCTGGATTTGTTTCAGTTACACAGGGCACTTATTTTTCATGATTAATAAAACATGCGATAGGTATCTAAATTGCTATCATTAAGTAACTCATCACCCAACCTCACAGCAATGTCACTATCACTAACTGTTTCAGGTACATTCTCCAGTATTTACAGCTTTAAATCATCCTAGGTCTAAGAGGAGCACGTCCCTCTTCACTGGGGGCAGTTAGGCAGGAAGTAAGGAACGTTTAATTAGAGACAAAAGTCTATTACAACTTTTAGGTAGAGCCAAAATATTATGAAAACAATCCAGCAAGGTTTTCAAGTAATAATCTAGTCTACCTGCCCTCAAGTAGATACTTGCTCTCATCTTGGGGCTTTTCATTTCCCTAATGCCCACACATAAACAGTTCCTTGTTTACCTGAACTCCTAACACTCTGTTGATACCTCACAAACTTCCAAGCATGCGTCATTTTCCCCTAGAGCAAAATGTTCTAAATTCCAGGAAAAAAAAAGTTGAAAACAAGCATAAACTCTGCTTCCACAGACACCAGAAGAGTGCAGTGCTGGATAAGTCTTCAAAGAGGCTGCAGAAGTTAACAGACTTTTGGAAACAAAAATGTTACACACTAAGCCGAGAACCCCAACATAATGCCAACAAGCTCTGAAGAGAAAAGAGCTCTGTGTGGACTTTTTAAAGCAATTTTCCCACCAAGTGTATCTACGCTGGTTACTTCTGCTTTCAAAATATGCACAGCTGAAAGAGGGGCGTAAGATAAAGAAAGGTATGAAGTGAAAACCAGGAAAACAAAAGCTTCCCAAAGCTTCAGTTCCACATGAACTAAAATCTAATTTCAAGTGTGAACCATAAAGTCAGTCATTCTAAAAGTTCAAAAAAAAATCTTAACTTCTAACAGGTATTTTTCTTTTTCAAGTGAACTTTCTCTGAAAGCTTACTGCAGCCACTTTCTTTTCTTACATTCAAAGAAAGAAAGGCTGAACCTTCTCAGACTGAGATTCCATTAGTAGAGACAGCACTTACCCATTATGCTTTAGAAACGGGGAAAAGACCTCCACTGACATATGGTTCTCTAATCAATCTGTGGGAGAGGTAACTTGCTCCTTCACAGGTGTGTATGGAGTATTTCGATCACAGGTGTGTATGGTGTATGTGCGCATGAAACTAAACATTAAACATGGACCTCAAGCATCTACTACCAAGATAACAAACACTACCCTTTTAGCCATGGTTGAGCCCGATACAGCTACAGGCACTTACTCTTCAGAAATGAATTTGTACAATGCCTGCAGAAACACACATGCTGTTAAAATGCAAGCTAAGGGGCATGAGATATAATTAGACATGCAGATGCCCCCAGAAGCTGTAAATATTTATCCAGCACTCATAACGTGCTCAACACTTTGGGAAAAAGTTTTCATGATTTGGAAAACACTGAAACTGTAACCTGAAAACCACACTGAGTATGGCCTGTGTTCCCTGAGAATGCAGAAAGCCCCTGGCGACTGCGGGACCCCTGGACCAGCCCTCCACACGCTGCCCTCTCGCACAGCAGGCAGAGTCTTGGCTAAAACTTTCAGTCGACAAATACATCGGAGAAAAAACAGCTATTGCTGAACTATGCCAGTTTCCCAAATTTAGAGGTGACATGGTCCTTTTCCCTAAGGAAGTTTGTCATCTAATGATGAAGTGACAGCCCCTCAGGGCTGGGGGGAGGCGGTGAGAAAAGGAGGGGTAGCACTCAAGAGGACAGGACTGGAGCCTGGGCTCCCAGATTTTGCTCCAGAAAGAGTGCTTCCTTTCCAGGCATGTGAAACAATTTGAGAAAGTAAACTGCATATATTTATGAAGGTACAGAGTACTGTCAAAGGTCAAAGTCCTAACAGTCTGAAATCAATCTCTGCAAGTCATCAAAATGTCAGCCAACATTTTAATGCTTCCCACAAGCTCAGTGTTTTTAAAAGTAAAGTCATGCTTATAAAAATCAGGGGAATTTTTGTTCTGTAACAGAAAACCAGTTCCTTTGTGTGGCAATAAATGTAGAAGTGGGAAAAACACCCAAAACAAAGAGGGGCCAGTCTGGCGCTTACCGCAGGGCAGCTCCCTAAGCTCCCTGACCCTCGCTTTTCTCGTCTGTAAAATGGGGCTCTGTCGTCTGGGAACTTGTCTCAGTGCTTGCCTGGGGACTGCGGTGAAGGCTCAAAGAGAGGATGCGTGCAAAATCCCGTCTTGGCTCGCAGTCAGAGCTCGAGCAGTAAGCGCTGTTGCTCTCATCAAAGTAGAGTTTACCAAAGGGATGCGCGGAGCCAGGACTTCTATGTAACACTTTACAAAAGTACAAAACCACGTCCTCTAGTGTAATAAACGCATGCAAAATCCCTCCGTGCCTGCAACTCCGAAAGCCCTGAGCACCTTCCTGTGGGACTGGCGAGAGCAGGTGCCTGGAGAGAGCTACCCCGACTGAAAGGGAGGGCTCCCTCCCGGCGAGGCAGCGCGCCTCGGCCTAGGGGCTGGACGGGGCCCCCGTTGCTCGCCCTCAAGGCTGGCCGCGCGCCCGCGTCCCCGGCGGGGTCGGGGCGGATTGCAGGAATCTGCCGGCGCGCTGTCAAACTGCGCCCCAAAGTCCCCGCGGGCCGAGATGGGGGGCGTGTGGCGGGGTCGGGGGCCTTCGGGGACCGGTGGGTAGGAGACCAGAAGGCGCCCTGAGGAGGAGGCTGTCCAGGTGGGGAAGGGCGCCGAGGGAGAGGGGACGGAGGGCGCCCCGGGCTCGGAGAACACCGCCGCCGCCGCCCGGGCCACACCTCCAGGAAGCGGCCGGGTCGGAGCGTGCGGGCCGGGCCGCGGGGGCCGCGGGGCCCAGGCTCCCGCCACCACGGCCGCCCCCCCACGCACCGGCCGGGCACTCACAGGTGACGATGGGCTTGTTCTCCATGGTGTAGATCACCGGCGGCAGCGGCTCCGCGGCGGCGTCCATGGGCGCCCGGCGTCACCGGCCCGGCCGCTCGCGCCCCATGGGCAGCCCCGAGGCCGCGCCGGGCCCAGCCCGAGCCTGAACGGCGCCGCGGGCCACGACAGCGACGCCCCCACGGCCGCGCGAGGCAGCTCCCGAGCCGGCCGCGCCGCCGCCGCCTCCCCGCGCCGCTGCCGGCCGCGTCCACTTCCGGTCTCGGCGCCTCCGCATTACCACTTCCGGGGAGCGCGAGGCTTAAAGGGGAGGGCTCTTCCCGCCGAGGGCCGGCGGCCGCCCCGGTCCTCCGACAGAAATGCGCGCGAGGGCGGGCGTCCGCGCGGGGAAGGCAGGGAAGCTGCGCGGAGGACGAGGGCAGCCTGCGGCGGGCGTCTGCGTGCCGGCGCCGGGGGAGCTCGCTTTGGGGACGAGTTCCCTGGGAAAGGGGCGGATTTGGACGTGCACCACCTGTCACTCGTTGGCCCTGAAGTTCTTCCCATCCCGGGCTCTGCCTTAGGGCCCCGGCCTGAGCGTGCATTTCCTCCACGGTGCTGCGCCCCGGAGGCTTTCCGCTTGCGGTGGCTTACCCGGGCTGCGCGGGAGCTCGCGTCTCAGCGGCGGGCTTCCTCCCGCGTGCACGGCGGGAGCAGGACGCTGCCGCCGCCTGGAGACGGCCGTGTGCTCTCAGGCCGGCGTGTTTCCTTCTGGGTGAGCGGGAGAACCTGCAGCGGGGCTCCTTCCCGCCAGCGGGCTCTCCTTCCCAGAAACGCCGCAGGAGGCGGCCGGGAGGGCCCGCGCTGCGAACCAGCGCCCTCCTCCCCGGGCCTCGGCGGGCCGCCGGCCGAGCGCGCGTTCCCACGGGGCCCTGCAGATTCCTGAGGGAGCCGGAGGCCCAGTCGCCGGGAGTCGCCCACGAAGGGCAAGAGTGGACACGGCTGGCGAGAACTCCCCGTCTCTTGGGGGCGCGTCGCCTGTAGCCTGCCTGTGGTATGTTTATCTCACGCTGGATGCCTCAGTGGGAATCAATTAAGACACCCGATTAATTTCCACCATTGGCCCGAATGGCACATATCCCTTGTAAAACTCTTGGCCACATCAACCACAAAGGCAGTGACCATACATTTCTGTGTCTAAAGATATTGCAAAAAGCAACCAAATACGCTGCTGCCTCAGAGTAGAGGATCACATACCTTCTCACTGCAGTCAGACAAAACTGAACCAGTAGAAGGGCCCTGCACTCCCAGGCTTGCCTGGAGGGCCCACTTCCTACAAGCCTGCCCAGATCTCCCAGTTGGAAAGAGCTGCCCCTCTCTGGGTCTCCACAACACGTAGCTCATACCTCCCTATAGCACCTGCTTCCTGTCTCTGGACACTGAAATCTTCTTGAATATAGGGACTGGTGCCCTTGACTTGTGTCAAACAACAACCCCTACCCCTACCCCTGCCGGTGCACTCAGTGCCTTCCATGCAGTAGGAAGTGATACACGTTTTGGGAATGCCACAAAACAAAACATGACTTTTCATTACGTATACATTTCTTCTGCAAGTGAAGTGGGTTTAGGATAACTTTTGCAAATGAAATAAAGTAAATGTGTATGAAATAGTTTGAGTGTGAGCACAGCTGCTGTGTGTCTGTGCATGTGTGTGCAGAGGGTGTGTATGTGAGGTGTAGCATGGTGCATTGTAGCTGTGTGAAGAGGCAGAGATCAGAGTTTGGGGCAGCAGAAGCTGGTGGAGCCCACAAGGCAGAGCACTGGCAAGGAGGGAGCAAGCAAGGCTGGGGAGCCAGAAGCCTGTATGAGGCTTTCGCCAAAGTCCTTGGCCTGGGCAGGGGGCTTACCAAGAAATGGCTGTTATAGAGTTGAGGATGACACAGAGGTTCAAGAGGTGAGGTGGTGCTTTAGGAGAGCACCTGTTAATACCTCACTGATACCAAGGGTATTCAGCTGAGACACTAAATTGAGGCCCATGCTCCCAGGGGGGCTTCCAGGGGCTCCCAGGGGCTAGCAAACTTTATCTGCTAAGGGCCAGATAAGCATTTTAGGCTTTGCAGACCATGTACAGTTTCTGTCTCTCCTCCTCTTCCTCCTCCTCCTCCTCCTTCTTCTTTTTAGCAACCCTTTAGAAAATATAAAAACCATTCTTAGTTCAAGGACCACACAAAAAAAGGCCATGTCCACACTTGGCCCATGAGCCTGCCCTAAAATAAGTTTGCTGAAACCTGCCCTAAAATAAGAACTCCTGTAGACCTGCCTTAACAAAGCCTAAAGCAAAGCATCAACAAAATCTGTAAGATTTGGAGGTTGGTTCCTGCCCATTTAGAAGAGCTTGGTAAACACCTGGGGCTTTCCACAGATCCAACCTAATAAAGCATAAAACTAAGCCTATGTAAGTTCAAGGTGATAAAACAATAATTGACTGGTCAACTAGATCAAAAATTAAGACTCTTCAGGGGAAGATAAGAATCCAGAGTCTCCACAACTTACCATACCAATGTCCAGTATACACTACAAAATTACTAGATGTGCAAATAAACGGAAAATATAAACCATGGTTGTGAAAAAAGCAGTCCACTCTGAGATGGTCCAGGTGTTGTATTTAGCAGAGAAAGACTGTAAAGTATCCAGAGTAAATATGTTCAAAGAATTAAAAATATGGTGTGAATGAGTGAAGAGATCGGAGGCAGGTGGAACTGAAGATGACAGCCTTCAGACTACTGACCACCATCCTGCCTGGAGGGTCCGGGGAGCCAGCAGACAGGGACCCAAAGTTTAGTCTCCTAAAAGTTTCCTGGAGGAAATCTTCAAACTGTCAGCCTTTTGTAACAGTCACTATAACTTTTGCACTGTTGGCATCTTCAACCATTTTTCTAATTTATTAAATGTTATTTCCTCCATGTTCAGAGAACGCCCCCAAATCCAACACTTCCTAAAATGGTAAAATCACCAACAAGCCTCTAACAGTCTTAGTGAATATATACACATACACACAGGTGCATACACATGCATACCTATATACACGTGCATATATGTGCACAGACATACACACAGGTACAGACACACACATGCATATACACGCATGCATGCCCCCAGACACACACACACAAGCGCAGATGCATCCACGTTGTTCTAGTTGGGTGTGACCCCCAGCATGGCACTAGTCCTGCACTCACAGTCGCTAGTGGAGCGACTGGCACTAGTGAGGTATCTTGCTCTCTGAGTTGGGTCCCCAAGAAGCGGAGCCTCAAGTGGGCATTCTTGGTCCAAGGATTTACTGAGGAAGGGCCCTCAGGAGCAACCTGTAAGAGAGTGAGAAGCCGGGCAAAGGTGTAGTTTCAGGAGAAGCCGAGCCCAGCCTGATTCCAGGGGAGCTCTGGAGCCCGTATGGAACTTCGCAGGAGCAGGAGAGCCAGACTGTTGTCCCCACCCAGGGCACTCCTCCAATGGACAGGTGCACTGAACCTGAAAGGACAGGGGTGGGGACATCTAGCGCACCTGCTCTGCTGCTG
This sequence comes from Choloepus didactylus, assembly GCF_015220235.1. NCBI lineage: Eukaryota > Metazoa > Chordata > Mammalia > Pilosa > Megalonychidae > Choloepus > Choloepus didactylus. Next base: position 2,839,799 of record NC_051307.1, read on the forward strand.
CTTTCTCTTAAAGGGGGGATAGAAACCTAATTCACAGAGTGTCCTGGAGATTAAATGAGGTCACCAATGGAAAAGTGCTTTGTAAGCTATACAACGATATGCCAATGTAAGATGCCATGTCAACCACAAAGGCAGTGACCATACATTTCTGTGTCTAAAGATATTGCAAAAAGCAAACGTATATACACTGAGTGGCTCTGGGACATGCTGAAATCTCCTTTCTGTCATGGCCGCACTCATGGGAAGATGCAAGCAGATACTAGATAAAGCTATAAAATGGCTATCTAAACATTTTGTAAACAATAAAAGGCCCCTTAACGTTTTCTCTTCTGCCACTAGATTGGAAAGAACCAGAACAAGAGTAAGGTAATTTGAGGAGTGGGGAAGGCCCTCCAGGTCTGGGGGTGGGGATGGTATTGACAGGGGTGGGGGAGAGGGAAGGGCTTCCCCGCAGACATCAAGGCTGCCATCAGTGGAGCAAGTAAGGAGCTCTGTGGAGATTTAGGAAACGCTTGAATTCAGCACAAATACTGATTTAGCAATTCCTTATAATAGCAAAGAAACGGCGCCATTCCAATCAACTAATGTCCTTTCTTTTCCTCAGACTCTTTCTCGTGAAACAGCATTTGTTTTTGGAGAAGCTGCTGGGACTTGAGCCCAAATGGTCTTTCCTGGTAGCCCTTACATTGTCTCCAGGCTGCAAAGAGCCTCCTAAATTATGTATGGGGACGCTGTGTGTGCTTTATCAGACAGAGGGGCCGCCCGGTTCACCCTCTGCACAGTGGCCAGGTGCCTGGGGAGCCTACAGTGGCGTAATCTTGAAAAAATCCCTCCCTCCCAAAATTATGTTTCAAAGCACGCATTTCCCAAATTATTCTCCTTAATTTTATCCTCCTCAGTGACCCAGCAGTGCAAGTCCAAACTGAAGAATGTCCAAGTATTTCAGGGGATCCTTCTGTTTAACACTGAAATGGCTGTTTATTTAAGGCCATATTACAACAGCTAAATTGTGGTTTGCGCTGGGTTGGCTCGTGTTGCCCAAAAAGTCCTGTCCCCACGGAACCCCAGAACACAACCTTACTGGGAAATGGGCTTTCTGCAGAGGTCATGCAGGGTGGCATGGAGAGGAGGTCATCCTGGATTAGATCCTAGATTGGATCCTAAATCCAAAGAGGGTGCCCTTACAGGAGGCAGGCAAGGAAGACGGAGGCAGAGCTGAGCATGACGCAGCCACCAGCCAATGAGGCCAAGGAAGCGGCTTCCACTGGGAGCTGGGAGTGCAGCGAGGAAGGCTTTCTCCCTAGAAGCTCCAGAAGGAGTCGACACCACCGACCTCTCAACTTCAGACTTCTGTCTCTAGAATTGTGGGGGAATAAGCTTCCATTGTTTTAAGCCACCCAGTTTGTGATTGCTGTGGCAGCCCCAGGAGACTAAGACGATGTCTTAATGAATAACTCACTTTTCTGCACATCTTATTGGATCGGGTTGATCCAGACATAGAGTCCCAGAGCTGAAAGGAGGCTCAGACAGGACCAGACAAAGTGGGACAAGGGGTACTTTCCTGCAAATCACAGGTCCCAACCGCTTGCCTCGAGCAACAAATGATGCAATTATTTCTAACATTCACTTCTTTTTCAGACCACGTGAAAGCCCTGTGCGAAATGTGTACAACTGTAAGAACTTAATAAATATCCCTTTATTCCTTCCCTAAGAGGATGCACTCAGGGGTCAGACTGGCTGGGTTCAAATCCCAGCTTGACAACTTGGTTTCTATGGACAAGTTGGCAAATGGCTAACTTACTTAGTCTAGTTAGTTGGTGCTAACTTAGTCCCTTGGCATCCTGGCTGAGGACAATGTCCAGCAGGGTGGACAGAAAGCCCCATGTCCCCCTGCACACATCCTCCCTGCACATTCGACTACCCCTAAAACGTCTCCAAGGCCACCCTCAGACTCCTCTCCTGGGCCCACCGCTCAGCCCTGGGCCTAGACGGGAGGCTCTGGGCGGCTGAAGGCCACACTTTCTCGGGATCCCGGCCTGCCCTTCCGGTTCCCATCCCAAAGGAGGCCTTCAAGACCACTCCATGTGGTTTTCAAGAAGGGTTTCCTTTCTGCTTTTAAAATGAGGCTTCCCTTGCAGCTTTTACTTGGTTTCCTCATGTCACAATCCCTTTTCCTGAAAAATTTCTGCCCGTTTTTCTTCTCCTGGAGATGTTGTGGTTTTCTGCTGTGAAGGGAGAGCTGGAAGATCAGTGCAGCCCTGAATAACTGTCACAGTAGGCTTCAGCTCCATGCCTGCTCTCCATGCTGGAGAACACCAACGAGGGACGAGGAGTAGAGATGTGCTGGATTTTCCACTGAGATTTCATAAATTTTATGTTTGAGGGAATATCACATTTCCTTACTATGCTCCCAAAGCTTTATTTTTATATATTCAATTTTATTGAGATATACTCACATACAGTCATCCAAAGTGTATAATCAATTGTTCACATTACCATCACATAGTTGTTCACTCATCACCCCAATCCATTTTTTTGAACATTTTCTCGTACCTGAAAAAATGAAGATAAGAATAGGAAAAAATAAGAGTAAAAAAAGAACACCCACATCATCGTCCCCCCCGCACCAGCCCTATTTTTCCTTTAGTTTTTTGTCTCCATTTTTCTACTCATCCATCCACACACTTGATAAAGGGAGTGTGATCCGCAAGGCTTTCCCAATTACACTGTTACCCCTTGTAAGCTACATTGTTATACAATCATCTTCAAGAGTCAAGGCTACTGGGGTGCAGTTTGTTAGTTTCGGTTATTTACTTCTAGCCATTCCGATACACCAAAACCTAAAAAGGGTTATCTATATAGTGCATAAGAGTGCCCACCAGAGTGACCTCTCAACTCCATTTGGAATCTCTCAGCCACTGAAACTTTATTTCATTTCATTTTGCATCCCCTTTTGGTCAATCCCATCATGGGATGTTCTCAATCTCACAATGCTGGGTCCAGATTCATCCCTGGGAGTCATATCCTGCATTGCCAGGGAGATTTACACCCCTGGGAGTCAGGTCCCACATGGGGGGGCGGGGAGTGATTTCAGCTCCCAAAGCTTTTAATGGCTTCTCTAAGTCAAAGAATCTAATTTTCATGGGGCTATCCAAAGTGTGATTTCCTTCTAAGAATTGTGGTCACATTTATTCACTGCTGAAACTCCGACACAGGACAGAAGGAAAATCATTACAACAGGAAGAACTGCTGGGACCACCGCTGGAAGGCAACCAAAACCACCTGCCCAGGGACAGTGGGAAGATGGAGGAAATGTGTTTTCCTTATCCCTCCTGCTAAGGATAACTAAAATCCCTGGATATTATATATAACACAGACAAAAGAAGATTCCAAAAGGTGGAGTGAAGAAGGCAGACTAGCTTAGGACCTCAGGGCCCAAGGAGCCACATGAGGGTGGGTTCCCTAGGTCTCCTTTCCACTTTAGATGTCATAGACTTGAGGCTGAGGAAGCCAGCTACCTGGAAACATCAGTGTTCACAAACAAGCAAATCCCCAACAAAAGCCGGCCTGCTCTCTCTAGCCACAGGACCAGAAAAGGAGCAAGCTAACAAGGCAGAGAGCATTTAGATGATAACCACTCTACTCCAGACAAGCAACACTGAAAAACCAGCAACCTTGCCCACACCTCCACCAGCAGAGGCTGGGTGGGGGGCCTGGGCTTCCATCCTTAACAGGCTGTATGGAGGTGCCCCAATACCCCTGCTGGGGTGATTTTGGAGAAGGCCCAAGCAGAGAACCAGGACTTTCATCCCCACCCTGGAGACGCTGTAATGAGGTGTCTCCCCCGCTACTGGGGAGGTGTCAGAGGAGGCCTAGTGGAGAGGCAGGACTTCCACCTGGCAGTCAGGAAGGAGGATGCCCTGCCCCCCATGGAGTCAGTGACAGCCCCATGGGAGCAGTAACAAGGCGCTTGCACCCCTCTTGGCCAGCAAGCTATCAAGCTATTGGCAGAGGCCTGGTGCGGAGCTGGAGCTCCCACCTCCTCCCAGCAATAATGAGGAGCCCAGCCCACCTCAGTTGTGAGCAGAGACCGAGTATAAAGCCTGGACATCTATCCCCACCTGGAGGGCTTGAGGCAGTGCTCTCCTTTCCCCTCTCAAAGCAATGTCAGAGGGAGCCAGCCAAAGCAGAGGGTTTAAATAAGATGCACAGTCTGATAACATAGTACCCAAAATGTCCAGGTTTCAATTGAAAACCACTCATCATACATGAACCAAGAAGATCTCAAACTGAATGAAAAAAACACAGCCAATAGATGCCAACACCAAGATGACAGAGATGGTAGAACTATCTGACAAGGATTTTAAAGCAATCATCATAAAAATGCTTCAACAAGCAATTACAAACATGCTTGAAATAAATAAAAAGTAGAAAGTCTTAGCAAAGAAATAGAAAACACGAAGAAGAACCAAATGGAGATTTAACAACTGAAATTACAATAATTAAAATAAAAACCCAATGGACAGGCCAAACAACAGAATGGAGGGGACAGAGGAATGAATCAGAATTGGAAGGCAGAATGGTAGAAATCACCCAATTGGAACAACAGAGAGAAAATAAAATGGAAAAAATAAACCATGTGTCAGGGACCTGTAGGACTATAACAAAAGATCTAACTTATATATCACTGGATAGAGAAAAGGGAGGGGCTGAAAAATTACCCAAAGAAATAATGGTTAAAAATGTCCCAAATTTGACAAAAAAAAACATAAATCTACAGATTCAAGAAGCTGAGAGAATCCCAAACAGGATAACCCCAAAAAAATAAAATAAATAAATAAATAAAAATAAATAAAAATAAAAATCCACATTAACTGTGGTCAGTAAATAATTGCTCCCCCAAAGATGTCTATGTCCTGATTTCTGGAATCAGTGAGTATGTTAAGTTATTTGGCAAAGGAGAATTAAGGTTGCAGATAGAATTAAAGTTGCTAATGAACTGACATGGAGATGGGGAGAGTCTCCTGAATGCCTGGTAGGCCCAATGGACTCACAAGATCCTTATAAGTGGAAGAGTGAGCAGGAGAGAGTGAGTCAGAGTGATGCAAGGTGAGAAAGGCTTAACCAGCTGTTGATGGTTTTCAAGGTGGTGGGGGGAATGCGGGTGGCCTCTAGAAGCTGGAAAAGACAAGAAAATGGTTTCTCCCACAGAGCCTCCAGAAAGGATCACAGCCCTGTCTACACCTTGATTTTAGCCCAGTGAGACCCATTTCAGGCTTCCGACTTCCATGACTGGGAGACAATAAATTTGTATTTTTTTAAGTCACTAACTTTGTTGTAATTTGTTACAGTATCAAAAGGAAACTAATATACCCAGACAACTCAATAGTAAGTTTCTGAAAACTAAAGACAAAGAAAATATCTTGAGAGCCTTGAGAGAGAAATGTTATCTTCCCTGCAGGGGGTAAACTACTGTAACAACAGCAGATTTCTCATCAGAACACGTAAAGCCAAAAGGAATTAGCACAATATTTCTCAAATTCTGAAAGAAAAGAACTGTCAATCAAGAATTTCCCTATACCCAGTGAAAATATAATTCAGAAATGAAGGGGAAATCAAGACATTTGCAGATGAAGGAAAGTAAGAATTTTTCACCAGCAGACTGACTCTAAAAGAATGCCCTAAGGAAGTTACCTAGACAGAAAGGAAATGAAGGAAACTAGTAACATCAGGAAAGAAGAAAGAACATAGTAACCAAAAATATGAGTAAATACTGTAGACTTTCCTTCTACTCTTGAGTTTTCTAAATTATGTTTGATCGTTTAAGCAAAAATTACAACTCTGATGTGGTTCTAAATCTATGTAGAGGAGATATTTAAGACAATTATATTATAAATGGAAAAAGGTAAAGGTTTTACACTTCATTTGAACTGTTAAACTGATAACACTAGTAGACTGTGATAAGTTATGTATATATTGAATGGAAAATACCTAGAAATAACACTAGGAAAACTATACAAAGAGATACACTCAAAAAACATGATAGCAAAATCAAAATTGAATTCTATAAATTGTTCAAGTAACCTACAGGAAAGCAGGAAAAAGAAACAGAGAACAAAAACATAGAGTACAAGCAGAAAACAAAAAATAAAATGGCAGACCTAAACCTGACACATGAATAATCACATTAAATATAAGTGGACGAAATACACAAATTAAAATACAGAGATTGGCATGGTAGATTATAAAATATGCCCCAACTATATGCTGTCTCCAAAAAAAAACTCACTTCAAACATAACAATGTAGGTAGGCTAAAAATGAAAGGATATAAAAAGTTATATAATGTAAACATTACTCAAAAGAAAGGAGGAATGCCTATATTAGTATTAGATAAAGTAGACTTCAGAGCAGAGAAAGTTACCAGCATTAGAGAGGGTCATTGTAGAATCATACAGGGGTCAATTCACCCAAAAGACATAGAAATCCTAAGTGGGCATGAACAAAACAACAAAGCTTCAAAATTGAAGCAAAACCTGACAGAACCGAAAGGAGAAACAGAGTTTCTCAATTATAGTTGGAGACTTCAACACTTCCCCTCAATTGAAAGAACAACTAGATGGAAAATCAGCAAAGATATAGAAGAACTCAACCAATCATGTCTAATTGAAATTTATAGAACACTTCACCCAACAATGGCAGAATACACATTCTTTTCAAATGCCCATTGAACATGTACCAAGAAAGACAATTTCCTGGACCACAAAACAAACATCAACAAATTTAACAGAATTGGAATCATGCAGAGTGAGCTCTCTGACTACAATAGTACCAAACAAGAAATCAATGACAGAAAAACATCAGGAAAATCTCCAAACACTTGGAAACTAAACAGTGCACTTCTAAGTAACCTATAGGTAAAAGATAAGAGTCTCAAAGAAAATTAAAAAATACATTGAATGAAATGAAAATGGAAATGCAACATATCACAATTTGTGGGACACAGCTAAAGCAGTGTGAGAGAGAAATTTATAGGACAAAATGCCTACATTGGAAATGGGAAAAAAAATATTAAATCAATAAGCTAAGTTCCCTCTGCAGGAACCTGGAAAATGAAAAGCAAAATAAGCCCAAAGCTAGCAGAAGGAAGGAAAGAATGAAAATAAGAGCAGAAACCAATGAAAATGAAAACAAAAACAGTAAGAAAATCAATGAAACAAAGATCTGGTTCTTTGAGAAGATTGATAATTGTTACAGTTTGCTAATGCTGCTGTCATGCAAAATATCAGAAATGGATTGGCTTTCAAAAAGGGGATTTATTAGGTTACAAATTTACAGTTCTAAGGCCTTAAAAGTGTCCAAACTAAGGCATCAACAATAGGGTGCCTTCACTGAAGAATGGCCGATGGTGTGTGGAACACCTCTGTCAGAAGGCGCATGGCTGGTGTCTGCTGGTCCTTTGCTCCTGGGTTGTGTTTCAAGATGTCTTTCTCCAAAATGTCTCTGGGTCTCTCTTAGCTTCTTCAGCTCCTATGCATCTAAGTGTCAGGGTCCTCTCTTCGCTTCTCCAGAGCAAACTCTGGGCTAGCATCTCTTAGCTTAGGATCTCCAAATGTCCTTCCGTTTTCATCTCCAAGCATCTCTAAGTATCAGCAAGCATCTCTTGGGGCATTTTTTTTTTCTGCCTTTCTGCTCTTTGTGAAAGCTCCATTTAAAGGACTCCAGTAAACTAATCTAGACCTACCCTGAATGGTGAGGTCAAATCTCCATGGAAACAACCAATCAAGAAGTCAGACCCTAATCAAAAAGATTAGTCTGCCCCCACAAGATTGCATTAAAAAATATGGCTTTTTCTGGGGGACCTAATATATACAAACCAGCACAACAATACTCACAAACCTCTAGCAAGGCTGACTAGTGAGAGACAGAGGGACAGAGGGAGGGAGAGACACAAATTACCCGTGGCAGGACTGAGACCGAGGGTATCACTATAGACCCTGTGGATATTAAAAGGATAAGTTGTTTTAGTTTCCCAGCTGCTAAAACAAACACCATACAATGGGTTGGCTTAACAATAGGCATTTATTGGCTCATGGTTTCAGGTGCCAGAAGGCTTGTTTCCTCCGGGGGTTGATATCTTCTGACTGGCCGGCAATCTTTGGGTTCCTTGGACTATCCGTCAATGCACATGGAGATGTCGTCTCCTTTCTCTTCCATGTTCTGTTGAGGTCCTGGTTCTGGCCGCTCCCCGTGGCTCCTCCTTCATGTCCAATCTCCTTTGCTCATAAGGATTGAGCCACATTGGATGAAGGCCCACCCCCACCTTGACCAATAACTTCCTCAAAGGCCCTGTTCACACCCACAGGACCAGGATTTGGGACCTGAACATGCCTTTTGCGGGGGGCATGACTCGGTCCCCAACAGTCCGCCTTGTGGACCCTCACAAGACGTGTTCTTCCCACATGCAAAATGCATTCATTCCTTCACCACGTCCCCGAAGCCTGGAGTCGTTTCAGTAACGATGCTGAGTCCAAAGGCTCCATCATGGTGTGGTCATCCTGAGACCTGTGAAACCTAGAAAACAAGTTGTCTGCTTCTCATATACCACAGAAGGACAGACATAGAACAAACATTCCTGTTCCAGAAGGGGGAAATGGGAAGGAAATCAGGGGTCACTGATCCCAAACAAATCCAAAACCCAGCAGAGCATTCTCCATACATTTCAAGGTCTGAGAGCCATCTGTGGATCAGGGTTTTGTCTTCCAGGCCTGATGGAGCTGCAGCCCTCCCCTTCCAAGCACTTGTCCAGCAGCTGTGCTCACACCCTCTCCAAGCACTGGGGTGGCTGCATTCTCCTTAAATGATGGGGTGGGAGGCATGCGCTTTCCACGCGGAGGGACAGACCGCCACTTCCACACTCACGGGTGGGCCCGCTCTCTTGGCCTGAGGCTCTGTCTTCACTCCACACCTCAGCCTCCACGGTTCTCCCCATGGACTCTTTCTTCCTTCACTTTGTCCCTTCTCTGTCCCTTGCAGTCCAGGCTGGCTGTGGATCTGCTCATGCAAATTATGCAGAAACCTTTTCAACTTTGTGTGCAGTTCACAGGGGTCCAAACCATCAGACAATAGACCTTTGCACAGATCCTTCCTGCAAAACTGCATTTCCAATCCTGACTTCCACTGAGATGGCCGACTGGACCGTGTTCAGCCACAGCCTCTTAGCTAAGGGTCTTTCTGTTAAACCCTCACATGGAGCCCTGTCCTCCGGGACTCACAGCCTGGAAGCTCGGGGAGATCCCTGATGGAGCCGCTGCTCTCAGAGCACACTGTCTGCATAGGCTCAGAATTTGACAAATCGTCAATTGCTGGTTCCTTTGTGCTCAACAGATCAATCCACAGCTTATCCCTTTCTTCTCTCACTTCACTATAAGCTGTGAGGAGAAACCCGGCTGCACCTTCCACACTTAGCTTGGAAATCCCTTCAGCTAATATCCAAGCTCATCGCTTTCAAGTTCTGTCTTCCATCCGACATCAGAACACAGTTTCTCCAAGTTCACCACCACTCTCAAGTCAGGACTACCTTCCCACCAGTTTCGATAACACTTTCATCATTTCCTACTTGGGTCTCATCAGAGGAAACTTTAACATCCATATTTTTACCAACAGTCTGTTCAAAGCAATCGGGCATTTTCTATCAAGTGCTTCACAACCCTTCCAGCCTCTGCCCATGACCCAATTCCAAAGCCGTCCCACATTTTTAGGTATTTGTCATAGCAGCACCTCATTTTCTACTACCAAAACTGTCTTAGTTATCCGCTGCTAAAACAAATACCATCCAATGGGTGGCTTAACCAGAATTTATTGGCTCCCAGTTTCAGAGGCTAGAAGTCCTGCTTCCTCCTGGGGTCGGCAGTCTGCGGGGTTCCTTGGCTTTTCCATCACATGGTGTTCTGGTTTGCTAACGCTACCGTTAGGCAAAATACCAGAAATGGATTGGCTTTTATAAAAGGGGTTTTATGTGGTTACAAAGTTATAGTTCTAAAGCCATAAAAGTATCCAAATTAAGGCATCAACAGATGCTACCTTCACCAAAGGAAGGCCAATGGCATCTGGAAAACCTCTGTTAGCTAGGAAGGCATGTGGCTGGTGTCTTCTTCTTTGCTCCCAGTTTGCATTTCAAAATGGCTTTCTCCAAAATGACAGTGTCCGCTTCCAACAGCCATCTTCAAAATGTGACTCTCGGCTGCAGCTCCTCTCCAAAATGTACCTCAGTTGCTCTGAGGTCCTTCTGTCTGTGAACTCCTTCGTATGACTCCAGTGATCCAATTAACACCCACCCTGAATGGGTGGGGTAACACCTTCATGGAAATTATCCAATCAAACTTTTCACTCACAGTTGATTGAGTCACATCTCCATGGAAACAATCAAAGGATTCCAACCTAATCAACACTAACACATCTGCCCCCATGAGATTGCATCAAAGAACATGGCATTTTGGGGGATATAATATAGCCAAACTGGCACAAGAGGAAACCACCGAGTGCTTATGGAGGTCGGAGGCTCAATTTCCCTTATTTCGATGTGGTTTTACTCAGGAGATGTTTGTCTTCATTAAAGGAAAGTGGTTTCACTGAGTTAACAGTTCCAGGCAGGGCTGCTGACAGGGGTTGTCTAAGAAAGGTTCTGGAGTCTGTCCCCAGACCTCCTGGCCAGACACACTGGGGGCCCAAGAAGCCCAGATTCCCGGCTGGACCCCAGGACCCCTGAGGCCAAGGGCATTGTGGGCATCCTCTAGGAGGGCTGCCTGAGGAGACGGGTGGTGACAGGTGTTGGCGGGATGTGGAGCCCAGTGGACTATGTGGTCACTGCTGGTGCAGCCGCTGGGGAAGGCAGCCAGTGGCTCTGCAGACAGTTCTACAGGGGGTTACCACACATCCGGGTCATAAAGTGCCACGGCCCGGATGGCCTGACACACGAAATGCATCCTCTCCTAGCCCTGGGGGCCACAAGTCCAAAACCAGGTGCTCCAGGGTCGCACACCCTCCCAGGGCTCTAGGGGGGCTCCTCCTAGGCCTTTCCCAGCATCTGGCGTTTGCCGACCCCCTTGGCATTTCGGGGCTCATGGTCACACCCCCCATCTCAGCCTGTGTTGTCATGTGGCCGTCTCCTCCCTGTGTCTGTGTCTGAATGTCCCTCTTCCTGAAGGACACCAGGGTTGCACTAGGGCCTGCTAATCCGGCATGACCTCGTCTTGACCAATTCCACCTGCAAGGGCCCTATTTCCAAGTAAGCTCACATCCGGAAGTTCTTGGTGCACGTGACTTTGGGGGAACATGATTGAACCCTGTAAGTGACATGACCCAGCAGCTCCTCTCTTAGGTTTATTCCCGAGAGACACAAAAACACACGTCCACACAAAAATGTGTACCCACATGTTCCTAGCGGCATTATTCATAATAATCAGAAAGGAGGGGGGCACCCAAGGGTCCCCAGTGGTCTACCAGACACTGGACGATTATTCGGCAATACGAAGGAAAGACGTTCTGATAACAACATGGATGAAACTCGAAGACGTGATGCCAAGTGAGAGAAGCCAGACGCGAAGTGCCACCTGTTCCGTGTGCAATATGCAGAAGAGGCGAATCCGAGAGACAGAGAGTAGATTAGTGGTTGCCTAAGGGAGGGGGGATTTGGGGATAACGGCTATGGCTGTGGGTTTTCTTTTTGGGGTGATGATAATTTTCTAAAATCCGCCGTGGTGACGGTTGTGAAACCGTGCCTATACTAAAAGCCGTGGAATGTACACTTCAAACGGGTAGATTGAATGGTATGTGAATGACAGCTCAGTGAAGCTGCTTAAAAAGAAAATGGAAAAGGCCGTACCACAATCACATAAACATCAGAAGACAATCCATGGAGCACTTCTTGCTGACGTGCAGGGCACCTGCGGCTGGAGATCACAGCCCTGTGTCATTATTCTCACCAGTGGGTGTCTTCTGCATTTTCACATCCAGCCACGGGTTTGGCTGTTTACTTCTTCAAGCTCCTGCTGTGTGCCGCTCACCTGCCATTTATCGTCTCATTTCAACATCCCCGTGGCAGGCGCCTCTGGAGCCGTGTTGCGTCCCCAACTCAACTCCGCGTTGCATTTCTGCGGCAGAAGCTCTGGATGGTTCTGGAGAGCTCAGCCGCACCCCATCTCAGGGAGCACCTGTGTCTCGGGCCAGTGTTGCAGGAGCCCCAGGAGCCCAGGGAACCTCCCCAGGGTCAGCCCTCAACTGCAGGGACGGGCACAGGGGGACAGGCGCACCTGCCTCCGGCCCTGCAGGGGGACAATTCCGGAAGGTGTTTGGGTGCTTCTCGGGAGACCCCCTGGAAATCCAGCTGCCCGTGCTCAGGGTAGCGACCTTCACACTGTGTCCTTGGCCTGACCTTCCTCTTGCCCCCTCCTGCCCCCTGGGCCCCCTCCCACGGAGACCACCTGCACCCACAGCCTTGCCGCAGGCCCCACTTTCAGGGGATCCTGAACCAGGCGAGTTCAGGGGCTACAAGGATCCAGTGAGGGTGGGAAGGGGGGCAACGATTCCTGATGAGCAGGGGAGTCACCCTCACCAAGACCCTCACCCAGGCGGCTCAGGGGTGGCGTGGAGGCAGCGAGCCTGGGTGCATGGTGGCTCTCGCACAGGACGGCGAACGGCAGTGGCCTTGTCTCTAGCCGTCAAGGGAGGCTGGCTGAGGACCCAGCCCTGAGCAGATGTGGGGTGACCAGCTGCGAGGGGTGGAATGCTGCCCCCCAAAAGACACACTCACGTCCTACCCCGCAGGACCTTGGAAGGTGCCTTTGTTTGGAAATTGGGCCTTTGCCGACATGACTAGTTAGGATGAGGTCACCCTGGAGCAGACGGGCTTGAATCTGGTGAGGATGGGAGGCTAAGCCGTGTGATGACGGAGGAGGCAGAGACTGGGGCGATGCAGCCACAAGCCTGGGGGGCCAGGGCGGCTGGGAGCCACTGGAGCTGGGGGAGGGAAGGGGCTTCTGCCCAGGAGCCCCCCGTGGCAGCACGGCCCTGCCCACACCTGGGTCCCGGCTTCCAGCCTCCAGAACTGGAGAGAGCCGGTGCCAGTGTCTGAAGCCCAGGCCGTGGGGCTTTGGGGCAGCCCTGGGGACCTGAGACCTGGCCATCCTGGTGGCCCAGGACCGAGCGCTGTCCCAGGATGAGGGACGCAGGGCAGTCGTGGGAAGGCTGGGAGGGGGTCTGCCCTCCTCGCCACAAAGAAGACCCCCACGCAGCCACACAGGTCCGCTGCGCTGAGGTCAAGGCCTGTGATCTGGGAGGGAAGGTTTTCCTGGACGATCTGAACCCCCAAATTCCCTGACCCCCAGGAAGAGCAGGGGTGGCCTCCCTGTCCCTCACGGGGGAGCGTCTTCCCCTGACCTGGGGCCTGTGCCAGACCCCTTCCCGAAGGGGAGGCCTCAGAGGACGATGCTGGCCTTTGCCGAGCTTGCCCCCTCCCGGCCCCCAGCCCCTCACCCAGGGCCAGGGTCGGCCCAAGCGGGAGACACAGTCCCCGCTCTGGGGAAAACGACCCGCTGACCCCAAGAGCTGCAGGCGCTGGCCCACGTGTGCTGGCCAGAACCGGAACCTTCCTTGGGCATCTCTAGGGTGCGGGAGCAGGTGTGGGGCACAGGGAAGAGGATGTGGGTGTGGGGACACTGGGAAGGGTGTCCGGCAGTCCCAGGCACTGTGGGGTGTCTCCCTGGAGCTGGTCCCCATGACGACCTGCGTCCTTGAGATGGGGACCCCAGGACCACCTCCACAGAGCGGGATGGGGAGTGCGAGTGGATTTGCTGGGTGAGATTGGGGAGCCCACCCTCACACGTTCCCCAGGCAGGTCCGGGGACCCCCAGCTATGCCAGGAAGCTGAGGTGTCACCATCCTCTGTTGGCCAGTGTGACGGGAGAGGGGGCTTCCACGACCCCCAGCTCCCTGGCGTCCATGGGGGTGATGGGATTTGGGAACAGGGCCAGCCAGGAGGTTGTTCCAGGCCAGCTGGCCAAGCGGGGCGGGGGCCTGGACACACAGGGGCGTGTGGTGTTGGCCAAAAGACATGGGTTTCACACCAGGTGCTGGACGTGCAGCAGACGGGCAGCCAATAAAGTGTGAGAACCAGGTGGGGGCCGGAGAGCCACTGCGGTGGGAAAAAGCAGCCAGCCCTGAACCTGAACCCAGCATCCGGAAGGGAGCCCTTCCAGACCCAGAGCCCTTCCACCGAAGGAGAGCCAAGTCTCCTCAAGGGAGAACCTTGCAAACCGCCACAAGGATATAGGATAAATCTCCCCCCAGTCGTTGCCCAAAAGGATCAGCAGCCACTTAGCACAGTAAGGAGAACTCCCAGAACTTCCCAGAGCTGTGGATTGTAGGCTCTGAGCTCAGTCTGAAACCAAGGACCCTGGAACGCCACCCGCGCCCATTAGGGTGCAGGGCCAGTGGAGCCCCAGCGGGTCCCTCCCAGGCTGCTCTCGCTGGCCCGTGACACACGCTGAGGCGCTTTCCTGCAGCACATACGTGGGGTGGTGCAGCCGCCAGCGGGCAGAGCCCACACCCCGGTGCCCTCGTCTTGGAGTGAGAGCCGTGTAGTGGGAGGCTGAGCGGAGCCCCCTGAGGCTGCCGCCATCCCCAGCCCGGAGAGGAGTCATGAGGCCACGAAATGGCAGTGACGCGTGTCCTCCGCCAAGCCTCCCAGGGTGCAGGGCGGCACCCCATGCGCTCCCCATTCGAGTCACTCGTGCGGCCCTTGTAGGAACCAGAGGGAGTCGGTGACTGTGACCGTGACCCCTGGCCCTCGGCGTATGGCCATCGCACTGGAGATCGCACCCTGGTCATCCTTGCTGGTGGAATTTGCTCCCCACATTTGCTGTCCTGTGTCTGGGCTGGGTCAGGTCTCCTGCTCCCTCTAACAAAACGGTCTTCGGGGGGTGGGCTTGACATTTCACATGATACAGCGCCAGGCCATGCTCACCAATGGTTCATCGCCAGACCTGGTTGTCGTCAGACCTGGCAAGAACTTGGGACGCCCTGCTTAGACACGCGTGTGCCATCTGCACAAAGCACAGGGCCCGCCACTCTGCTGAAGGTTTTCTGGCCGGTGTTGGGCGTGTCGGGCCGTTTCATTCCTCATCCCCAGGAGAGAGGCCATGGCGGGCCCCTGGCCGTGAGGGTGGCACATCCTATACCTGGAAATTCCTCTCTAACTCCTGACCCAGCCTCGAGCAAGGGAGGACTCACCAGCAGGTTCAGGCCAAGGGGTCAGGTGCCACCCAGAGGGGCAAGGGGTCTTCACAGCAGACAGGAAAACGCCAGCAGCAGAGTCGCCATGCAGGGCCCCAGGGTTTGGGGCAAGGCCACGACTTCTGCATCAGAGAACTAATCACTGCTTGAAAAGCGGCTTGTGACATGCCAGTGGGCCAGTTGTCCGAGGGTCTCACCGGGGGACATCAAGTCCTCCAGAGCTGGGCCTTCTCACACCCACTGGGTCATGGGTTGGGCAGGGGCAATGTGATCTGTCACATGACGGACATGGTGCATTGGGGTTCCGGCCAAACAGGTGCAGGGGCACAGGTAAGCCACTCGTAGCCGGGGCTGACACGATGGGCTTGTGGGCAGCACGGTGGGCACTGGGCATGGGCTGCCAGCATGGGCTCCCTCCCACCCCAGCTGGGGCAGCCAGCGCTGCTGCGTGTCTGACCCGCCAGCAGACAAGTCCGACGCCGAGCCCCTGATGCGGCACTTTCTCTCAGGGAGACCGGCAGTCCTGTGGGCTCAGGTTTTTACCTGTGACTCCTCTGTCCATTCTGGAGGTGGGTGGGGGCAGCCGTTCGTCACGACCAGAGCAGGCACCAGTCCCAGCTGTGGCCCTGCCTGCCCTGCTACAGTGCCAGCCTTGCTATGTGAGGGTTCTCACGGCCCTCGATTTACCCCATGGCACCCCCATATCCTGGCCTCAGACCAAGGCACCCCTTCTATGGTGAAGGAGTTGGGATCACAGAAGTTGCTGGAAGCAGGCAGCCTCACAGAATGCTGCAGGGCTCTGCAAGGATCAGCCAAGGCCCCAGCCCTGAGGTGTTGGGGTGCTGAGCTCCAGGACAGAGGATGTGGATTCAGCCTGTCGGTGAATGGGGTTTAATGTCCTGTTAACCGGGATAGACAGCCTGAGACTTGAGAGGTGGCAGCAGGCTCAGATCCTCTCGCCACAGTCCCCCATAGCCACGTGCAGAATTTGTGCTTCCCAACACTGAAACCTTAGGCTCTGTCTGAGTTGAGGTGCTGATCTGGGGGAATGAGGGGATGCAGTGTCCACTGGGGTATGGTAGGGGCTGTGCTGAAATCCAGCCTTGGGAGCCCCGGGTTGCTTTGAGCTCTTATGCCAGTTGGCCAGTCATCAAAGAGAGGGTGGCATTCCTGGAGGGGTCCTCGGCCCCCACCGTGAGCAAGGAGGAGGGGATCTGGAACTCGGGGTTCCCTGAGGCATCCCCTGGTGCTTACATGCTCAGTGGGAACAGACGTGGGCTGAGACACCCCCAGACTCAAACCTTTCAGTGAAGAAGCTTTGGGTCACTTGCCAGGTGAGAGATGGAGACAAGCTGAGCTGGGGGAGCCCCAGAAGGGGTGGCACAGGGGGTGATGGGGCCTTGGCAGCTGCAGCCATGGGGGGGGGCTCCGCTCACCTCGCACACTTGGCCTTCCCTGAGAATTCCAGCCACCACCGGCCCCAAGACTCCACGATGGTTGGCACCTGCCGTGGGACAGGTGCAGGGGGCAGCCCATCCCAGATGCCCCCTGACACCCCCACCCCACCTCGGATTTCAGAGGCAGTGGGGAGGCTGTGGACGGGTGCAGGCAGGTGGCTGATGCCTCCGTGTCCAGCGTCGGCTCCTTTGTACTCTGGCCCAGGGCCTTCTCAGATGCCCAGGAGCCCACTTGGCATCTGCACAAGTGCAGCCTGGAAATGTGGAGGAGTCGGGGCTGGTGGGTAAAGGTCCTGGGCTCCCCTCCAGGCGTAGAATCCTGGGAGGCATTTCACATGAGGCTCAAGGGACTCCAATGGCCTCGAGTCCCCGTTGCTCCCGAGAGTGAGCTGGATGACCTTATTGAACCCTTCCTCCATCCCACTCACGCTCCCTGTGCCCCCACTCCTGCTTCTGGGGTCACCTCCCAATGATGACACCTGCACCGAGTCCCCGACCATCTCTGCTTTCAGGGGCACCCCACCAGCTTCAGACACACATGCAGCAAATGGGTGAAACCTACATTTCCTAGTTTGATTGCCTGATCAAAGAAATCAGACTGTGGGGAAAATATTGTGGAAATTTCAGGGGAAGAGTGGACTCTGTCATTTTTCTGAAAATGCCCAGTGTCTGCTACTCAGGCAGTGAGCAGCCCCCATCTGCCACGGCCTCTGGCTGCTGAAGGCCACCGCGGGGCATGGGCTTTGTGGGCACACGCTCTGCAGACATGCCCTCTGCAGGAACGTGCTGTGCAAGCTCGCCTTCTGCATGCATGCATTCTGTGATATGCCTTCAGCAGGCATGCCCTGTGTGCGCACATGCTCTGTGTGCAAGCGCTGTGGACACACCCCAGCCACACCCTCTGTGTGCATGCCCTGTGTGTGCATGCTCTCTGTGTGCACAACCCCTGCGGCACACACAGGTTCAGCCTGCTGACTGGCACTGGGCCGGGACTGTACTTCCTGGGTTTTTATTTTGAGTCAGTTTCCAAACTTGCAAGTGTAAGCCACACTTTTTATTTTCAGCCATATGGCATACGGAAGGTCTAAAAAGCCAAACTCTCCTACGCGTCCTTTAACTGCACGGGTGAGCCCGCAGAGCATCAGGGAGCTCCCCGCAGCCCAGACTGCAGAGGTGTCAGGATGGCGGGGGTTTGCAGCTGAGGCTGCAGCGGCCCTGGGCTGCTTGCCCATCTCAGAAGTTAGTAGGCTTGTGCTTTAAAGGCCACTCGAGAGAGAAGAGACATAAATCTGGATGCCTGAAATATTGGGAGTTGGAACTGAGCTCCCCATGCAAATCTGGGAGCCACAAAGGGCTTTATCTTCAGTGAAAGGATACACAAAAAAAAACCTCACCCACCAGCAAAGGGCACAATAAGGAAATTTGCCTCCCATGATCGGGTTCTAGGTGGGAATTCAAGCCCTTTTTGAGAAGCCATGATCACGAGTCTTTCCTTATTTAGCCTTGCACCATGGTGGGGTTTGGTAAAAATCAAGCGAATCAGTTAAGGAAGGTGGTCCCAGTTCCTAGCAACCTCAGGTGACTGACAAAAACAAATGCAACCCCCTCCCCTGGGGGAGGATGTCTTCTAAACCCAGCCCCCAGGCTTCCCACAGATAAAGCTTGGACAAACATGGGCTCAGAATCCAAAATCAAACAGCCCTGGAGGAAATAAGCCACCATGAACAACCATCCACAGAAACAACAAACAGCATGAGCAGATTCCTGTGATTCGAGGCAATGGAATTTGCAGATAGAAAATACAAAACGAACATGTTGGCCTTGCAGATGATGGCACCCACCGCCAGAGTCCCCTGCCTGCAGCTGTGGTCAACCCACCGTGTCCTTCGACAGCACAGTCAATGGCGAGCCTCAGGCCAGGTTTGCTTTGAGCTGCTTGCAGGCAAAGTTCCAGAGATGGCAGAAAATTTTTGTGCTCTGAGCACTGGGGAGAAAGGATTTGGTTATAAGGGTTCCTGCTTCCACAGAATTATTCCTGGGTTTATGTGCCCAAGGGTGACTTCCCACGCCACAGTGGTACTGGGGGCACGTCCACCTACGGGGAGACTGTGATGATGAGAACTTCACCCTGAAGTATGCGGGTCCTGGAGTCTTGTCCATCTTGTCTGTGGCCAATGCTGGACCAAAACAAACGGTCCCCAGTTTCTCCTGGGTGCTGAGACGGAGAGCTTGGATGCAAGCCTGTGGGCATGGGCACTTGCGGAGGCCACGGAGCGCTTTGGGTCCAGGAGTGACGAGACCAGAGAGAAGATCACCACTGCCGACTGTGGACAAGTCTAATGATTCAATTTGTGTTTTGTCTTAACCACGAGACCCTTCCTTCTGTAGCTCCAGAGAGTGTCCCACCACCCTCAGACTGCTCTCGGTATCTTATCATCTTGATGCCCTCTCTATAGTTCTTTGGTTCTAAATTATCTTTCCCTTCCAAGTCTAGCTGGATTGCAGAGTTAAGTTTGGGATTATGAAACAAAAACTTAAACTACTCCCCCCAAAAAATGAATATGTTTAAAATATTTCAGTTGTTAAAAGAGAGGATCAAAAATATGAGCAAGGAACATGATAGGATATGAAAACAATGGGTATATTTTAAAAACAATACATAGCAATAAAAGTGTAACATTGAAATTAAAACGCAGTGGACAGTTTAAATAGCAGATTAGCTGTGGCTTCTGGGAGAAGCTGTAAACTGGAAGACACATACAAAGAAATTACCCAGAATTACCCAGAACGCAGCACAGAGATGAGGGGGTGGGACATGTGGAAGAGAGGTTCGGGGATGTGGGGGATGGACAAAAAACCCCACGGACATCTGACTACAGCTGCAGAAGGAAAAACAGAAGAAACAAGGTAGAGGCAGTATGTGAAGAGACAATGGATGAGAAAATTCTAGAATTGGCAAAAGATTTGCATTCTCAGATTCAGGAGGCAAATTAAATTTCAGGACAGATAAAAAGACAGGATGTAGTTAAACTGGAGACCACTAAAGACAAAGAGAGAGTTTAAAATGAGACCGAGAGAAAGGACAGATTAACAACTGAGGAAAAAAATACTCTCTGCAGACTTAGCCAGAATAATGGAAGGCAGAAAACAGTGGAAATTGTCTTTAAAGTGTTGAGAGAAGGTAATGTCAGATATAATTATATCTAGAACTGAATTGTCATTTTAAAGCCAGGTAAAAGTAGACATTTTCAGAAAAGCTTATCACCAACAGGTCCCACTAGAGGAAATGCAAAAGGGTTTGTTTGAAGGAGGAAAATTACCCAGTGGGAAGTTCTAAGAGAGGCAAGGAGCAAAGAAATCAGAGAGGGATCGCGCAAAACAAGCTTGAATGCTGGCTGAAAATAGTAACCATTTTAGGTGGAAAAATGAAACAGAAGTATCAATGCTGGGAAATAACAATATGTAACCGGACTGGGGAGCAGGAGCTGGCGGTCTCAGGTGCGAGCCCTGCCGGAGGAGAGCAGGGTGCCGTGTAACCTCGGGACTCGGTGCACAGAGAGAGCTCGTGGGTGGCTCTGGCCGGCGCCGCCCCCTCTTCTCCGCTCGTGTCCCCAACCCTGGCTCCTGGAGCAGCAGCCCCCGGGCTGCAGGATGGACCGTGTGCAGAAGGCTGTGCCGTTCCACACTTTGGGGGACCTCACTCTGGACCAAGGACCCATCATTCCCTGTGCCGTCTGTCAGATCCGATTGGATTCTCAGAGCCAGTTCAGGGGCGAGCGCCACGCCGGTGGGTCAGCGGCATCAGGGCCACCAAGACCCGAGGTGGGGAGCCAAAAGGGGACGGCGCAGCCCCCTGACCAGTTGCCATAACCCCAGCTTCCCAGAGAAACAGCCTGGCTCCTCATCCCCTCCCAGCTTCCTGGAGACTGGTCAGTGGGCAACCAAGGTGAGGGGGGGACCCCAGCCTCAGCTTCCCTGCCTGGGGGTAGCAAGGAAGAGGAGGGGAAGGAAGGCCAGGCGGCTGCTCCCCTGAGCTCAGCGGGAGGTGGAGTGAGCTCCCCGTCCCAGCTCGAGGTGTAACAAGGTACTAAGCACAAGACAATTCCGGCCCAGGCCCCAGCCCCAACCTTCCACCGTGAGCTCTGCAATGTTAGGGACAACTCGGGCTCCAACGGAAGCAGCGCATCCCTGGCTGGTGGCACCGAGACGGCACCAAGGTAGCATGGAGGTGGCATGGACGTGGCACAGCAGTGGCTCTGCGGCTGGAAGCCCAGCCTGCCTCTGGGCCGTCACGAGAGGCCTGGGGCACCGGGGGACTGGCATGCGGCTCTCTCCAAGGAGCTGCCCGAGGCCCCGGCTGGTGGTGGCAGCAGGCTCCCCGCTGTCCCAGCACCCGGCCCCAGCAGGACCGCAGCGCCCCCACCCCCTGCTCCACCTAGTCCCCGGCCCATCTGAACTGCACACGGACCCTCCTCTTCCTCCACCAACCCCCACCTCCAGCCCCTGGCCTCGGGGCCCCCAGCCCACCCCTCCTGCCATCTCCCTGACTGTTCTGTCTCCTTCCCCGCCAACCTGAGGTGTGGGGCTCCAGGAATGGGGAGGGACGGGGTGGGGGAACATGCCCCAGGTCTCAAGGAGCCCCTCCCCTGCCCCTCCTCTTCTCTAGAGGAAGGGGAAGCCGATCATCCCCGGTCCCCCTTGGAGACCCCCCCAAGAAGCTGTGTCCCTCTAGCCCTCCCGGCTACACCTAGCACAAAATGGTTTTCACAAGCCATGGTCGGGGGCTGGGGGACAGAAATGGCTTTTCTGAGCCATAAATGGACTCTAGGATTCTCTCTGACCCAAAATTGAAGCACGTCTGTGACACCCCCCCACACACACCGCAGGGGATCCGGGTCCCTCACAGGCACTATGGTTTTGCTGCCTGTGACCTCACTGTGCCCCCCAACCAGGCCCAGACCCAGGTCCAGCCAGACTCACCCCAGGGCAGCACTTGGGGGGACCAAGGAGACACCCCCATACCCCATCCCTCGCCCAGCCCAGGCTCCCTTCCTGTCACCAGCCCAGGGGTAACGAGGGGAGCACGAGGTGCCAGTTGAAGCCCACCCCTGCCTCACCTTTAACAAAACTGGGGGCAAAAAGCATGGAGCCTCGCCCCCTCCCCAGCCCCCAGCTCCTGGGCTGCAAGGCTGTGCCCTCCCCCCAGTCCCCTCCACTGCACGGCCTGGGCTGGGGTGAACACTGCCCCGTGGCTTCCCTACCCTCAGCCCTTCCAGCTGGGGACCCCGGGGGGGAGACGGGCCCCCCTGGCCTTCCCTCCCCATCATCCTTTCTGCTGGCCCATGTAGCAGCCCCTCCCCGTGCTCCCCTTTTCCCTCTCCCTGATAATACAGTCTGGATTGGTCATGCCCTCTGCCAAAGAAAGGACAGGGAAAGGAAGGGGAGGGGAGGGGAGGGAAGGGGGCAGAAAGAAAAGAATGTTCAGTGTTGCCACCAAAAAAAAAAAAAAAAGGTGTGTATAACTTCTTAATCAGTAGAGGACAAAAAATAGGAGAAAACTTGACTAATCCAAAAGAAGACAGAAAAGGGACAAACAGAAAACACTAAATAAGATGATTAAAAAATCCAAATGATTCAATAATAAAAATATATATAAATGGTCTAAGGACTTAGGTTAAAGAAACTTATTTTCTTACTGGATCAAAACCAAAACTGATCAGTGTACATGGCTACCAAGAGACATGAGAAACTAACCCAAATATAAGGATACAGATAGGATAGGAGTAAAACAAAGGAAGAAAAAAGGATATACTGGCAAAAATGTAATACGTAGCTATATTAATGTTAGATCAAATATATTTTAAGGTAAAAAGCATTATTAGAAATAAAGTGCTGCAACTCACCAAGAAAACAATGATTCTAAATTCATCTGCATCTAAAAATATGAAGTAAAAATTGAGAGCACTTTGAGCAGAAATGGAAAAATCCATCAAACTTTCATGGGAGATTTTACTACCCTCCTCCATGTGGTAGAGTAAAGCAGACAAAAATAGGTAAAGGTATAGAAGATTCTAAGAACAAAACAAGCAAGCTTGATTTCGGGGACATACACGAAATCCACAGCCCCAATTCAGTGGCTGGTTTCTTAGGAACGGAGGATGTGCATCATCTGTTTGGAAAAATCATAAAACTTTATCAAAAGACACTAAAGAAGCCCTAAATAAAAGGAGCTTTTGGACCACTCCTATATAGGAAGGATCAATATTATAAAAATTTCCATCCTCCCCACAATTCCAATAAAAATTCTGACAGTTTTTTTTTTAATAGAACTTGAAAGCCAATTCTAAAATGTATATGGAAGAATAAGGTTCAAGAATAAACAAGAATATTTTGAGGAAGAAAAGTGGGGTGCTTGCCCCACCAGATGTCAAGACTTCTCATGAAGCGCCAGCAATCCAGAGAGCGGGGCCCTGTGTGGGTGGGAAGTGGCTCGGTAGCAAGGAATAAAGACCCCAGACCCCGCATGTGTGGACGCCGGGCACATGACCAGGAGGCCGGGTGGACATTGGACAAATGTTTGTTCTCCACGCAGGAAAAGTAACGTTGGACACTGTTCTAGTTTGCTAATGCTGCAGAATGCAAAACACCAGAGATGGATAGGCTTTTATAAAATGGGGGGTTATTTCACTACACAGTTACAGTCTTAGGGCCACAAAGCATCCAAGGTAAGACCTCAGCAATCGGGTACCTTCACCGGAGGATGGCCAATGGCGTCCGGAAAACCTCTGCCAGCTAGGAAGGCAGCTGGCGTCCGCTCCAAAGCTCTGGCCTCAAAATGGCTTTCTCCCAGGACGTTCCTCTCTAGCAAGCTTGCTCCTCTTCAAAACATCACTCCCAGCTGCACTCACTCAGTCTCTTTGAGTCAGCACGTTTATATGGCTCCCCTGATCAAGGCCCGCCCTGAATGGGCGGGGCCACGCCTCCATGGGAACCTCTCATCAGAGTCATCACCCACAGCTGGGTGGGGCACACTCCAAGCAAATCTAATCAGCACCAAAAGTCTGTCCCACAAGACTACATCAAAGATAATGGTGTTTGGGGGACAAAATGCATTCAAACCAGCACATTCCACCCCCTGGACCCCAAAATGACATTATCTTTCCAAGCACAAAATACATTCATTCCATCACAATATCACAAAAACTTAAATCATTTCAGAACCAAAAGTTAAGTACAAGATCCCATCAAAATCAATTACAGGCGTGGTGGGTCCTAAGGCATAATTCTTCTTTAGCTGTGGATCTGTGGACTTAGAACAAGTTATGTGCTTCCAATATACAAAGGAGGGACATTCATAGGATAAACATTCCCATTGCCATAAGGAGAAAGCATAAGGAAAACAGGGTTAACAGGACCAAAACAGTTCCTAAAACCTGCAGGACAAACTCCATTAGATTTCAAAGTCTGAGAGTCATTTACAGAACAAAGTTGCATCCTTGGGGCTTGAGAGAGCGGGAGTCTAACCCTTCCTAAGGGCCTTTTCTATATAATTTGAGCACACTGATTTATTTTATTTATTTTATATTTATGCATTGTAAAAACCTTGTTTCTAGCTTGTTTCATCCCTTTATTTACAGAATCTTTTGATGCCCAGAATTTTTTCATTGTCACAGAACTGAGTTTACTAATCTTTTCCTTTGTTATTTTGCACATTTCATGTCTTGCTAAGAAGTCCTTTCCTTGCTTGAAGCCATAAAGTCATTTTCTTACATTTTCTCCCAAAAGTTCTGTGGAGTTGGAGGGGGGACGCTGGGACCAGGCTGACCAGGTCAACCTTGGCTTTGCCACTAGCTAATCGGGAAGCTGCGGGCGAGCGGCGTCTGCCCCAGGGTTGTGGCGACGTGGGATAAGCTAACAAGTGCCAAGTGTCCAGACCTGTGCCTGCCCCGTGGAAGTCACCACCGCGGCACCAGCTGTCGTCGTCGTCAGGGACAAACACACCTGCAGGAGAAGGGAGAGGACGTGTCTGGTGCGGCCCGGCCCGGGGGACAGCTGCTGGAGGCTGTAGGGGCCTTGGGGTGTTGTCTGCCCCAGCCTGGGGGAGAGCCTGGAGCTCGTGCTCTCTTTCTTGACCGACACCTTTTCGGGGCTCGCACGTGTGGGCTGGCGCGGTGTCTCTGCTGGTTTGTCCTCACTCACTCTTCCCCTTCTGAGCGGAACACTCTTCCCAGGCTTCCTTCCCAAGGCCCCTTCCCCTCCCGCTCACCCCGGCCCCAGCACCTCGGCCGGATGTGCCACCCAGGACCTTCTAGGTTTTGCTGCAGCACCCTTTGGAAATTCACCCCACCCCTCTGCCAGGCCCTCCTGAGGCTGCTTCCAGTAGCTTCCGTGCAGGATGCCCTCCTCTTGTACCCCCAGTCTGCTCACCTGCTTTGCCAGCTCTGTGCCCAGGACATCTCACACCTCTAGGTGCCCCCAGCCCTGGCTTCCAGCTGGGTCGGGTGGTAGGGCCGGGTGGTGGGACAGCCCTTAGCCCCCACCCTGCCCCGGGGAGGCCTGGGCTGGTTTGGCCCCAGTGGCAGCCCCCCCCCACCTCGCCTCTGTCCATGGCCTCCAGGGAGGTTTGCACACGGGTCTAACCTGGCCTCCTCTTTCCTGGCGGGACCCCGGCCCCTGCCCCGGGCAGCTCTGGGGGAGGCTCGAGCCTGGAGCCGACGGTTTTGGGAGTCGGACCACAGCATCCCGCACGTCCCCAGGAGCCGCCAGCGGGGTGGCACCTGCCTTCTCGCACCACACGGCGTCTTGTCTGGCCTGTCTGGGGTTCTCAGGAGTGGGGGGCCCCATGGCAGGCACCACCCCACAGGCCGCTCCGGCCCTCGGGTCAGACGCTGGGCTTTGGGGCCAGGCCTCCCTCCCTGGTGGACACACACAGCGAACCACTTCTGGTCACTCTGCATGGGGCTGGGGGCGCAGCTCCCTGCTGCTGGGGGTCTTCATCATTTTCATCCCATCTCCCGTAAGGACACGCCCACTTTGCTCTGGGCACTGGCCTTGGTCAAGGTCAAGGTCAGGCTCTAATGCCCACCGGGAAGGCCCACCGTGGCCTGATTGACGGACAGGTTAGGCCGCCCGTGGCCCGGCCCTGGGTTCCCTCCAACCTGGGGCGGGTCGTGGCCCCAGTGGGTGGGTGTGAGAGTGTGTCAGAGACCACTGTGCTTTTCCAGCCACTTCTAGACGACGGGCAGTCAGACCCCACAGGGTGCCCCAGCCCCAGTCCCCTGCTGCAACGCCTGCTGCAGAAAGGAACGGGGATGGGGCACATGTTTGAGAGGTGCTGGGTGTGAAGCCCTCCTCGGGGCCCTGAGTCCAGGGCCTTCTCTGTCCTCGTGTCTGCAGGAGTCTTGCCTCGATGGGTCTGTCTGGCCCCGAGACTCAGAACCCTGGGACGGAGGGCTGGGGAGCCTCCTCTCACCATCCCTGAGCCCGCAGGTGCCTGGAGATGTGAGGCCCCGAGTCCTCACGGTTGTCAGACCTGGGTCGGCACAGAGGGCCAGCGCCCACCCTCCAGCCCTCCTGGGGGGCCTTTGGGTTGGATTCTCATTTTCCGATGAGGAGGCCAAGAAATGATGTCAGGGTCTCAGCGAGTCAGCGGCGGAGCCAGGCTGCGAGCCTGGGAATGAGGCCGTCCCCGTCGGGCCTCCTGGGCCTGTGGAGCCCGGTGCACCCCGCAGGGTCCCAGGGGCGATGGCCGAGCTGGTGCGGGGGGCAGGGGCTCAGGGCCCCCAACAACCGAAGGGCCTGGTGCTGTGAATGTAGTGTCCCCCCAAGGGCGCCATGTCCCGCACTGGGCGCAGCCGCTGGCCCCGCACCCCTGGTGGCCGGTCTCGGGCGGCTCCGGCGCCCACAGCCTCTGCACTCCCTCCTCAGGAGATCAGCCGTTTCCTACGAGCGAGAGGAGCCTCTGGACGTCTCTCAGGAAGACGACACGCGGTGGCTGTTTATGTACAACCGCAGCAGAGGCTCCTCTCGCTCATGCTGAGGACACCGGGGAACTCACTTCCCGGCCGGCTGCTCAGAGGAAGCAGGACCCGAGTTCAGCAGCATAAGATGCGTTTTTGGATGGAGAACACGAGCGATGGAAGGTGGGGCTGGCTCAGCTGGGCAGACGCAGGTCGGGGGGCTCAGGGTTGGGGGACTCGGCACGGGCAAACGTGGGGCTGGGGGTCTGGCAGGGGTAAACCCAAGGTTGGGGGCACCCACTCCTCGCTCTGCTGTCGTCCCTGAGGAGACGGGCCTTTAGGACGTCACCTGCACTGGGGAGGGGGCTCCTCCTCAGGTGTGTTGGCCGCCTCGTGATCTGCATGGAAACCGGGTGGGGGGCGTTTCTGGGCTCTGCCCTCATGGTGGGCGCCTGGCCAGTCTCTCCCGCTGCCGCTGGCTCGGGTGACTGCAGCCATTTCTGCCCAGGGAGCATTTCCGGCTCATGCCTGGGATACTGGGAATGCTCGGGGTGTCCGTGAGAGACGGGCTGGCCGGGGTGCAGGGGGACGCTCTAGAGCACGCCCCTCACGCCCCTCACAGAAGACCCTCACTCTGCCGCCAGCCTTGCATGTGTCCCAGCCCCCAACCTCAGGCCCCACCGTGCCGGCAGCACCAGCCTCCTGTGGTCACCGGATCTTCCACTGGTCACAGGGTGGCTGGCCTTGGCCCCACTGCCCCGGATTTCCGGGTGGGGAACAGCAGGACAGGGGCTGGGGCCGGGGCTGGAAGCCTGACCAGACACTCCCACCCGCCCTGCCGCCCACCCGGGACACCTCTCCACGTGGGTCCCTGCAGGCGCCATGTCCGCTGGCAGGGCCACCGAGCTGACAGTGACCTTCCCGTCTTCACAGGGCTCGGGTCTCTTACCAAGTCCTCGGTGGGGTTGGGGGGGCATCAGCCACAGGCCAGCCGGGTCCCTCCTGAGGAAATGACGCGTCGAGGCCTGGGAGAGCTGAAGGGAAACGGGTGCAGCATCTTCCCGGGCCCCGGAAGCTCTAGGACCAATCCTTTCGGCCGGACATCCCAGCTCCGCAGCTTCAGGGCTGCAGGGCCACGAGCCGAGGACCCCAGACGGGAGGGCGGCCTCGATCCCTCCAGTGGGTGGCAGACGCTCACCTGGGTGGCCCTCAGGTCTTGTGGCGGCTTTGCCAACAGGCTGGATTTTCCCGGCTGGAGTCACCTCGCAGCCCCAGCCCCAATCTGTCTCCAAGGGCACCCCCACACTGCCCACCGTCCTCAGTTCCAAGGGTCCTGTGAGCCCCTCCCTCCCTCCTCTGCTCTCCCAAAGCTGAGCCCGGCCCTGGGGGCTCCTGGGGCTTGGGGTGGCCGAGCTGGGACAGCACCTGTCCCCCTCCTGGACGGGGCGATTCGTCTCCAGCCACAACCCACACCCGGTTCCGCCTGGAAGACTCCCCCGTCTCTGCGTCAGCTTCCACGAGGCTGGCCTGGCTGCGCCGTGGATTCCCGTGACTTCACTGGGAAACACGTGCCCCGGCCCGGCACCCTCGTGCCTCCTGCGGCCCCTACAGAGGGGAGCTCAGGGGCCTTCACGGCCAGGCCCTGGGCTGCTGTCCTTATACGAGAGATGGGCGGCCTGGCAGGGCATCGCTGACGGGCACCAGGCTGGGGGGGACCTATGAAAACACCAAGGGACGGAATAAACCGAGACTCGTAAAGATGCTAAATCCAACGCAGACCAGCGACGGGGAGAGGGAGCCCCTATCTGGGGGGCTCAAGCAAAGCCTCACAAGGCAAGAGGAAGCATCTTCTCCACTGAGGAGAGTGGCCTCCACATTGGCCGATGCCGCCACGCCTGGGGTGACTCCAGGCCAGGATTTGGAGGGCTGTGGGGACCCAGCCTGTCAGGCCTGAGCTCTCTACAGGCACCAAGCCCCATCAGGGCTGCAGGAAGGGATTGCACCCCATTTCACAGATGAGAAGCTGAGGCACACCGAGATCAATGCCCTGACCTGGGGCTGCAGTTACCGACCAGCTCTGGATTTTCATCTAGAGGCCTCCGGGCCCGTCAACCCCCTCCCGCTGTCCCACGGACCCAGGATGCCCCTTTCTGCTGGTGGCGAGTGAGGACATCCACACTCGCCGACCTGCATGGCTGGGACAGGCTCTGTGGGCAGGAGCGAGGCCCAGGACCCTGGGGGTTCAATAGAGGCGAAGCAGGCTGCTGCAGAGGGTTTGAGCACCTGTGAATTTCTTTCCTACCCTGAGACTCTAGGTTTGGAGAGACTCTGCCGGGCAGATGTGGGGGGACACTCCAGACAGTGGGAAGTGGCAGATCCAGCTCCAGACCCTGCCACCTGGTTCCCCAGCCCCAGCTCGCAGAGGCAGGTCCCTATCCCTTCCCTTGGGGTGGGGGCCTGGGGCCTGCTCTCCCCAGGGGGCTCAACAGCAGTGGGAGCACCCGCTGGAGTGTGCATGTGTGTGCACGTGCGTGTCTGTGTGTGCTTGCATGTGCACACACACACACCTCCAGAGGCCCCCTGGCCACAGGCCGGAGACTGAGCCCTTTCCCAGGATTTGTCACCTGAACCCCGCCTGGGTGCTGCCTGAGCAGGGAACCACACGGCAAAGGCCAGGCAGCCCCCGGTGTCCTCCTGGGCTCTCAGCCTTGGGGTCACTCCCTTCAGGAGGCGGCCTCCTTTCCATGAGCTCAACCGCTGTGGGGACCATGCTGGATTTACCGACAGTTTTCTCTCCGCATGGACACTTCCTAATTCTTACCCGTTACAGCAGGAGGAAACACAAAAATGAGGATGATTTCTAGAGCCCACATTCGTGTTTTCATCCCATTTCCCGAGAGGTTTTCTTAGATGGCTAAGCTTTCCCCCTGCTGTCTGGTGTGTGTGTGCAGCTATATGCACGTGAGCAGGTGTGTATGCGTGCAGGTGAATAAGTGTGTGCAGGTGTGTATGTATGCAGGTGTGTACATGTGTGTGTTCATGTGCAGGTGTGTACGTTTGCAGGTGTGTCCATGTGTGTACATGTGCAGATGTGAATGTGTGCAGGTGTATACTTGTGTGCAGGTGTGTACATGTGTTTGTGTGCACACACACACTTGTCCTGGAAGGCCCAAAGCCCAGGGCTGCTCCTCCGAACGGGGCAGGAGCAGCACCTCCTCATGAGCTGGGGCCCACCCCCATGCGTCCCGTGGCCCTCAGGTGGGGACGCATGGGCTGCGTGTCCAAGCAGGACCGTGATGCAGAAGGGGCAGGGCTTGCACATGCATTCCCGCCAAGGTCTGTAACAGGGGGACGGGCCTCCCTGGCCATGTGGTTCTCTGGCACGGCCTGCTGCCAGGCCACTTCGGGCTTGGGTCCTGGCTGAGGAAACAGCACGACATCACCCAGAACCACCTGCTCAGAGTCCAGGACATGTCGTTAAAAAAGAATCACGGCGACGAGGCCACTCCTAAGAGTTTCTGCTGGGGCCGGGTCTCCCCGTTTTGTTAGGAAGCCCGAGCGGCAGAACCTGTGGAGCCCAGGGGCGCCCACCGGGCCGGGGCAGAGGAAAACAGCAAGCAAACCGGGGGCCCTTCCCAGCAGCACACGCAACACCGGGTTTCTTTCAGCTCAGTTTATTATCAGAAGACAGACAAGCGAGAACCTGCAGTGTCTCTTGTTTCAAACAAGAGGTTTTTCTTTATAAAGAAGAAAAAGGGCCTCCTCCATTAAGATTTTTCTCCATAGAATGAATTTGTCTTTACAAAAAATAGTTTTTGATATACACATGCCTACTTTGGAAAACCTTTTGTCCCTGATGGCTTTTGAAACTTGTTTTCAGATGGTGGGTCCTTCGGCATATTTTGGGTACCAACCAGTTTCTGCCCGTGTTTGCTGCCCGATTATCACCCACCTCGCATCCCCCTTCCAGAAAGTGCCACCTGCGGGCCGGCCTCCGAGAAGAGCCATGTCCAGCCGTGGCCCCAGGCCCTCAAGGATGCCGCCGGCTTTTCAACCCCCTGGAAAAATCCAAGTCTAGACTAGAGGCAGAGAAACAAAAGGAAGCAGGGTCGCCTTCTCATATGTCTGGACTTTTTATCCCTTTCTTTCACAGTTGCAATTTTAATAAACCAAGTATGACGCCTTCAACACCTGTACTCAGAAAATTCTGCCAAACAAGAGCTCCCCGCGGCTTGCTACAAAGAGATCTCTGCGGAGCGTGGGACCAGGCTTTTTAAAGTCTAACGCGGCTCCCCCCACCCCCTACAAGCTTCTACAGACCAAAAATACCTCTAACCTTGACTACGTAAAGCTTGTGAGTAGCAAAAATTGTAAAAATGAAGCGTACAAAAGGAAACGTCCATATAATACATTTGCACCCTGTATACTACGTACCACCCTTTGAAACTAGCCGGCTTTCAGGGATGGTAGATCAATTATAGAAAAAGAACCCCAAAGGTCCACCACGCGCACAACAATCAGTGGTTTCTGTGGCTTTCCGAGGAGAAATATTTTCATTTACAGTTACAGTACTTGCTGGCAATCTGAGTGATTAAGAAGCCAGTGGAATTTCCTGGCATTTAGGCAAGTAACATTTGATTGTCACAACTTAACAATTCTGAGGCAATAAATCCAAGTAGAGCAGATGCATTTCTGCATTGTATCAACTGACTCCAGTTTAATTTAATACAATTGAGTGCATTTTCAGTATCTCATTCACAGTTTGACTTCTAAGTACTTTTGTAACAAAAACTTAAGAAACTGAAAAGCTTATGAGAAAAGAAAACCCCAGGCGACCTTGTCATTACAAAGCTTAAAATTTTAAAGCAATTCAGTCATCCTTGAGAAGAATATACTGTGCCGCCTGGGCTATCTGATGCCAAATTCTCTTGGAATTTTCTAGCATCCCCAAAAGTGCTCACCATTTGATTTCCCCAGCAGCTGGCAAGAATGCCACCATTTCCACTGAAGTAGGCAGTGGCTAATGCTCGTAACAAAACTCAGTTCATGTATGTCCAACCCACTCAGTTTAGCAGATGGCAGCTGGAACATCTTTTACCCACAAACTGCATTTTTTTTCATCCTGGCCCCAATCTGTAGGAATGTGGAGAACAAAACGTCGGCGTCCACCCCAGCAGCCCCACAGCTGATGGCCTAGTCTGTGGATGTGGGCAGCTCAGGTTGGGTCTGGGGGTAGCTCACTGGTGAGGGCCAGGGGCAGGCTGCTTCCGGGCCCGACTTCCATCCTGGATCTGGTTTTGCTGCAGAGAAGTTGCAAGCCACGTCACACAGCACCAGGCACCTGCCGTTGCATGCTAAGGGCTGCAGCCATTGGGAAGAAGTTTGCAGCCTGAGTTCAGGTGTGGGTGGAGCAGTTCAGAGGAAAATCAGCAGGGCTGGAAGGATGATGTCTGGCTTGTCCTGTAAGTGTCTCAGGCCAAGATGAAGCAACATGCAGAAAGTTACTTATTCTTTACCCCACATTTGACTCAAATTGGAAGTCACGAAGGGTGTGGACGGCCTCGCGGCACCTTTTGACCTGCTGGGGCGCGTGCTGCTGGGTCCAACCCCTGCTTTTCCTTCCGACTGACCTCAGTGCTCAACACCTTGACTAGATTTGTGCAAAGAATTGTCATGCGCGGTCCACAGAAGGGGGTAAGGGGACAGACAAGGTAGATTCAAAATTGATGAGAAAATCTGCATTGCTTTAAGAAAGTGCTTACGTTTTTGTTTTATGTTATTAGTGGTTTAAACACTCAGCGCGCATTCTTCAACCAGAGGGTGTGCTTTGTGAGGACAGGGACCTGAAAGCCCCTCAGCCAGGGCTGGGAGTCTGGTACGCTGTCACCAAGTGCTGGTGACCAGCATTGTTTCCTTTTCTGGGTTAAAGCACTTATAAGCGGGTAGTCATTTGGAACCCTCTCCAAGGCCTTACATTTTTAAAAAAGAGGACGTAAATACAGCATTCCCAAATCTCCAAAACACCCTCCCTTCTGACCAGTGAAGTCTTTTATGTCTGCTCACACGCGTGAGCGGACGACAGTCAAGCTCGCAACATGAACAGAAAAAGACCCCAAAGAGAGATGCCCGAGGGGCCTCTGGTGCTGGTTCCTGCTACAAAGTTACCATGAAACGCTACAGACACCTTGGAAGCCCCCGGAACTCCTGGGAGGGGGCCAAAGAACTGCAGCCCTCTGCCCTGTGCCTGAGACACGTCTGCTTGAGAGCGGGCTCTGGGACCGTCCCCTGGGCCCAGCTGGGACATGCGTCTGAACTGAGACACGTGCCAGCCAGTGGCCACCAGCCCAAGTCCCCACGGCAGTGCCTGGGAGGCCTGGGGACTGTGAGCCAGCACGGCCTCCCTGTCCTCTGCCCACCCAGGACCCCGCAGGGGCCATCAGCGGCTCCAGGCTTGAAATGAGCCCCCTTCTCCGCGACCAGCACGGACCGTCCCAGGGCCAGCAAGTTGCTTCAGCTGCCAAGATCTGGCATGAAAGCTGACACGACCACATGCACTAGCAACCCTCGGAGCTTGGTATTAGGGACGTAAAGGAAAAAGAAAAAGGAAAAGCACTATTCTGGGATTTATTCATTTAATTAAAAAAAAAAAATCAAAGGAGCTCTCCTCCCCCCTTTCCTTCCAGAAATGGGTCAAAAGCAAACACCACCACCCTCCAAAAAACCCCAGACATTTATAGTCGTCATCACTCCCCAAGGGCTTAGTGCCCAAACGAGCCAGGACATGTTCAGTCGGAAGAAAATTGGAGGAGATTTAAAACGTACACCCACTGCCTTGATCTTCTCCATTTTAACCTACTACCCCCCACCGTCCCTTCGCTGACTTGTAGACTTTACACACGCAGATTCATTTCGAGGGGAGGGAACTTATTTAGGAAACACGAACTATTAACTAAATGGCCAGAGATCTAGATTTGCATCTCCCAGGGGATGAATCCCGCATGGTTGTAGCTTTGCCTTTAAAATTCTTTAGGTGCATTAGGAGGAGCTGATGGCCTAGAACTAAAATGCTCGCAGACAGCAGCAGGTTATGTCGGGGAGAAGGGACAACTCCAGGGAAGTCACTGGTCCCCCGCGGGCGCCCCGTCCTCCAGGCCCCGCAAGCCGGCAGGGGCAGCCGGGGGAGCATGCCGACTCGTGTTGGTTCCTTCTTGCTCGCGAGGGCAGGACCGTGCGGCGCTGCTCCGCGCCTTCTCCCCGCGCTCCCGGCCCCCAGCCAGACCTCTGGGCGCAGCGCCCTCGTCACGGAGGACAGACGCCGTCTCAGTCAGTCCTCCTTCGGGCCAAGGCAGAGGCACTTGCTCAGTTCAGCTTAGCATCTCCTCCATGCCTCTTTCTTCCTATTTTTTTTTCTTCTACAAAATTCAACCTGCCTGTGTCCAGAATGCTGGTTAAAATATATCTGCGATAACACACGTTCTTTTCTTTCCCCTTGCTAAAAAAGACGAGGAGAGTGTGACTTAAAAAAAGCAAGTTGGAAGTTTAAGAAAAAAGCCACCTAGAGGTGTGGGCGAGGCTGGGGGTGCCGGGTGGGGAGTCCTGGGCGCCCCGGCCGACACCCCCTCTCCTCCCAGGCAGCCCCCGCCCCAGGCCAAGCTGCACCCCAACTGTGCCTGGGGAAGCAACTGCCTGCTGGGAGGTAAAGCGTTTCCCTCGAAGGCCTGGGCCAGAGGGAGCCCCTCCCGGGAGAGGGGCAACGGCCAAGCGCCGCCCGCCCTCGTGTGTCCGCAGTCAGCAGGACGCTCGGGGACGGTCATTTAGACAGAGGGGAGCCGAGGGAGGGCGCGCGGGGGGCGAGCAGGGCCCCACCTGCACGGGAGAGGGAGCGGAGCTGGGAGAAGTGCAGCGTCTCCACTTCCCATCAGGAAGCCAGAAACACCCCACGCCACCGGAGCAAACGCAGGCTCCCCAAGCCAATGTGCGGCACTGCCCATCTCCACCACCCTTGAGTGAAGAGGCTCGCTGGAGACGTCACCTGTACAGGGTCCCGCCGGGGTGGGGGGGGCTGCGGTCTGTGGGGCCACCAAGCCCTGCCCCCCACCATGGAGATCAGCTCCCCGGGGGGACCCCTGATCAGGGTGCAGGGGTGGGGGTGCCCCACATCCAGCACAGAGGAGCTGGGGTCCAGTGGCCACAAGGAGGAAAAGAGGAGCTGGGTGGAGCCCTACACGGCACCAAGTTCTCGGGGTACCGTCCACTTGAAACCCAGGATCTGAGGTCTCCACCCTCAGGCTGGTGCTCCAGAGGACAGAGCGGGGACCCCCTGCAGCTGAGCCCTGGTGGAGGGCGCAAGTGACAATGGGGTTTGCCCCAAATCAGTGTGGTACATTCAGTATGTGCTTATCAAGAAGAGAACTTTCCCACCACCGGGCCCCTGCCCCAAAGGGCCTGGAAGCCACGGCCACCGCCAAGCGGGGCGGGACCAAGCCTTTGGGGGACCAGGCACCCATAGTCGTTCCCAGGAGGACACCGGACAACTCTTTGAGAGGCAGTTTTCTGGGGGGTGCAGAGGAAGAAGTGCGGGGTCAGGTTACATTCCCAAAATAACTGAGTAAAAAAAATAAAACCAACCCAAAAACTAGATCTAAGTTTAAGAAGAGAAAGCATCCAAAGGCTCCTCTTGCAAGCAGAGTTCTCGAGCGCGTCCGTTCCTGGGAGCCGTCCCCACCCAGAGGCCAGACGCTGCCCGCGGGGGGCCCGGCCCAGGCAGGGGGGCCAGTCTTCACCTGTCGGTCCTTCCGGTCTCTTCACTCCTGGCTCAAGTTTTATTTGTTAATGTTAGTCACCAGTTAGTAAGAAAAATAGTTTCTAAGTGTCTTTTCCTCTGTGTGTTGTTCTGTTTTAATTGAGTTAATTAGATACCACCATCAGGTCACGCGGGTTCAATCACAGCCATTAATCATTCCTTTTTCTTAAATTCTTGGTTCCCGTAGCTGGAGCCTTTCTCGATTTCCGTTACGCCTATCAGTCTGCGCACGCCAAAGGAAGCTTCAGGAAAAGGAACACGAGGGGCGTTAGCCGATCCCCGTGCCTTCCGGCTGCGGGAAAGCTTCAGGGGGCCCTGCCCGGCCCTGGGCAGACCTTGGGGGCCGCCCTTCTGCAGGAGCGGCGGGTCTGCCCCCCCACCCTCTCCTGTTCCCGCCCCCTCCCCTCCTGCCCCTCCCCCTCTTGCCCCCCCTTTCCCCCTCCCGCTCCCTCCTGCCGCCACCCCCCGCCCCGCCCCCGGCCGAGCAGGTGGCCCCCGGGCCTGATGCGGGGGGCAGTCTCGGGCAGGGGGCAGGGGGCAGCCCCATTTGGTGATGGTCTGAGGCCACTCGCTCCCATCAGCCCTTTCCGAGACCCTGCTGACAAGCTGGTGGTCAAGTGCTGTCTTCCCTGGGGCAAGAGTGTGGCCCCAAATCCAGGCAGTGTGAGAGGACAGTGGTGGCCCCAGGCCCCCCCCCCCAGCCTCTGGAAGGAGAAAGCAGCCACACGGGAGACACTGGGGGAAGTGGATGGACCCGGGGAAACGAGGGACGGTCAGTCCCCAGAGCTGTCCACAGGTCTAGGAAACACCCTTAACCTGGAAGGAGCATCTGCGACAGTGCACACACGGGGGGGTGGGGTGAGGCACCCATGAGAAGGGGGTGGAGTGAGGCAACCACGGGGTGGGGTGTGGTGAGGCATCCAGGGGTGGTGGGTTGAGGCACCCATGGGGTGGGGTGGGGTGAGGCACCCAGGGTGGGGTGGGGGAAGCACACGTGTGGGGTGTTGAGAAGCTGCTCTCCACAGGCTCAGCCCCCCACCGTCTGTGAGCTGTTGTCACTCATGTTCCTTACCTGCTCCAACGAACCCCAAGAAGGTGAGGATCAGGAGGGGCGACCCGCTGGCAAAGACGCCGAGCACAAAGCTGACGAGCGGCGACAGGAGGACGGTGGCCCAGAAGAGGAAGTTCAGGAGGGCCCAGGGCCGCCGGGCGGGCTTGAACTGCTCCCCGGGGAACACGCCCTCCTGGGCGTACATCTCCTGCAGGGCGTCCTGCAGCGACAGGGACGGGGAGGCTCCTGAGCGCAGGCGAAAGCTGCTGTGCAACGACAACCCAGGACAAAGCCGCCGAACAGAGCAGAGGGCGTCGCTGCTGCGGGGTGCGAGTCGACATCGCCTTCTGTGGGACCCCTGGCAGCTCGGCGTCAAAGCCCCAAGACATCCACACCCTCGGACGCGGCCGTCTCCCGAGAAAACCACCCATCAGGTGAGGAGAGCTGTGGCTGCCGAGGCTGTGCCCTTCCTGAGCGGGCTGGGCTCACGGCCCCCACTTCCCCCGGGGCCCCTGCCCTCCCACCAGCTGCCACCCAGGGGCGGGACGTCACCTCCTCGCTCGCCTTCCCTGTCAAGCAAGGCTGACGCCGACCGGGAGAAGAGGAGCCCGAGGATCCTGGCAGAGTCCCGGAAAGGGGACCCTGCTGCCAGCCACAGCAGCACAGGTGGGGACCCGGGCCTCCCGGGTTCCAGGGAGTGTTGCACCAACAAGGAAATGTCTTCGTGCCATTTTAAGTTTTCCTAAGTTAGAGTTTAAAGATGCACGATCCCATTAAAATGAAAACACTTATGTTTGATGGCATACATTTGCATCAGACAAAGTCTGGAAAGCTACACACCTAAGGGTTAATTGTTACTGGGGAAGTGAAACAGCATCGTTTTGATTTTTTTCTGTTTCCTTTTCCGCATCCATTTCCTGCGGTGTTTTGCATTGTATAAAACAGAGGGGGCTTGGCACACTTGCCCTCAGCTCGGCCGACCTGCTGGCTGGCATCGCCATGCCCACCTGGTCTGGGGTTCTCCTGGAGGGGCCTCCCCACTGGCTGAGAAACCCAGGCACTGGGTGCTGGTCTGCTCCGTCCTGCCCTGGCTTGTTGGAGATTCTCAATACAACTAGACCAACCTCTCTTATCCCACCACTTCTGCTGGACCCCCAGCAGAGAGCCCAGCCATGGCGACGGGGCCTCAGGGCCCAGCCGCTCTGGATTTCAAGGAGATGTGCAGAGTTTGTGCTCTTCGAGGAGGCCGCACTGGGAGATGGGTGGGGGGACACGGGGGTGTGGGGAGCGGGCGCAGTGCAGTGGCCAGCAGCCCTGCCCGCTCAGGGCCGGGCACCTGGGGCCGTTCCCTCACCTCTACCAGGCATGTCTCCCAGATGGCCGGGAGGACAGAGACGAGGCCAACAAGGAGTCCCCTTCTCCCGAGGGTGGACATGCCCCACGAAAGCTGCCTGCACCCTGCCCCCCGGGCACTCACTGCCTGAGTCGGGCCTCGGTTAGGAGAGGTGGTAGCCGGGCACATTTACATGTGGGCTTCTCCAGGGTACACGCGTGTGTATGTGTGACCTGAAACAAGTTTCAGGGGTTGGCACCCCATCACCATTTTCCTCTTCCTTCTTCCAAGCCCCTCCCTCAAGCAATTCCTCCCCCTGCCAAGCCTGTTTAAGCTGCTCATTCTGGAACATTCAAGAAACATCAGACCCCCACCCCCTGGGCTCTTCCCCTCAATAACCGTCCCCTAGAAAGCCCTCTAGTTTTGCTGAAACTTATTTGCTGCATGTGCTTCAGATTATTTAGAAAACAAAACAGAGCCGGGATGAGCCTGTGGCTCACTGAATCTGGTGAGTCCCCTCCCAGGCGTGGCCTCACACTTGCACCCCACAGGCGTGTGTTCAAAAACGAGAACAGGCAGCACTGCCGTAAATGGCATCATAACTTGCTCTTTTCACACATTATTTGCTCAAGATTTAGCTATGTTAATAATACGTGGATTTAGTTCATTAATTTTCATTATTTTATTATATTAAAAGAATACACATTCATTTCCTAATGATGAACTTTTCGGTTATTTCCAATTTTCTGCCAAACTAATAAAGTTGCTTGCAAACGTCACCTTGTGTAGGAGTTTCAAACCTGACCGAGAATCAGAGATACGTTTTACTTTGCAACTAAAACAGTATCTACTTACCTATCTATCTACATGATGCATATACACCGAATTTCTATTTTTTATTTTTTTTAGGTTTTCTTTTACTTTTTGAGTGAGTTTTGGACATACTATTATTCTAGGAAGTTATTTATTGTATCTAAGTTTTCAAATGTTACTCATGCCACTCCTATATTATTTTCACTGCCTGCTCTTTGGTTGTTTCCTTTTCCATTCCTAATATTTATTGCCATCATTCTTTTTTAATCAGTCTTATCCAAGATTTTCAATTTCATTAATATTTCTTTTAAAAAAAAGCTTCAGTTACATTGATTTGCTCTTTTGTAGCTTTGCTTTCTATTTAAATAATTTCTGCTATTTTCTACATTCTCTCTTTCTACCAGAGAATGTAGAAAATTTACTCTATTTTGTGTGCTCGTGTGTGTGCATATATTATTAATAGAAGAAAACCTATGTGAGACAAGTAAAACATCTTGAAGAGCTCCTCAAATATAGTGAGGTCGAGGTTACTCTAAAGCTTGTATGTCTTCTCTCTGGTTATTGTATGTCTTCTCTCTCTGGTTATTCCTAAGACCTTCTCATTGTCTTTGGTGTTCTGTGGTTTCATTACAAAGTGCATGGGGGTGGATTTATTTTTATTGATCCTACTTGGGACTTGTACTTCTAGAATCTCATATCAATTCTAGAAAATGTTCAGTTATTACAATTGCTCTTTACCATTATTTCTACTTTCTCCCTCTAGACCTGCTCATAGTTATGTACTGGGCCTCTCTGTCTATTCTCCATATCTTTAACCTTTCATATTTCTTTGAGGTGCTGCATTCTGAGTAATTTCCTCAAGTCTACCTCCTACTTCACCATTTCTCTCTTCAGCTGCATCCAATCTACTGTTTAATCTGCTTGTTAAGATCTTACCATCAATTATTGGATTTCTCATTGGCCTTTAAGGCCTACTTAGTTTTTCTCAAATAGGTCTCATGTTTTCACAGGTCTTGCTCTCCTGTTTTCAATTCCTTCTTTTGTGCTTAATCATTGTAAACATAGCCTCTCCTTGACAGTTCTATTTAGTTGAGGTTCTTGGAGGATTTAATTTTTCTGTTCCTTATGTCTGTCGTCCCTTGCCCACAATGTTTGTTATTTCCCCCAAAAATGTTTTGTAGTTTGGTTTGAACTCATCTTCCACAGAGTTCTTATTTGTGGAAATTTTAGGCAGCTTAGGTTTGGGGTTGTGTTCCTCTAGTTTGTAATTGCTTCTCTCAGGAACTCTAGGGTTATAAGCCTAGAACCCTTTTAATGTTAACGGTTTGGTTTCTGTGTCTTGGACTGTGCTGTTGGTATAAATTCCAACTCCAAGCCTGCTTGAGAGCAAGCCAGTGACCGAATTACCAGGAAGATGTTTATGAGCCCCAGAGGGGAATGGTAAGCTTCTAGGTCATTTCTTTGTGCTGGTGGACAGTTTTTTTTCCCCAGCCTAATGTTTCTTAGGGTCAAACTCTTAAAGGGTTTTCAGTTCTAATTTCCTGCCATGAATGTTTCCATACAGTTGTTAAAACTTGAGGCTTTAGGTCTGGGGCCCAGCAAGCTCCTCTAGGAGAGCAGGGTGGCATCAGCTCATGAGCTTGCAGACCTGGCTTTCAGCTCCGCTTCCCCTTTTGGTCCCCGGAGGTTTCCCTTATTTTCTTGAGAGCTTGGCAATGCAAATAAAAGGATATTTGTTATAGGTTAGCCAGGATTACCAGGTATCTTACACCAGAAGGATTTTCTGATTATCTAGCCTCCCAAAATGCTAAAATGAGAATCTGTTTCCTATGTGTTGTGTGTATAAAATAAGACTGGAAGTGGGTGTCGGGGTGAGGTGTGCTATGGAAAGGGGAATGGGGCTGGGCGTGGCTGCCATAAAAACCCACCAATGTTACCCTGAATGTGTCTATTATATACGTGTAAGTCTGTTATAGATCTACAATTTATTTTACACAAAAATATGAAACAAATGTGACAAAATGTCATCAGCCACAGTTGCATAAGCATCATGTTCTCCTTTATACTTTTCTACAGTTTGTTAATTTCTCAAACATTAGGAGAAAGAAAAGACAGAAAGGGGGGGGATCAGGAGGAAGGGCTGGGGCTGGGGCCCCCACCTCCACAGGAGAAGCCTCTTGCCGCCCGCCCGTCCTTCCAACACGTCCTCACGGACCCACACCCCAGAGGGAGGCCGAGGGCCTTTACCTTCTGCTGGTACAGTTTATGAAGCCACTGGGCCGCTTCCTTCTCATCCAGTGGGATCTCTTCCAGAGGAAACCTCCTGTTTCATTACAAAGATTAAAAACAGAGTGAACTGCTAGATGACATGAAACTAAAAAAGAGGGAAAGGGAAAAAGAAAATATTACACCTTGAGGCCCTGATTTTTCTAACCAGGCCTCACTCTCAATTTCTACAAACAAACAGAAATCAAAATAATTTCTCCTTGAACTTTGCCGAGAGGCGGGGGCAGGGCGGTGGGTATGCCTCATAGACCGGCTGAAGTGCCTGGCGACCCGGAGGCCCGTGAACCATTCAACTCGCCTGACGTGGCCCCATCCCACTGTGTAGGGTAAGCAGGCAGCTTCCGCTGCGTTCTGGCCTTTCCAGTGCATCCATTCTTTGGGAATAATCATGACCAAGAATATCTTTCACCAAGCAGAGAAGATTATGCGTTTCACCATCACATGAATTCAAATAGCAAAGCAGAGAAGATTATGCATTTCACCATCACATGAATTCAAATATGCAACAAAGCAATAAGGATTTCAAAACTTCGCTCTCAGTGAACAAAGGGCTGATTTAGGTCAGGACATAACTAATTTACATAACCTGGATCCTAGCTGTCTGCTAGTTAAGTGGGGTGACTGCAGTACCCGGGAATCCCCAGCAGGGGGCGGAGATGGTGAGCCCGAGGGCTGCCACCTGGGGCCTTCCTGAAGGAGACAGGTGGCCTCTCCACGGCCGGGAGGTAAACAGCCAGGCTCTAAGGCAGCAAAGCTCAAACTTCCTTGTCTAAAAGTTAAGGACCCCAAAGAGCTTTCCTGTACTTGGGTTCTAGCGATTGACAGTTACTGTATTAAAAATTAAAATGGGAATTTTTAAAACATAAGAATCTTGGGGCTTGAGAAATACACACCCTCTCCTCAAACTTGGCCAAATTCTAATTAGTTCTTCATATTTTCTAATGGGTCATGTTTTTCTAGAAACATTTTTAAACCTTTCCTAGGCAGAAAGATTTTCTTTCTTTGTACTTCTAAAGTTCACGATAAAAAAAACTAAAAAAAAAAGAAAACACAAGACACATCCTACTCAGCATGAGGATGATGATGTCACCACACACCCTGCAGCCTCTGGGGCCACCCCCAGTGTGCTGGGGACCCAGGAGTCCCCAGACCCCACTCCGAGAAGCACTGCTTGAAGGACCTGCCACAGATACCATTTCAGAAAGGAAATGAGGTTGAGAAGTTTCTTCCTACAGAGGAGTGGCTACCTAAAGGTTTCACACCTCCCAACATACTCATATTAATAAAAAACACACAGGAGGCAGGTGGGGAGGTGGGGGTGGGGGTTGCTGACCTCGAGGCACCCCCAGCCCCCCACCTCTGGCCAGCTCGTGAGCATCAACAAGCGGCTTAGGCTGCCCAAGCCCGGGTTCCAGCACTTGTGACCCAGGGACAAGGGCAGGCTCTGCCACGAGGACACCTGTGAAGAGGGTCAAGACTAGGGGCACCCCCGAAACTGGGGCCTGGCCCGAGCCGCCTCTGGCTGTCCCTGTATGTTCCAGTCTGAGCAGCAGCTGGCAGAAGGCTGGCTTGGTTGCTTCCAACTGCACCAGCTGGACCACACGGGGCCCCAAATAAATTGAGGCGGTCACTGGGTGGCCCTTGTTTTGGGGTGGAGAACATCCTGGAGCTCCCGGTGGCTGGCCCTTCACAGACTCCCCAGGACGAGAAACCCTCTGCTGACCACGTGTCTATGCTCACAAGATGACCCCAGAAACCACCTCAGCTTGGACGTCTGCTGGCCAGAAGTGTGAGGGGACCTGTTGAAACTTGCCCCGGCCATCTCCAGACCCCAGCCTCCGGCCCTCCAATGGTCAGCTGAGCACAGGTGGCTGAACCGGTGCTTTTAAACACACACAAAGGAGAACGCTGCTTTCGTGTGCACATTTGTGACACAGGTGATGGGCAGATTCAACAGGAACCACCCGAGGCACGTTCTCCTCTGGGGCAGACGAGGCCCCGCAGAGGGCCGGCCCGAAACCCGCCTGGAGCGGGCAGCGAAGCGGCAGCAGCAGGCAGGAACACCCGGGCGCCAGGCTCGGTTTCAAGCTAAAAGGACTTTTTGGTGGATTATCTTCATGTGTGTCAGAAACTTGGGAGTCTCGGAACAAGAAGGAAACATTTTGGTGCCTGTGTGACCCAGATCTGGGGTGACAGAAATAAAACAGGCCTCCCTGGTGGCTTTGCTGCCCCTCAGAACAAAGCCGACCCCCTTCCAGAGCAGACCCCACCCTCTCTCCCCATTTTGCCCCATTGGGACCAGGGGGGAAACACTGGTGACACGACCCCTGCCCTCTGGTCCAACAACTTCCCCAGCGGAATGACGCACAGAGTGTGAAACCTGGAGGGTCCCCTCCGGGTGCACCCCACCCCCCACCCCCCACCGCAGGGCCCCTGAGGCATCTCCCCAGCTCGGGGCCTGGAGGAATCCCCGGACGCTTCTCTCGGTCGTTTGGGGCAGGATTTCAGAGTCCCCGCTTTGGGGAGTGGGGCAAACGCGACCCCCGCTCTCCAGTCTGACCCCCGCGTGAGCTCCTGTGTCCCCACCCGCAGGCGCCTCCACCAGCCCCTCGGGCCCCCCCCGGCCTGCTAGGCAGCGGCTCTCGGGTCAGCCTCCCCTGTGGGTGCGTCCCGGACGGGGGAGGGTCTTAACCACTCGGGGTCCACATGCCAAAAAGGGCCTGGGCCGAGGGGATCGGGAGCCGCCCTGTGGGGTCATCAGGAACATGGGGGGGCGCCCCTCAGGCCTCCGGGCCTTGTCCCAGAAGGGCGGGTCTCCCGGCTTCCGCAGGGTCATTCGGGTCGGGGGGTGGGGGGTGGGGATTCCCTGCTCCATTCAGAGGCAGAGGGCCCAGGGGAGGGGGCAGGCAGGGCTGCCCGGAGCAGGGCGGGGCTGGGCCAGGCGGGGGCGGAGCCTAGGTGAGGGGTGGGGCCTGGGCTAGGTGGGGTGAGGCAGGGTGGGGGGCAGGGCCGGGGCCTAGGTGAGGGGCGGGGCCGGGGCCTAGGTGAGGGGTGGGGCCTAGGTGAGGGGTGGGGCCGGGGCTATGTGAGGGGTGGGACCTAGGTGAGGGGCGGGGTCTGGGCCTAGGTGAGGGGTGGGGTCTGGGCCTAGGTGAGGCGCGGGGCCGGGGCCTAGGTGAGGG
Source organism: Choloepus didactylus (assembly GCF_015220235.1). NCBI lineage: Eukaryota > Metazoa > Chordata > Mammalia > Pilosa > Megalonychidae > Choloepus > Choloepus didactylus. The sequence goes on from NC_051307.1 coordinate 2,883,973, forward strand.
GTGGGGCCGGGGCTAGGTGAGGGGTGGGACCTAGGTGAGGGGCGGGGCCGGGGCCTAGGTAAGAGGTGAGGCCTAAGTGAGGGGCAGGGCCGGGGCCTAGGTGAGGGGTGGGGCCGGAGCTAGGTGAGGGGTGGGGCCTAGGTGAGGGGTGGGGCCAGGGCCTAGGTGAGGGGTGGGGTCACGGCCTAGGTGAGGGGCGGGGCCGGGGCCTAGGTGAGAAGCGGGGCCGGGGCCTAGGTGAGGGGTGGGGTCTGGGCCTAGGTGAGGCGCGGGGCCGGGGCCTAGGTGAGGGGTGGGGCCGGGGCCTAGGTGAGGGGTGGGGCCTGGGCCTAGCTGAGGGGCGGGGCCTGGGCCTAGGTGAGGGGCGGGGCCGGGGCCTAGGTGAGGGGTGGGGCCGGGGCCTAGCTGAGGGGTGGGGCTGGGGCGAGGCGAGGCGGGGCGGGACACCCTGCCGGGCAGGCTCACCTCACGCACATGTCGGCCTCATACTTCTTGCCGTAGAGGATGCCCAGCAGGGACGGGTTTTTGTTCCCCCTGAAGTTCAGGGTCACGTCGTAGACGGCGGCGACTGCGGGGAGAGCCGGAGGGTGAGCGCGGCGCCCCCAGAGCGGCCTGGCCCCCCCCGGCGCCGCCCGGCCCGGCCCTACCCGTCCCGCGGAGACACTGCACGGCCGTGGTGAAGCCCTTGGTGCGGGGCAGCAGGTGGTACTTGAGCGCGGGCAGCCCCTTGGCCGCGGCCACCTCCATGCTGACGCGGTGCTTGGTCTCGGTGAAGCGCGTCCCCTCGCAGTACAGGAGGAACTAGGGTGCACAGGGAGAGGGGTTGCTGCGCTGCGGGTGGCCCCAGCACCGGCTCCCCGACCTGCCCGGCTGAGGGACGCTCAGGGGCCGGCCGCGGCCTCACCCATGGACAGGGGATCGGACAGAACCTCCAGGGCCCAGGGCAGCTGGGTGCGCCCGTGGGCAGCCGCTTTCGGATTCATAGGTGCAAAGAAGGTCCTTCCTTGGCTGCAAGGTGGGAGTTAGAAAGGGGCCCCAAGTGCCGACTCTTGAAGAACTAGTCAGGAGCAGGAGGGGAGAGAGGGAAACACACGATGCCCTCGTTCCTGGTGTCCGTCCTACCAACTCCATCTCCACCACTCCCTCCCCAGTTCAGGGCCTTGCCCACCACCTGCGGGCGTCCGGGGTGGGGGGTCTTCCATTCCCGGAGGTGCACCTCTATCTAGAGAGCTGGAGAGTGACCAGGATCCACTCTGAAACCTCACTGCCACGGCTGGGGAGTGTAACCACTGAATGAAGAACGTCTCGGGGGCGCCCCTCCCATGGGCAACCGACACCAACTAACTTACTTTGCAAGAAACACCCCAAGTCACAGCTGAGCGGGGTGCAGCAGGCAGGACGTTTCCCAGGAAGGACCCCCTCTCCCACTGCTCACCCCAGACACACTTAGGGTGGGGCTGGGGAGGGGGCCCTGTCCTCTGTGAAATGTCCCTCCAGGCCCGAGGGTGATCTGGTGGGGGGAGAAAGCAGGACTGCCAGTGGCATCAAGCCTCAGCCCAGCGTCCTTGCACCAGTGCGGGCTGCGCTCTGGCCCCGGCTGCGTGGGCGCCCGGCAGTGCGGCGGGCACTCACCCACATGTACTCGGGGTAGTCAGCCAGGCGCTTCAGGCCTTCGATCACAGTGTCCCTGTCCTCCTCCCATTTCCGTTTGCAGAACACGATCTCGAGGAAGTACCATGTCCAGCCGATGAGGGGCACGTAAAGCAGCTCCTTTTTAGCGAGGACTTTGGAGCTCTGAAGGAAGGAGGAGACGCTGACAATTATTTGCATATCCGAGTGCGAGAGAAAAATTCAGGGCGAGCCGAGCCGGGTGGAGACGGCGGGCGGGACTACCAGGGAGGCTGGGGCCGCTTCACCTGCAGCCGCTCCACGGACTCGCCAGTGGTTGCTGGGCAGGTCACAGTTTTGGGGATTCAGTGCCCTCAAATGTGATGTGTGAGTGTGTGCTCACGTGGACTGGCACTTCCCAATGAGTGTGCGTGCATCAAGAGGCCTGACGTCTGGGTGTGCACTCATGTGGACCGGCACTGCCGGTGAGTGTGCATCAGGAGCCCTGATGTCTGAGTGTGCACTCACGTGGCCCAGCGCTATCCTGTGCACGTGCATGTGCCACCCTACAGACGAGGCACCGTGGCTCGGCCGTGGTCAGCAGTGGGCAAAGCTCCCAGGTCCCTGCGGGTTGGCAAGGTCCCAGAGGCCCCTGCGGGTGGTTTAGGGATCCCACCGTCCACACAGGGCTACCGCGCTGGGACTTCCCGGCCTGTCTCAGAGCTACGGCTTCAGGGCCATCCGAGGAAGCACAGCCACCCGGCTGCTCGGGGCGTCGGAAACACAGACGGTGTGAAGAGAGGGCTGGGGGTGGGGGGTGACAGCAGGGGCCGCCCTGCACGCCACAGCACCTTCCGGGCCATGCAGGCGGATGCCTGGCTTGAAGGAATCCAGGGTTAAGAAAACACCCATGACGAGGACCCAGAGCAGGGACACTGTGACACGGGAGACACACCCAGCCACCCCCCCAGGGACCCCTGCCCCCTGCTCACCCCCAGCACCTTCTGGGGGCACCTGTCCCTGTGCTCACCCCCAGCACGCCAAACCGCTCACACATCGTCCATCCACAGAGGAAGTCGATTTCGAAGTTGTGGTTGAGGATGATGACCACGTGCTCCTTCCCCAGCCGCTCCAACGTGGCCTTGTCGGTGAAGAGCGTGCACTCAGTGCCTGACCACCACTCCAGAAGCATGACCAGCTCTGCAGATGGAGGGGACGGTCAGCGGACGTCAGGGACCCCCCGCAGCCCTGACCAGCTCTGCAGACGGAGGGGACGGTCAGCGGACCACAGGGACCCCCACATCCCACCGTGTGCTTGTGGTGGTGGGCACACACTCCCTGGCTCACAGGTCCTGCACCTTGGAGCAGGGGACTTTTGAATGTTTTCACTGAGGGTGGAGTTTTCTGCGAGTATGTTTTCCAGAATTACGATTGCCTTCTCTAAGCAAGTTGGGGGAAGAAAAAAGGGCCTTTCAGAAGCCTGTGAAAGTAGAAGTGGAGACAGGAAACCATCATTTATATGCATGCATTCCATTCACATCCCATACTGCCATGCACACTGGGGTTCGTGGACTGTCCCACGGCCACTGGCAGCGATACTCAGAAGCTCGTGTAGACAGATGGAAACGTTTCCTCTATCATGTGGGAAACGGTGTTGTAACAGTGCGTGTCCACAGAACCAGAGCTTGGAAAGAAATTAAAGTAGTTAATAATGCACCGGCAATGGGTGATTTTCTCTCCTCAGGGGGTGGAATGTGCCAGTTTGGATGTATTATGTTCCCTAAAACCCATGTGCTTTGATGCAATCTTGTGGGGGCAGACATATTACTGTTGATTAAGTTGGAATTCTTTGTTTCCATGCAGATGTGACTCAATCAACTGCCAGTGAAATGTCTGATTGGATAATTTCCATGGAGATATGGACCCTGCCCATTCAGGGTGGGTATTGATTTAATCACTGGAGTCCTATAAAAGAGCTCACAAATAGAAGGAGCTCAGAGCAGCTGAGGGTGACATTTTGAAGACTGCACAGGAGCTGAGAGAGGAGCTGGGACACAACCCAGGATCAGCAGACACTAGCCATGTGCCTTCCCAGCTAACAGAGGTTTTCTGGACACCACTGGCCTTCCTTCGGTGACGGTATACTTGTGTTGATGCCTTAATTGGATATTTTCATGGCCTTCAGACTAAATTTGTAACCAAATAAGCCCCCTTTATAAAAGCCAATCCATTTACAGTATTTTGCATAAAGGCAGCATTAGCAAACCAGAACAGGTGTTATATGTTTTCCATATTTAAAAAGAGAAATCAGTGCAAGCCCCTTCCCATGCCCAGGACAGCCCCCAGGAGGGGCTCCTTCCTGCCTTCACTCGCTGGGGGCACAGCCTGAAAGGCCCCCCAGAGGCACTAGGGCATTTCAGGGACAGCCAGTCCTCTGCCTATAAAACACCATGTTCCCATCCTACACCAGTGGCCCCAGAGTCTCCAGTTTCCTCTGTTTGGCTGAAGCCCTGGTATGCTGGATGAGGGTTCCCAAAGTCCTTCCTGAAGACCCACGCCCTGCGGATGCTCAGAGGACAAACCGGGGCTGCTGCATCACTGTCTCATCAGGGGGACTCATGATACATGTGTTCAGGTCAATGAGAACTTCTGGAAAGTTCCGTGGTAAAGAAGTCTGCCCATCTTTGTGCCAACAATTGTCATGCTTGCCTAGTAGCACCTAAAGACCCCTTAGCAGTGGGGATGGACAGGGAGACCCCCAGAGAGGCAGGTGTAACTTCCAGAGAGCGGGGGTGGAGAGGGTGGGCGTGTGCACACACAGCAGGACCCGGGGCCCCACCGGCCCACCACGCCTGCACAGCAGGTGACCCAGGAGCTGACCTCACAGAGCAGCAGGTGTAGGTTTCAGACCCAGGACTGCCTGAGGTTGGCCCGTGTCCTCTTTGCTGGATGCCAACCCCTCGGGGCCACGGAGCCCGACTGCTGGGGCCCACAGGCTCCATGTTCTTGGGGAAATCCCTGTTCCCATTTACAGGAGGGGTGGTGAGGGCATCACACATGGGCACCCTGCTCTGGAGACAAGCTCCCTCCATCTGGTGGAAGCTGTGCTGAAGGCCAGGTGCCTCCCAGCCGCTAGCGCAGTGCCCGGCCCAGTACCCGAGGCCCAGCCCTGGACCAGCAGACAGTTCCGTGCCGACAGCTGGTGGCATATCTTGAACGGGGGTTTCTGGGGTCCAGTGGCTCCTGCACCCAACACAAATTCCTTTCATTGTTTTTGTCACGCAAGTGCTTGCCGCCCCGACTGCACTGAGCAAGGGTCTCTGCATCTTCCACCACTGAACTGGGGAGCTTCCACTCGGCCCCGGGTGAGGACAGGCTCCAGCTCGTACGTTCAAAGGAGAAACGTCAAGTAAGTGCAGAACTGACCACGTTCCACAGGTCACAAGCAGGACCCGGGAGCGGGAGACACGGCGCCCGCACCCTCCTGGCACCCAGCCCGGTGGGAACCCGAGAGGGCCATGCTTCTCAACTAAACTGGTCCGTGCAGACCCACAACTCTGTCCTGCCCTCAGGGCCGGACATGTCCCGGAAGTCACAACCGGTCAGCCTTCAGAAAGGGAGTGGGCACGCGTGAGCATCGTTTACAAAACGAGCCCACGATCAGCCCCCAGCGTCTGTGCGGCACATCGGACCGTTCGCACCACGTGGGGGAAGGACTTCAAACCCACACCGCGGCTCCGATCTGGTTTTATCCCTTAATGCGTTTGTACTGAACTTAGGAAAACACTTTCCATATTCAGAACTCTTGGATTTCAGAAGTGGGGATAAAGGAGTGCCGATGTGTATACCCACGACGTGAGATTATAGTCTTCAGAAAGTTAGCCTTTCAGGTAAACATGAAATTTTAAATACTGCTGAAATTACACAGTACTAACACATGTAGCTACGAGTCTGACAAAAATCACTTTTTTCTCTATAAATACCAATCACTTCTCCCTAACTGTTTGAGGAGAGTCTTCACACAGGGCCACTCGTGCTGGGAAGGCGGTGGGTGGCTGTGCCACAGGGTCACATCCAGCTTAGAAGAAAGGTTCTTTTTCAATTATAAGAATGTTCAAAGACCCTTCAGAAGAACGTCACAAGGGCAGCCACGGATGCAGCAGGCTTGGCAGTTCCCAGCATTGTGTCCTGTTGGCTGCGTGGGGCGGTACGGGGTCTGGGACCCCGAGACGCCGGCCCGTGCCCCTCAGCTCTCTCTCCTCAGAGACGGGCCAACCCCGACACGCCTGCATCCACTTTTATCAGACAAAGTTCTGACTTTTATCTTTAAAATTGCAACGTTCCATTTCCCTATCGTCAGCAAATAAGTGTTAGTTCTTCTTTACCAAATCTCACACCTTTAACATCTGTGTCACTTATCTCCTGGTGCTCTCAGACCTCCAGTCCCAGGGGAAACAGCAGCCATCCTGGTCTTACTCCCGATTTTAAAAGGAACATTTAATGTTAAAACTTGCCCCCATCCAGACTTATATTTGTGGTGGCTTTAAAAAAATACTCTACCAGATTAAGGAAACACCTTTCTATTCTCATTTGGCTAAGAGTTTTTTTTTTTTTTTTAAATTATGAATGGGTAACAAATTTTATCAAATGCCTTTCCCCTAACTTTTGAGATTGTTTTTATGGTTTTTCTTCTTTAATCTGTTAAACCATCCTTGCATTCTTAGGACAAGCTCAACTTGGTATTTTCATTGCTTTCCAGTTCTAAGTATTTTAACTGCAACTTCTTTGGTTCATGTGTGTTTTTAAAGTTTAAAATATTGGGGGACTTCATGTTAATCTGTCACATCTACCCCAACTGTCTGGCTTGCATGACACTGACCCCCGGCCATGACCCTGTCGATGGCACACAGCTGAGCTTCAAGTTTTCAGCCAATCTGAAAATTACTGTTTTCTAGCTGGCAAATTTGGTCAGTCAATCTTTATTGTGATTACTTAATTCTTACTGCTTGCTTTCTATTTTTCTTGTTTTTATTCTTTCTCCTTTCTTGCCTTTTTTTAAAAAAAATTGAGTTTATCTTTTTCTAATGTTTTGAAAGTTACATTTAATTTTTCTTTTTCTACCCTATACTTAATCAACAAAAAAGTCTAAAGTTAAGACCTCAACCCCCTTCTCACAAACACTAGAACTATGAACCCCAACCCTGGTCTCCCATTCCCGAGACACGGTATTTTAGACTTTTTCTCAGCCTCATACTGGGCATTAGTATGGCTTTATATGATTCCTCAGATCCATTGGATTACCAGTTTCTCCACCCTCTCTTCTTTCTTGCAACTCAGATGCTACTTTGGTGATTGTTTTCATTCTTTTGGAAGTGCATCTTTTTAAAAATTTCTTAGGTGGAAGATCTGTGGGCAGTGGATGTCCTCAATTTTTGCTTACATAAAAATGTTTTTATTTCATTCTCACTCTTGAAAGATCATTTTTCTGGGTATGGAATTCTAGGTTGGTGATGACGGCCTCAAAGCATTTAGAAGATATTCCACTGTCGTCTGGTTGCTGTTGTCGATGTGAGAGGCTGCTTTTTGTCTATTGTCAATCCTTCATAAGCCACCTATTTCCCCTCCTTGGGTGTGCTGGTTTGTATACATTATGTCCCCCAGGAAAAGCCATATTCTTTGGTGCAATCTTGTTGGGTCAGACGTATTAGTGTAGATATTAGGTTGGAACCTTCTGAGTGTTTCCGTGGAGATATGACCCACCCAACTGTGAGTGACACCTTTGATTAGGGTGTGACCTCTTGACTGAATGTTTCCATGGAAATGTGGCCCCACCCATTGAGGGTGGGTCTTGATTAGTTCACTGGAGTCCTATAAAAACAGCTCACAAACAGAGGACATCAGATCAAATGACAATGACATTCTGAAGAGGAGCTGCAGCTAAGACAGGACAAAATGCCCCAAGAGCAACATTTTGGAGAACGCCATTTTGAGACACAACCTGGGAGCAAGCAGACACCAGCCATGTGCCTTCCAAGCTAACAGAGATTTTACAGACACCAATGGCCATCCTCCAGTTAAGATACCCTATTGTTGATGGTTTTCTTTGGACACTTTCATGGCCTTGAGACTGTAACTTTGTAACCAAATAACCCCCCTATATATTCATTTCTGGTATTTTGCCCAATGGCAGCATTAGCAAACCGGAACACTGGGTGTTTCTAAGATCCCTTGGTCTTTGGTGGTTTGTGCTTTTACTACAACGTGTCCAGGTCTGGATGTGTGTTTATTTGCCTGGCTTGCAATATGATGGCATCCTGTGTCTGCAGAATCATGCGTTTCATTATGCAGGGAACCTCTCGGCCGTCAGCTCTTCCAAAGCTGCGTCTCCTTTCTTCTCTCCGTCTGGGACACAAGTCTGAGACCTGTTTTATAGCCTGTCTCTTTATATCCCTCTATCTTTTAACTTCCATTTCATAATTCTCATCTCCTTGTCATTCTTTGCTGTACCCTGGATGATTTTTTTCATATTTATGTACAATTCACAAAATCTCTCTGTAGCTTTGTGTAATCTGATAGAAAATTCATTCAGTACATTTTAAGTTTACAAACAATTCTACAATTTCATTTTCATTTATGGAAAGTATCCTTGGTTCTCCTTCAAATCGACTGGTTTCTTCTGGCAGTTTTTTGTCTAAATCAGTTGGCTATTTGTTGATCTTTGACCACCAGTTCCTATTTGATTGATCTTAACCCATGGGGTTCTCCAGGCCTCCATTAATGATGCTTTCCTTGCATGTGATTCTGTTTTCCTCTGCTAAGGCCAAGGCTGCAGCTCACCGGCTCACCCGAGCCGTCCTCAGGGGGTCCCGGCTTAGACCCAGCTCCCCTTTCGCAGCCGCCCAGGGTTGAGGCCACGTGGGCAGTTGCTCCATCCTCCCTTCCGTCCTAAAGGAGTGGGGAGGGCCTGAGAGCCCTGTACTTACTGCCACCCCAGCAGTGCGTTAAGATGCCTGTTTTATCCCGTATTTAGCTATTTGGGAGTGGAGAGCATGTTGGAACACTGCTGGAAGCTGAGGTCTAGAGTCGAGTTTTTATTAATGTCTGCCTCTTTGTATGCGTTTGTCTTACCCAGTTACATTCATCAGTAACTCGTGTGCATGTCTCACGTTGTAGGATTCTAACTCTCCCTTCCCACAAATGAGCAGCAGCCTTTTATTCTGAAAGAGAGGGAAAAAGCTAAGAACTGAGGACAGGCGACCAGAAAAGAGGGGCTGGATTACGGTCTCTTTAAAGACCACCAGGGTGAGAGTCCCAGCCTCAGTGGGCCTTCCCAGCAGCCACCCTTTCCATTACGAGAGAAATGTGTTCTTAGGCTAATGTAACAGCACAGGAGCATGAAGTGAAAAGTGAAAGACGACCCCCGCCCCCTCCCCGGGTGTCAACACTAGTTACTACTTGCTGGTCTCCTTCTGGATGTTTCTATGCATGCACAACCATAGGTGCACATATGGTATCTTTTTAAAACTCACAAGGGGTGCCTGTAGTGCCCTTGGTCCCAGGCCCTCCTTTCTCACGTAAATGCACACTGAAGCTCGTTCTCCAGCAGTGAACAGAGCCAGCCTTGCTCTTCTCAGTGGCTGCGGGAGCCCGTTGGACGGACTTCCCATTGTTTAATCAGCCTGCGTTAGTGGGCACATCGGTTGCTGCTTGTTTCGTGCTAATATGAACATACCTGTTGATGTACGCACCTCTACAGAGAGTTCTCTAGGTGATTTTCCTATTTTGTGGAATCGCTAGTTCAAAAATGATAACTTTTTAAATTACTGACAGCTACTGCCGAGTTGCCCTCCAAAGACGTGCCCATTTACACCGTCACCCGCCCAGTGTGGGAGAGCGCTGCTCTGCCAGCAGCGGTGTCACCAGGCTTTCACATCTCTGTCCATCTGAAGGTGAAAACAGATCATCTATATACACAAACACATGCACGCAAGTCCACACGCACACACGCTCATATTTAATTGAGAGGGAGGTACACGCGCCTTCTTTAGGATACCCACTGAAATAGTTACAAATGAAATCTATGCCACCTATGATTTGTTTCAAAGTAATCGGGGCTGGGGGTGGCTGGGGGCACAGGTGAGACAAGGCTACCAGATAACGACAGCCAGGTGATGCATGAGCTGAGTTTATTTTCTCTACTTTTCTTTGTTTTAAAATATCCAAAGTATTCTGTAAACCATACAAAGTTGCCACCTTTTTGCATCAAAATGGCCAATTGTTGGCATTTCGTATCTGACCTACCGGAAAGTTTGGGGTTGAGCATCTTTTACATCTGTTGGCCGTAATAACCTTTTATGCAGCCCCCTGAACTCCTCTGGGACCGCCCCCCCAGCCTCTCTGCACTTGCCGTGAGAGCACCCACAGCCACCCAAGGAGCCCCTTGCGGGCCGGGGAGCCCGGGACTGGCCCGGCTCGCAGTGCGCGTCCGTGTTGCTGCCGGGCACCCGCCTCCCAGCCCCGCGGCGGCGCGGGCGGTACTCACGGCTCCACAGCGAGTAGGACAGGCGGCAGTTGACCCGGCGGTACAGCTGCTTGTTGAGGGGCCAGAGGACAAGCGTGCACAGCTGGATGGAGTTGATGACCAGCCCGCTCACCACGAAGACAAACCCGATGAGGAGGTGCACCAGGAACTGGGTCTTCAGGAAGGCCAGCAGGCCCATGGTCGCTCCTCAGTAGTGCGTGCAAGGCCCTTCACTGAGAACGGCCGTCCTGGAGGGACAGGACGGGACACGGTTCAGGGGACGTGGCCGGGGACCCAGGACAGCAGAGCATATGGGGCTCCCAGTTGGAGCCCAGACCCAAGCCTGTGAGGGCAGCCTCCACTCACAGCTCACCCGGCACGCCACTCCTCCCAAAGTAACATGCTGTACAGGAGGCGGCACACACACATCATCCAGGTATATGCTACCTGCACACACCCACACGGGCACACACATGTACACGGGCACATCTGCAATGTACATGCATACACACGTCATTCAGGTATACATCACCTGTATGCAGACATACACATGCACAGATGCACACACTGGCAATGCACATGCACACACACAGACAAGTGAGTACACCCATGCACAGGGGCACAAATGCAAGGCATGTGGGCACACACATGCACAGCAATTAAAACACACATGCAATGCACACATGCACATACACATACACGCACAGCAATGCACACACATGCACATACACCCATGTGCACACACACACCAGAAAGGAAGAAAGAGAAAGACTTGGAAAATGCTCTAAAATATTAACAGTGATGACCTCTAGGGAGAGATATTATGGATAATCTTTATTTTCTTCTCTTTTTTTACATCTTATTCAAAAGATAAAATCTGCACACAAAATCTATATAGAGAGATACTTAATGATTTTTCACTCCCAAGCTGTTGTTATTTTTTTTTAAGCTAAAAGGCCTTTGTTTCGGATTGTAACACAGAAAGAACAAGTCCCCAAGAACTTAGCCAGCTTTTCTCCCCTTTTTCGGACACGCATTTCTTAGTTTCGAAGGTGAAGTCGGAAGCTCGCATTTCGTAGTTGTATTTGTTCTGGAGAGCTGACCTGTACTGCCCCTCGTGTAGAGAGAAACGGGGGTGGCTAGGACTCAACCCCATGGACGAGGGGCAGCCCGAGTGGAGGCCCGTGGGCCCCGGCCCCCTGGAAGGCTCCGCAGGCACCTCCAGTGCAGCCACCTGCTTGGCTTCACGGCTGACCCCACTGTCTCCGGCCCCTCCCCGTGCCTGGAGGAAAGCGCCAGGGACCCTCCACCCCTCCCCCCCACCAAGTGACCCACCACCTCCTGGGTCAAGGCCCCCACAGGTCCTTCCAGCCTCCCTCTGCCGCTCTGGGATTTGGGGGGATGCTGCCCCCCTCTAGATGCAGGGACCCCACAGCCAGCGTCACTTTCCAGAGGACTTGCAGGGGCCCGATCCTTTGCTTCTCCTTCCTTCCAAAGCTGGAGCCCAGTGTCCCCCTGCCCCCTCGACTGTGGCCCAATTTAGAGATTTGCTTCTAAGGAATGGCCTGCGGCGGGAACCTCCTGCTTCCTGGGGCACCTCAGTCTGGCGGACACCCCCTGCCCCTGCCACCACGTGACTGATCAGCAGCTGCTAGAGCTGGTCTGCAGGTGGCCACAGCCTTGAACGTCCCAGGACCCCAGTGTTTGGGGGCCAATGGTTATGCAGCACGAGAAAACCAACACACCACTCCACAGGCAAAGGAAAACAACAAAACGCTGCCCAGGGTTGACTGTGCTGGGTCTGTTCCCAACACCCCCCCCCCAAGCACCGTCTCATTCAACTCCCCGCCAAGTGGACACCACTGTCACCTCCCTTTCACGGCCGAGCACAGTGACGCACAGAGAGGGTGAGTGGCTGGTCCAAAGTCACACATCAAGTCAACAGGAAGCTAGGCCCAAACGCAGGGTGAGACCCCAGAGTCCACGCTCAGAACCCCAACTTGGCCAGCCCTTAAGTCACCTAAGGGCAGGGACCACCTCCCATCTGACACACAGCCTGGGCCAGAGCGGGCACCCAGTGGGCACACAGCTTGGTATATAGCAGGCACTCAGCCTGGCACACAGCAGACACAGACACACAGTGGGCACACAGCCTGGTAGTCAGCAGACAGCCTGGTATATGGCAGGCACTCAGCATGGCAGAAAGCCTGGCACACAACAGACACACAGCCTGGTGTGCAGTGGGTACAGCCTGGCACCCAGTGGGCACCAAGTGAGCACCCAGCCTGGCTCACAGTGGGCACTCAACAGGCACACAGCTTGAGGCATAGAGCCTGGCACACAGCAGACACATAGCGAGCACACAGCCTGGTACACAACAGATACTCAGCCTGGAACAGAGGAGAGCACACAGCAGACACACAGTGGGCACACAGCCTGGCACAGAGTGGGCACACAGACTGGTGTGCAGTGGGCACACCTTGGCACACCTTGGCACACCATGGGTACCAAACCTGGCACACAGCAGGCAATTGGTTGGCACATGGCCTGGCACCCAGCCTGGCACTCAGCTTGGGCACCCAGCCTGGGGCACGGCCTGGCACTCAGAAACCAGAAGGTCCAGGGCTCCTGGGCTCCGGCCCCTGCTGTACCGTCTTCCCTTTCCCGAGGGCAGCTCCTACGTGGCTGCTTCACCTGTGCTTGTTGGAAAACTGAGGCCCAGGTTCCCTCCACACCTGCCCCATCAGGTGCTAGGGCTTGAAGCACAAGAATCTGCTTTTTAAAAAGTCATCTTCACTGGGATGTAATTTAAACCCAATAACGCATGCATCGAGTGCAGTGTGATGAGCTGTGACATGTTTGGACCCCTGGGAAGCCACGTCAAACTCCAGATGGACCATCTCATCGCCCCTCCCAGCCTGGCCCCACTGGGCTGTGCCGACACCGTGGCTCAGTCTGTTCTCCTGGGGTCCACAGAAGCCCCTGCCACCCCCTCTTGCAGCTGGACGGTGCCCCGGCTTGTGGCAACCGTGAATCCAGCTGCTGTGGACGTTTGTGCCCAAGTCTTTGCGTGGCCAGAGGCTTTCACTTGACAACTGAACACTGTGCTTGGCGATTCTGTCCTGGGTCTGTCTCCTGACACAGAGCCCTGGGCCTGAGACCTGATGCCCGGCCGCCCCACTCCTGTCCAAAGCTCTGTGCCCACGGGTCAGTGTGGACTCTGCAGAGGACCTCCTGGGAGCCTGGGCAGGGCATTGTAAGGGACTCACACCCAGCACTACTGACTCGGCAGAGAGAAACCTGCTGTGGGGCTGCCTGTGGCTTGGGACTCGGTTATGGGGCCACGCTGCCCCCCTGCCCCCCACCCAGCCTATGGGCCCCACCTACAGAGGGTCCGATGGCAGAGGAAAGAGGGTCTGATGGCGGAGGAAAGAGGCTGGCTCCTCGTCAGCCTGTGTCATCTCCAGTCGTCTCTAAGGACCTGCTGTCAGCACGGTCGGAGGGTGGGGGTGGGGCATCAGGAAGGGACCCCCAAGTGCAGGCACTTGCTCAGGTCTCCCTTAAAATAGTTGTTAGAGAAAAATACATATCCCTAGACAATTTTAAGTTGCTTTCTACATTTTTAATATAATTTTTAAAATGCAAGGGGTATAAATTCTGGCATATTGTAAACTTTGACTTTTAAAAATAAAACCAATGCCACTCTTAAAAGCAGCCGATGGAGGTGACACACACAGCTACATCTACACGCACAGCGACCCGACAGCCACCCTCACTGTCTCCACAGTACATGAAAACAAGCTCCTCCCCAGCAGTCGGGAAACTGACTTGGTCCCATATTCTCCTCGACTTTGCGTTTCTACCGTGCTTCTTCCATGGGATTTTATGATGATGTGATGAATTTGCTAGAAGGTCCTTCCCTCATCACCTGAACCTAATATTCTGCAGCGACAACGTGTGTGCACATTTAAATCTAGCTCTGACATTTCCCACGTGTGGGACTGAGTCGGCCCTCTCTTCCGGTCTGGGGATCCACTGGGACTACTGGCAGTGCTGCAGTGAGTGTGTTATGAAAATGTGGTGGCTCCTAAACCTAAAAGGTCATTTTTACGGGGAGTGACCTCCTGGGCAGATGGACGGGTGATTCAGGGCTCGAGCGAGCAGGGGGCTGTGGCGTCCCCATGTCCCTGTGCCCCCTGGAGACCCGGGGGGGCGGGTGCCGCTTTCCTTTCTGGGAAAGGGGCGTGTGGAGGGGATCTGGGGAGCCCCTTCTAGTGCCTCTGGGAAGGGTGTGGTGTGCTCCAAGGAGGCTGCCACTTCCTACGTTAGCAGTTATGTCAGATGTGCAAGGCACCCCGTGGAATATTTTCTCCTAACTTTAAAGTTTGAAAACTGTCAAACCTACAAAAAAAATGAAAGATACAATGAACACCTTTCTCCTAGTTCCTTCAGTTACGAAGACCCTGACTCCTTTTCCAGCTCTCTGGCTACATGCACACACTTTTGTTTTTCCATTTCACAAATTCATTTGAAAGTGGCTGAATCCACACCGCATGACGCTTCACACCCCAATGCTTCAGGCCGCGACGCCAAGGGTGGCCTATTAACAGCAACATCGTGATCGGGTCCGAGAAACTCGGTGCTGATACGACCACCACCGGCTACTCCACCCACCCTCCAGCTTCTCCAGCTGTGCCCAGCTGGCGGCTTGGTGTCCCCCGCACACACAGCCGGGACGCACCTGGCGTGGGCTGGCCCCTGCGCTCACCCTGGCCCCATCACAGTCCCGACAGGCTTGCTGAGAATTCCAGGGCAGCCGTCTTCAGCGACCCACAGTCTGGGTTCGTCTGCTTCCTCATGATTAATTTGGATTTGACCTCTTCATCCCACAGCATTCCACGGGGGGCAAGGGGCACGTCCTGCTGCATCCTGGCCAGAGGCACTCGCTGCCACCGTCTGGTTACTGGGGACGTGGAGTCCGATCCCCAGTCAGGGTGGCACCCCAGGGTCTCTGCTTGGAAGGACAGTATTCCACTGGGCACCGCTGGGGACAGAATTTAACCCATGCCCAGCAGTCTCCCAGCAGCCGAGTCCCCCGGGTCGGGGGCAGCTCACCCTGGCCCCCATCCGGCCAGCGCTCGTGCTTCATGATCAGCTGAATGAGCAGAGCTTGTGCAGATCTTTAATTACGCCCATTTAAGTGATGCTATAAGAAATCGTGACTGTCTATGAGGCACAGTTAACACAATGAAACAAACACAATGTTTCCAAAACCCAGCAACATAGATTCAGCTGGTGCAGTTACATGTTTTTTTAAAAACTTGTAACAAATTTTAGTACAGTATAACAAATTATGAAATGTAAAATAAAAGAGACATCCAAGTTCTCCTCCTCAATTCCACTCCCCTCCTCCAAGACAGAAGCACTTTTATTCCTTTGCTTAAAAATGTTTTCTTATCCTCCTAAACACCAACTGTCTAGCTTTACTGCACTGAACTTCAGTCTTCTGTGATTTGCTTTTCTCATTCAACCTTTTCCTAAAATTCGCCCACGCCAATGTGTGAGGTTGAGGCTCGTGTGTATGGTGGACAGGAATCCACTGTGGGAACAGACCTCAATCTACCCCGGGGCCGTCTGAGGACACTTGGTGGGGTCTAGTCTCCACTTTTACAGGGTTCTGACAGAGCGCCCCTGTACGGGGGGACAGGGGGACGGTCCTAGGGATTAAGACTGGGAGGTGAGAGGTGGTGCTCACTGTCAGCTCCACTGGGTGAGCCTAAATTGTTTCCCAAGGGGACTGAACTCCTTTCCCTTTCCACCAGAAGCTCTACAACCTGCCAACACTATTATTTGACGGCTTAGTTTTAGGCCAATCTAGTGTAAATCGTCATCACATTGCGATCCTAATTTGCATTTCGCTGGTTTTCCCCGTTTGTCTATGGGGTTTTTGTCTTTATATTTTCTGCAGACAGAGATGGATCCTACCAACAGCATCCCTGTTTCAACTGTTTCCCCCAGCTGGCAGCTTGCCTTTTTTCACAGCTCCTCTACCTGGTCCAGACCCCATTACAGGGCAGTGTCTTGGCTGCAAAACCCAGGGCTCCCACCAGGCCTTCCACGCTCACGAGGTGCTCGGCTTCACCATCACGCCCTTGTTTCTGGTGAGCTGAAGCCTGGCACGAGAAGCTGGCTGCTCGGGATCTTTGGGCACGTTCTGAATTCAGCTATTTGATAGGGTCAAGGTGGGAAAAGTGATTTTTATTTAACAGCCTTACCTATGCCACATCCTGACTCCTACCAGAGGCCAGGGGCTCTCTAGGAAGAATCCCAGAAAAGCCAAGGAAAGAGAGCGCCTTTTAGAAAAGCTGATTTCTAAGAGTGACCCCCTTGCCTGTGTGGACAAACACGGTCATTCTTTCCACCAGTCCCTGCTCATCAGCTGGACACACAGCGCCTTCGAGCAACCACAGCACTTTTAGGTAACTGATGCTAATCCTTCTTTCCAATTTAACAGAAATGGAGCCCAGGGCTCCCAGGTTTTCAATATATGTTGATTAAAACTCACCAATAAAGCTTTACACAATTTCTCTCTGGTTTGAGGCACTGTGCCAGTTTGTATATATTATGTCCCTCCAAAAGCCATATTCTTTAATGCAATCTTGTGGAGGCAGAAGGATTAGTGTTGATTAGGTTAGAACCTATCGGTTGTTATCATGGAGATGTGACTCAATCAACTGTGAGCGAAACCATTTGATTAAATGATTTCCATGGAGATGTGGACCCCACCCACTCAGGGTGGGTCTTGACTTAATCACTGGAGTCCTATGAAAGAGCTCACAAACAAGGAGCTCAGAGCAGCTGAGAGGGACATTTTGGAGAGAAGCTAAGTAGCCAACCCGGATGCATGCTGATGCTTAGAGATGCCTGGAGACGTGGACAGAAGGATGTTTGGAGATGCTAAGCTAAGGGACGAACCCCGGAATTTGCCCTGGCAAAGCTAAGAGAGGAACCCAGATGCTTAGATGCACAGGAGCTGAAGAAGCTAAGAGAGACAGAAGCCCAGCGACATTTTGGAGAAAGCCATTTTGAAACACAACCCGGGAGCAAAGGACCAGCAGACGCCAGCCACGTGCCTTCCCAGCTGACAGAGGCAGTCCAGATGCCATTGGCTTTTCTTCAGTGGAGGTATCCTCTTGTTGATGCCTTAGTTTGGACACTTTTATGGCCTCAGAACTGTAAATTTGTAACCTAATAAACCCCCTTTTATAAAAGCCAATCCATTTCTGGTATTTTGCATAACAGCAGCATTAGCAAACTGGAACAGGCGTGTTAGTCTAAAGATAGCTCAACTTATAAAATACTCTCACATTAACCCTCCACTGATTTTATAAAGTGCTTAACATTTTCTCCCCCAACAAAAAATATAAATCACTCAGATCATGCAAGCGTGTTTCTAGCTTTCTGTCCTCTCTTCACTAAATCCCGAGGGATCTTGTCCACACTGTGAGACAGCTCATGGCAGCCACTCGATAATGTTCTGGGACCTTATGTAATTATCCCCAAACCAAATCCCTGCATCACCTGCATGGCATAACCACTGCTGAAGAAATGCCAATTTATTTCATTTTACTTGCTTCGCAGGAACATGATTTTAGCTGTACTTTACATCACATTGTTACAAGTTAAGCAAATGAGAAACAATACTGATTCACGATATTATTTTTATAAATGATGAACTGTAATTGTAACTTATGATACAGAAGAATTTTTTAACACCTGAAGCCTTATGGTCTTAAGAAATAAAAATTTAGTACTTTAGTTTTTACATATAGTCTAAAAGTGTATTATCTGACAGGATAAGAGTATCAGGGATGTGAAATGGGAACAGAAGTCAAGAAGAAAAGGGAAGGATGAAATCCCTGGAGCTTAAAGAAGAGCTTGCCGGGGCACCTGCGACGCGGGGTGGGGGTACCCAGTCATCGGGAAGGAGGGTCCCCGGGACATGTTTAAAAGAACAACTCTGCCTTTCGATTTTAAAGTGTCGAATCTCTCAGTATGTTGGGAGTCACAGCCACTGCAAATGTTAACTTGGGTTGAAAAGTTTTAGATGTAAACTTAACAACGTGCAAGTGAGCACATCCAAACTTCCTTCAGGGGGCCTGCCCCGGATAATTCCAGTGCCTCTGTTCCTTGTGTAGACACGGACATCCGCGTCTCGGCCGCAGGAGGCCCTTTAGCGGCAGGTCTGACACTTGACGATGGAGGTGCCAGGGGTCCCCATAAGGACCTGACTCCACCCTGGGGGTGAGGAGCTTCACTAAACAAAACCAGGAGTGTCCCAGAAGCTTGGCATCTGCCCAGTGGGGGCCCCAGGACCTCCACCTTCTTGCTCAGGGCACAGAAAGCACTGCCTGCTGGCTGGAGGGGGCAGCACATGCCCAGGCATGGCCAGGTGGCCGCTCAGGGCTCAGGACAGACCACCGCAGGCCTCCCCCAGGAGCAGCGCGCGGACGCTCAGCCCTAGGCTGGGGCCTCCCGAGGGGGTCTCTGGGGGGCTCCAAGGGCATCCCTGCAGAAGGGAAACAGTGTGAGAACCCAGGGTCTGGGCCTGGGGCTGCCCGGCAGGGGCCTAGTGGGGGTGAGGGCTGCACTGAGCATCTAGACCAGATGCCCTCCCCCACCTGTCCCCAACCCGGTCGCTGACGCTCGGTCCCCTGGGAGCTTTGCTGCTCAGAGCTGTGTGGGGTCGGGAAGGAGCACTGGGCTGGGGGCCAGGGTCCGGGCCTGCCTGCTCACCCCCAAATGCCACGTGAGATGCCTCAGTCTTCTGCTGGGTCCACCTGCCACCCTCAGGCTGAGCGTCCCTCTCTCGTCCCTCTCTCGTCCCCAGAGCCTTCAGACCTGGAAACACTCTGGCCCTACCGCCCCTGCCACAGCCTGACCCAGCCGCTAAGGCAGCCACGCGGGCCGGCCCCCCGCCCCTGCCCCACCTCCCCCAGGGCACGAGGGGAGACCCCTCCGTCACCCCCCGCCCACCCCAGAGTCCATCCCGGTGTGCCTGCAGAGCCCCAGCGAGCCCCCTTCCCCACCCGTGGCCCCTGTCCTCTGCCCCCAGCGCCCCGCTCCTGTGCCCAAAGCCTGTGCTTCCCAACAAAGCCTTTCCAGGGAAACGGAAACTGAGGCACAAGCCCCCCTGCCACCACACGGAAAACTGACTTCCAGGGTCCTTCGCCTCTCTGCCCGCTACTGAGAAGTGAGTGAGTTTCTCTGCACACGAGGCGTGCTCTGCCAGCTGCTGTGTGGGGCAGGCACAGAGGCTGTGCCCCCCCCCATCTCCTGCCCTGCTCTCTCGGGCTGGGACCCTTGAGCCAAGGCCAAGGAGAGGCCCAGCACCCATATGCACAGCGCAGGATGATGCCCAGCGAGGGCTCCCGGGGGTGGGAGGCCATGGAGGAGGCCAAGGTCAGGACCGCAGAGCCCAGTGCTCCCAGAGGGCAATGCCAATGGCCACCAAGGGCACATGGCCACCCTCCACAGGGGGCTCCACGCCTGGAAGCAGAAGCGCCTTCCCCACGGTGCCAAGGGGGAAACGAGGCGTGTGCTGCATTCCCAGTTCCACCCGGGGAGCTCTCCCCCGTGGAGGGCGCTTCTGTGTGATGGTTAGCGTGTCAGCACCATCGGCCCCTTACCACAGGGCTGGGGACCAGCCGCCACCTATGCACTGGCCAGTGGGTTCCCACTCAGACGCCTGCAAGTCCCCAGGACACAGGCCTGCTGTGGTGCCAGACAAAACTCTGTGCTCACTGAGAGCCCTGCTGGTGGCAGAGCAGGAGCTGGCCCTGGCTCCTAGCATCCAGGAAGAACATCAGCTACTTGTGGTTAATCTGGGACCAATAACCCCTTCCAGAACTGTCCTAAGCCTGGCAGCCTCCCCCTGCCCCTGTGTCTCAATCGTGTTTCTGAGAGCAAGTCTATCTATGAGCGGACAGCTATTGTTGAAGAGAGAAGATGTTAAAATATGCATTTCATATTCTAGAGAGGAGATCTGTATTATAAGAGAAAAAGAATCTACTAATCATATGTGGATTCCAAGGGACCAAATTCAAAGTAAATTTTCCAGGATAACCAAGATACCTTCCCTCCTTCCCTCCTTCCTTCCCTTCTTCTGTCCCTCTTCCCATCCATCTACCATCCATCCATCCATCTACCACCCACCATCCACCATACATCCATACATCCATATATCCACCCACCATCCATCCATCTACCATCCACCAAACCATTCATCCATACATCCATCATCTATCCATCCATTTATCCATCTACCATCCATCCACCCACCCACCCACCATCCATCCACCATTCATCATCTATCCACTATCCATCCAACATCCATCCATCCACCCATTCATCTATCATCCATCCATCCATCCACCATACTTCCATCCATCCATCCACCTATCCAATCATCATCCATTCATCATCCACCATCCATCCATCCATTCACCATCCACCTACACATCCAGTTATCCATACACCATCCATCCACCATTCATCACCTACCCACCATCCATCCACCCATCCATCTATCCACCCATTCATCCACCATACATCCATCCATCTTCCCACCATCCATCCATCCACCTACCCACCATCCACCCATCCATCATCCACCCATCCATCATCCACCATCCATCCACCATTCATCATCTACCCCCATCTACCCACCATCCATCCATCCCCTTATCCATCCATCATCCATCCATCTATCCATCCACCCATCCATCCATCCATCCATCCACCATCCATCCATCCATTCACCATACACCTATACATCCATTTATCCAGACACCATCCACCCATTCATCCATCCATCCATTTATCTGACCATCCGTCCATCCCTCCCTCCCACAATGCTGCCTGTATGGTCTGCCCATGGGTGCTGGACTCCATGAGCACATCAGTGTGCAGAGCAGACCTGGTCTGCTGTGAAACGTCAGAACAGAAAGGCCATGCTGGCTGGTGTGGAGGGAGGGGCCGGGGCAGCCCTGGCTTTCCGGTTTGGGTGGGTAGCTCTGTCACTGCCGAGTCAGGAAACACTAGAGGAGAACGTCCACAAACAGGACTGACTACTGGAAACAAAGGGTAGTGGAGATCTAAGAATACCTCAGGGTATCTTAAAGTACTATTTAGACCATGGCAAAAAAATAAAAAAAAAAAACCCAGAAAATAAGCCCCATACGCCTTCTGAGCAGCCAACCCAGGCGTGATGACAGCAAACGCATCTTACGCACAGCAGGTCTCCTGAGCCCTGGCCGGGGTCCTGCTCGCTCTCGGTTCAAGTGCAGCCTGGACAAGCCCGGGGGTGTGGCAGCCCGGCCCACAGCCGACGCGAAGCAGCCGGTGCGCAAAGGGGGTGCCGGGGGCAGGCATGCTGGCAGCAGCGCTGGGGCACGCAGGCGCGCTGGGACCTGAGGCACGCAGGCGAGCTCGGCCCTCACAGCCTCTGGGTGGTGTCACGGCTGATGATGTCACTGATGATGACATAATGCAGCGATTCTTGTCTCCAACACCCTCGTTGAAGGGCTGGGAGAAAGGGCCACATCAGTCACAGCGTTATTCAGGAAGATGGGGAAGCAAGGGATGCATTTTTCAAAGAGCCCAACAAAAATTCTAGATTAAACAGAATCCTATTTTTGAGACTTAAAAGGACCAACTTCAGTTTTCAGGTAAACTCACTTATAGGAAATATCTAATTTTTCAGTGAGGCTGAAAAATAAATATTTTCTTACTAATAAGCACCTGTTGCCAGGCCAACCCAGTGAGCATTTGGAACTAGCAGGAGGTAACACATTGAAGAGGAGAAGGTAAAATCGTCACTATTTGAAATGACAGATTTATATACTGTCAACCAAGAGAATTCAAGACAACAAAAAGGCTCCTATTTTTATTAGGATTTAGAGGCTACACTAGCATTGAAAGGAATAAAATTAAGACCGTCCATAGAAATTAGCAGTCTTTGGAATTAATTTGAAAGAAACAAAATAAGAGAGAAGTTTCTTTCTTGCTTGCTTGATAATTTCACAGTGAGTATTTCTGGCGCTGGTGGCTCTGTCCCACGTGGTCATTTGGGTCCCCTATGGCTGGAAGCTCAGTAAACTGGTGGCCCCGGCCACTGGCAGCTCTGCTGTCAACACACGGCTTCTGGGAGTTCTCCGCTTATCACCTTTCCATCAGGTAGAAAGGAGGGAAATTGGAAGTCGGAAACTAGGGATTTCGTCTGAAGCAAGTGGGGTGCCAGCTGCCGGGACTCCTTTGGCTCGCAGCCCATAGGCAAGCACTCAGTGACAGCAAAGAAGAGGACACACGGCCAGTCCCGTGGTCAGGCAGCCACGGGGAGAGGGCTTTAGTGAGGAGCTGGGAGGGTCCCACCACACCACCGTGTAAACACACAGAAACAGAAGATATGGTGGGGGAGAAGCCCCCCATTTACCTTTGCAATCAAAAAGATAAAACACGCAAACATAAACTTCTGAAGAAATAAACAAGATCTCCAGAAGGAAACTCAAAACATCCTGGGAGCATGAGGCAACAAGCAAGAGGACAAAAGACCAACACATTAGCTGAAGGGTGGAGAGAGTCTAGGTCCTTCTGGGCCTCCGTGAGCAGCTGCTCAGTTTGAGAGGCAGCTGGACAAGAGCCACGGGTATTTTAATCACCATTTCTATTACTCGCAGCCAAACATATTCCCAGTAAACCATTCCCAGGCATATTGTCGGAGCCTGATCAATGTTTGCTGAATGAATTACTCCAGTATTTACCATACATACGTGTATGACAGCACCATGCCTTCTTAACCTTGTGGCATTCACGTGTCATCAGAAGCCATCACAACTCAAAGTTTCCTGAAAAAGCAACATTATGGGAGAGTCTATGTCGTGCTCTTCCCAAGGATTCCACTGGAGCCTCACATCCTCACCTTGGCAGGGCACGCAAATTTGCTGGGGGAGGGGGAGCTGAGAAGGAGCTGGTGGAGCTGAGGAGTTGGGGGGGGTTGGGGGGAACTGGGGGGAGCAGGGGGGAGCTGAGGGGAGCTGGGGGGATCCAGGGTGGGGAGCTGGGGGGAGCCGGGGGTCTGGGGGGAGCTGGGGTGAACTGGGGGTAGCTGGGGGGATCAGGCGGGGGGAGCTGGGGAGGAGCTGGGTGGAGCTGAAGGGGAGTTGGGGGGGTTGGGGGGAACTGGGGGGAGCTGGGGGGGTCAGGTGGGGGGAGCTGGGGAGGAGCTGGGGGTGGCTGGTTGGAGCCGGGGAACGAGGCAGCTTTGGACCCAGGAAGCTGTGAGTGTTTCCGGATCTCACTGGAGATGCCCGGGGGCACCACTGCAGCGCAGGGATTGGTGAAAGGGACATCTCTCCTGGGGCTGCCCGGGCCGAAGGGCACGGGAGACGGGAACTGCCTGTTGGAGACAAAGCCCAGCCAGCCCAGCCCTCTGTCCTGGGTGGCACACTCACGCTAGTGGAAGAGCTCACACGGCTCCAGGACTCCAGAGGCAGGAAGCCCCCACCCCGGGCCATCTCAGAAGGGAACGGGGACCACAGGAATGACAGGACGATGTGAACTTCCTGAGGATTCCCACATGTGGCTTCCCCTGCATACTGGCTCGCTATCTGGGTCTGTCCCCGCCGTGCAAACTCGAGAACCCCGGCATGAGGTCAGCCTGGAGTGGGGGAGTTGAGAGAGCTGGAAAAGCTGTGCCAGTCTGTGGACCTGTGGGGGGCGTGGGGCAGAGCCTGAGGACGGAGTGGGTGGCAGGGCTCCCAGGCAGGTAGACCTCTGGGGAAGGACCTCCAGGCCCTGTCTCCCCCTCACCCCAATTCTCCGAGCTCTGGAGTCTTGTGTTCTCCAGGCTGTTTGGATGGTGTTGCTGGCTTGAGTGTGGAGATGACGTCTGAGGTGGGAGCTGGGGGGACATGGAAAGCTCGCGGGGGCTGATAACTGCACACTAGATCTGTGACGAGCAGATGCTCCTCACCCCAAGAGCAGCTGCCAGGGACGGTGCCGGCAGAATCCAAGGTGGTAGGTTTGTGGGACCAAGTCACAGAACCACAGGCACGGGCACGCGCACACATGCAAGACCAGTCACAGCTCAGTTTACCTGGATGCGATTTTGTTGCAATGGATGATACATTATAAAATGACATTTCCCTCTTAGAGAAACGGTGTTTGCTGCATAATTATTTATTAAACTGGTCGCCTGTGTTTCATGCACCTTTCTCTACGTAAATTATATTACAGGATTTACATTACCTAGGAGGTGGAGTTCCAGTGTCCCCTCAGGGACGTAGAGGCCTGGAAAGAGCATTCCTCCCACCCTTACAAGGAGAATAAAACCAGAGAACATGCCCACTCATGACATTCCTTGATCCCGTCAGAGCTGAGGTTGCAGGAGACGGATTGGCATGAAACCTGGGAGAGAAAAGGCACCTGCAGGGAGAAACGGGCGTGAGCCTGGTCCCGGGGGCAGATGTGGGGTGCTGGGAAGGGGAGATCAACTAGAAGAGCCAAGACCCGGGGAGGCCAAGCGTGGCTGGAGTCGTGTCATGCACACGTGTGTGCGTGCATGTGTGCATGTGCGTGCATGTAAGGTCCTGGGAGCTGCAGATGTGGGGAGGGGTGTGTTCTTACCCTCTGGCTGGCTTTTTGTCCACAACCCCCAACCCACGCTAGGCAGCCAGGGAAGGCTATGGAGAAAGCCCCTCTCCCGGGCAGGCCTGGGGAAGGGGCCCAGAACTTCCTGCCCTTCTCCCTGATCTCCCTGTACATTCTCATGTTGGAGGGCGACAAAAACTGTCATTCCAGGGCACTAGTGAAGGCCCAGAGCAGCTGGGGGAAGGGAACAGAAAACCCCCTCTATCCTGGGGGAGGGGCAAAACAGGCCCACGGTATGAGCGGGGAGGGGTGAGACTGCTGGGAAGGACACGGTTCCGAGACCCAGGCACCTAGGACCGGGCTGAGACTGGGGCTCAGTCAGAATGACAGGGAGTCTCCTGCCACCACTGCACTGCCCCGCCCCAGGCCAGGCTGCTGAGAAACTGAAAGAGCGGGGCCCCCTGTGCTCCCCGGAAGGGAAGACCTGAAGCTGAGAGTGGAGCAAGCATGGCAAGCTGGCTCCCCTGCCCAACACGAGGCTCAGCTGGGCTGAGGTGCCCTGAGGGTGGCCCCGCATCCACACGGCCCCAACCTGCCCACCTACCGGGCAGGTGAACACAAGCCCCACACCAGAGGCCTGGCAGGGGGAGAGGTGACCCATTTCCAGCATCAGACCACTCACCCCAGTCTCTACCACCCTACACAAGATTCCAACTTTCCACAAACAATTATAAGCCATACAAAAGGTCTGCAAAAACCAAGCCAACACAAAACAAATCCACACACTCAACAGACAATACAATCAACAGAACCAGACTTGGATATGACACAGCTGTTGGAACCATCGGACAGGGAGTTTAAAACAACCACGATTCCTAAGGTGAAGGCTCTGATGGGAAAGGTGGGTGACACGCACGACCAGAGGGACAGAAGCTACAGGGGAGAACCAAACGGAAACGCTAGACTTGAAAGGCCTTCAGTGGGCTCATCCGCAGGACCCACACGGGTGAGGAAAGAGTCAGTGAACTTGAAGATAAGCGGCAGAAGCTGCCCAACCGACACGCAAAGAGAAAAAACAATGGGGGAGAAAACCCAAAACCAAACATCAGAAGGGAGCATCCAAGAACTGCAGGACAATTTCAAAAAGTGTAACATCTGCATTAACCGATTCCCAGAAGAGGAGCAAGTGAGGCAAAAGAAACATGGAAGAAATAACGGGAGAGCATTTTCCAAAATGAAAGGAAGGCACCAAAGCACTGATTCAAGAAGTTCAGAGAATGCCAAGTGGGATAAAGCAACATAAAAACCAAACCAAACTAAATCCAAACAATATCTACCCCCACCCTGGGATGCATTCACACGGCTACAGACAAAAGCCAGACAGTTAGACAGAAGGAGAGCAGCCAAGCAACCACAGGTGAGGAGTCCTCTCCCCAAATCCACGCCACATAGGGTCAGCTTCCACCTTCCCTTCAGGAACCCCCTCAGTCCCCCCCGACCCAGGAGCCCCTCGCACGGCAGGGCCTTCTCCCACCCATCTCAGACCTGAAAACAAGCAGGAGGGGCACATAATTTTTTCATTTAAATGGTAATGCGCACGAACTGTAGAATCTGTGGGCATTCCACAGTGTTGTTATAAGGAGTGCACACACCTTAAATGAAAAACAAAAAGCCATTTACAAAAACGAAAATGTTGTCATATTTGCTGTGATACACACATCATGACTCATGAACTTTAAAACAGACTTTAAAAAGCAATGAACCAAGCGGGCTTCAGCATATCCACAGCAGGCCTGCCTGGTGCCTCAGAGCTGCTGGGAGAGCCCTCCACGCGCTCCAGGGGACCCTGGGAGATGGGGGTGTGGGGGGCTCTCCTTTTACAGGGGAGGACTGCAGGGACCTGGGACTGGGGCCATCCCTTGCTCAGCAATTCGTCTGTTGTTTGAACTTCCTGACTGGAGAGAAACGAAGAAAATCTCAGATATTCAAATGCTTAGAAGTAAAAGAAGCATCTAAAACCGTCCTCCAGACCCGGGGGCACAAGGGTGAATGCAAAGGCACAAAGTGAGTCCTCAGGGGACCCCAGTCCTGCTGCTGATGAGTGAGGGCGACAAGTTTGCAGCCCCCCAGCAACCGCACATGCAGCCACGAGCAGCGGGGCTGAGATCACTGAGCCCTGGGGGGGCCTGGGCGCCCCCTCCCTGCCCTGCCCGTCACCACCTTCCCTAGCCTGGAAAATGGAAAGTGTCTGTGGGTGGGGGAGATGTGTAAGTGCAGACCCATTGCCTGCAGGGCCCGGGCACACTGCATGCCCCCCAAACCCCAGCACTGCGGAGTGTCCTTCAAGGTGAACGCCATATCACAGGCCATCAAAGACAGGTGGTGGCATTTCTGAAAAAGGCCAGTTCTACCACCTGCCGACCCCTTGGAAGGCTGCCTGAGGGCTGGGACCCCAGGGCTGGGGCTGGGCAGTGGGGAGGAGAGGGGCGCCTGGGCGACTTGCAAAGCACTTCGGGCAGCACAGATCACAGCCGAGAACTGATGCCTTCCGGACTAATGGACGCCAGATGCAGGAGAGCCACCCAGGGACAGAGCCACCAGCAATGCCAGAGTTCCCCATGGCTCAAAGGGTGTAAAGCGGGAGTCTGGGAGAGAGAGTTCAATAAGCAAGTGTCCATGTGGCGGGCAAGGGGCTCCACTGACCCCCAAGCCGCCCACTCCCCACTGAGATGCCAAGACACCCCCCATCTGCTCCAGCTCAGGGGACCCCACACCTCAGCCGAAGGCTGACGTCCAACTGAAATCTCTTCCCAGAGCATCAAGGGGACGGCCCACTACAGAGGCCAGCTCCCCGTCACCGTGAGGACGCCGTGGGGTCCCCCCGAGGGAGCCACAACCTCCCGGACGAAGACACACCATGAACCGAAGGGAAGGGGCCGAGGAGCTGCCCTCCCACCCTGTGTGGGTGCCAGGGCCCTGCCCCGGAAGCCAGCGACTGGTGCCCCATGCCCAGGCGGAGCAGGGTACTGGGTCCCCATCCAGGGTGCAGCAGCACGGCCCCAGCTCGGCCCGGCGTCCCTGCACCCCGCCGGCCACTGCCCACGCTGCCCCCTGGGTTGTCCTTTAAGAGAGCACAACACGATCTACACCAAGCACTCTGCACCGGGGTCGTGAGGACCCTCTCACATCCCAGGGTGGGGTCCTCGCACTGGGTTTCCACAAAGGTGGGGGACCCCAAGGAGACGCCATCTGGGCCTGGGCCTTCGGCCCCCTTGGTGCCCCCCGACAGGGAGATGGGCTGCCGTGCTGAAGTCAGTTTTGCCTGTGCCCCCCAGGTCCTGCTGAGCCTCACCAGGGCTCCCCACCCCAGGCCACCCTCGCCGGCCCCGGCCCCCCACGCTGAGGCTGGACGGGAACTGTAACCCAGGTGGACGAGCACGTCAGACTTGTCCTCACTTCATCTCCTTGAGGAGTGAATGTCCTCCCTTCTCGGGCTTGCTCTCCTCTTCTGCTTTTCCCAAATCCCCAAATGTTTACCCCAAACCCAAGTTTTGTTCTCCAACTTCTGCCTCCTGACTCCAGGCCCCAGCAAGCCAGGACAGACCCTGGCACATCCCTGGCCCTGGCTGGCTGCCCACGCAGTGTCCCCTCCCGGGGGCAGGAGCTCCAAATCCTGGGAGAGAAGTCGACAAACAGGAATGGTAGAACTCCAGAAAGAAGATGTCCGGTATCTTAGAAGTCCTGTTTTCATTCTTTTCTGAAGGGAAACCCCCTTTCTCGGTCCCCTCTGGTGTCCCGGACGGGGGACAGCAGGGCAGCAGAGCCAGCCGCCCTCAGGGTGGGCCTGTTCCCGCAACTTCTTTTCCTAACAAGCGAGAAAAGCCAGCGTTTGTTGCTGTCTGTCCCGTCCCTGCCCCCACAAATCGGCCTGGGCGGCCGGACAGAGGGCGGCCGGGCGGGCTGGCGACTCCCGGGTGTGCTGTGGGGATCCGCCGGGACAGGGAGCCGCAGGCTGAGCCCCGGCGCCTCGGGAACATGGGGGACAGCGTTCCTTACCGTGCCTGCCGTCCTTCCTGCCCTCCAGGCGGCCGCGACCCTGCGGGGCTGAGCAGCTGTGGCCCCTTGCCCAGTGGTGACACACGGTGCTCGGCCCGCAGGACACAGGGCCGGGCGGGGGCAGCCGAGTGCCCACTCAGCCCAACGCTGCCCGGAAGCCTCCGCCCCGGGCCTCGGCTCCAGTGACCCTGCATGACCAGGGCAGGGGCCTCATCCCGGCACCTCTCCGAGTGGACTTGCAGCATCTGGCCGAAAGGCTTGCGTGCGTGTCCTGCCACGTGAGTGCCAGGTGAGGGTCCTGGGCCCCCCCGACCCTGCTGCAAGCGTAGCCAAGCACTTGGCAGGGGTGGCAGAAGCTTCTCGAGTGAGTATCCGCTTCCAGTGGAACAATGATGAATCTTGAGGAGGCTGAGGGAGATTTCGGGGTTCACAGTTCTCCTCACAGACCCCTGTCCCCAGGCAGGCTCCCCAGCCCCTTCCCCAGGGCCACTGACAGCCTGGCCTCTGTCACCCCCACTTCCGGGCGTGACCTCCTCAACCCCAGGCAAAGGTCACACGCCGCACGAACGCAGTTACGCAACAAAACATTCACACACAAACATCTCTAGCTCTCTTGCCCTCTCACGGTTGATTTTAAACAAAACGCAATCTTCTGACCTTGCGGAAAATGTTCTTCTGCCTTTACCAAATGCATAAATAAAATGTTATTGTCACTGCACCGGCATAACCCTCTTCTAACCCCACACAGCCACGGCACCACCCTCAGGCTTCCCAATGATTCCATCTGGGAGACGTGTCACCCTGCGCCAGGCCTTGGGCTGGGGACACGAGGACTAAAGAGACAACCTCTTCCTCTGGCAGGCCACCCCCGCAGACATGCAGCACAGCCTTGTAGGTGGAAGACGGAGGGACGAGGACAAGTTGCTCCAGGATCACAAACAGTTGGAGGACGAGCTGCTTGGAGCAAATGGCGCCCAGGGGTGCGGCGGTGACAGAGAGGCTGCGGGAGCCTGTCTCTACGGGAGGAGACTCGGGGGAGGGGGCCAAGGCTGTGGAAGTTATCTGCAGCAGTTCACAAGACGGCACCATAAAGAAAGTTCATCATTTTAGACCAGGTTGCAGCTAAAGCGAGCTGCGAGGCGCTCGGCTGCGCCTGAGGCTGTTTCTCCCTTGCTCTGTTTTTGCACCGAGCACCGGGGCTCGGGGACACTCTGCCCGCCGCTGGGCACCCGGGGCTCGGTGGGGTCGGCCAGACGGCGGGGATCACCAAACGCCCGTGGGAGGAGGAAGGAGGAGGGAGGGATGCTTTCTGGGACGGGTAGGAAATGAGTGCCGCGGCCACCATGCGCTCCCCCACCCTCCAACCCGTGCCAGCCTCGCCCTCAGCGCCCGACACCCTCAGACAGAAATGCAAACAGAGTGACGCCCCCGCAAACAGGCAGCAGTGCGCACAGTAGGGATGTTCCCTCTCTTTAAATCCACACTGCGACACTGCCACCCTCCCCACACAAGTGAGCAACCTGAAAGGACGGCTCCACGTCCCTGCCAAGCCCATGGCGCAGGGCCGGCTGCGGGGACCCTGGGGTCCCTCCTGGGCCTGTCTCTCGGCTGAGCCGTTGCCACCGGCCAAGAGGGGTCTTGCTTTAACAGGGGAAGCCCACTGTTCCCTCCTCACTGAGGAATGGGCTCGAGCGAGGCTTCCTGACAGGGCACACATTCGATCAGACCACCCCGGACACTGATGGACGGACACCACGGGCAGGCCTCGCAGAGCCAACGTCAGGGCCTCCGTCCCGCCACCCAGCACGGCCCGGCCTCGTCGGCCTTAGAGACACGGGGCCATGATGCTGGGGGTCCTGGGCCGCGGTGCTGGGGGTCCTGGATCGCAGTGCTGGGGGTCCTGGGCCGCGGTGCTGGGGGTCCCGGCCGCGGTGCTGGGGGTCCTGGATCGCGGTGCTGGGGGGTCCCGGGTTGTGGTGCTGGGGGTCCCGGTAGCGGTACTGTGCCCCCAGCTGCTGGCCCCGGCTCGGCACCCACGCAGGAGGCCCAGCTGGTCCCACCTCGCTCCTCCGGCCGTTTCCCTCCCGGGGCCTCTGCTCTCCCCGCGGTGGTGGACACTCTACCACGTCTGTGGCGGGCGGGGAACGTCCTCAGGCCCCCGGGGGTGCGGGGAAGGTGGCACCGTGGCTCTGCCACAAGATGGGACGGGCACTGGCGTCTCCGTTTCACTCATTTTAGGGATTTTTTCTTAGATCCAATGAACTGAAAAGTCAGGGCAGAGCTGCTTGACCCCGTGTATGAATTCAATTAAATGGTCAATAAAAGACACTTCCTGATTCCATAAACGTTTGTTGAGAACTGCCTGCAAGATTTGCCATGCATATCCATCTTTTAAAAATGGAAAGGAAGCTTTCCTCTTTTGGCCAACTACTGAGCAATGACTTTACAACATTTAAAACATTTTAAACTGCTTTTAATTTTTAATTTCCTCTAATTGGCATATAAACCCCAAGTCCGTCCTCTTACGTTTGTCGCAGCTGTCAGAGAGCTGTAGAGAGATGGGAGGCTGAAAGCCACGGGGTCTGCGGTGCTGGGCTCTCCCCAGGGAACCTCTAGAAGGTGTTTCCAGAATTACTGCCACCGGAAGCCACGGCCGTTGGGGCCGCCTCGCCTCCAAGCTGCTCCTGCTTTCCTTCTCCACTCCCTTATTCCCATCACACTGATTTTCCGAAATTGCAACATACACACAGATATCCTTAATGACAGTCTGAACCGAGATAATAATATATCTATTGCAGAAAATATATTTCTATTGCAAATATGTATTTTTCATTACAAATGTACTGAAGGGTTTCTCACCACCAGTGGCAACCCCTTGGAGAGCACATGCAGCGGTGTGACAATCAGCTTGAAACCTTGGTGTCAATGGCAGTGAAATGCAACACGGTTTTCACCAGAAGCCAATGCTCAAGCAAACAAATATTGGTGCATAATCCGAACTTTGGTCACTTTCCAATTTCAGAGAATCTGAACCCTGGGACCCAGAAGAGTCAAATTTGATTTCCTAATAGTCCTCCTTTTCCCTAGACCCTTTCTCCCTCACAGTAGTTTTGCTGAAATAAACTATATTGTTGGCAGGAATGCTTGGACTCGTGTTTTTTATCTTCTTGTTGCTTCCCCTAACTCCTGCCTCCAGCTTCGTCACCAGCCCCATCACACATCCCCCTCCGTTCCTAGATGGATACCCACTCATGCTCCATCAGGACCCTGAGAGACACCAGGTAGGAAGACAAAAACGATGGCAGGCTCACGCGCAAGGTTTCAGAAAAGCTCACCTGAGGATGTGGCCAGCAAAGCAAGAAGGAACCTAATGAAGAGGGGACATGGCTTTAAGGAAAGAACTAACCCAGGCACGCAATGAAAAGAAGCCCCAGGACAACTCGACTGAAGGACTGGAGAGAACTGGTCCACGTTAGAGCAGGAGCACAGAGGAACGTCTTCAGGAAGAAAGTGGAACTTGTTCAACAAAGAATGATAAGGAACTGGAAGTTCTGGGTTTTGAAGGAGCAAGTCTCCTCTCTCAAAAATAAAAAGGCAATATTTTTAAGTAATAAAAATGCTATGAAAGGAAACTGTGATCCAAATGCAAAGCGAATCAACACGAGGCGTGAGCTCAGCCTCTGGCTGAGGAGGGCTTAGGGCTCGGCCCCTCCTCACGGCGGCCCAGACTCAGTGACTCGGGATCACAGCCCCTCTCTGTGCTTTCTGCAGCAACTGTTAAAATCGTTATCGTGAGTGTGGTCTCTGGGTTTTTATTTTATTGTGAATATGGAAGATGCACAGAGAACCTTATTATAATTATAGAACAGAAAGTAAGCGATATAAACCCAAATCATTTTACATAGTGGGAAGTCTACATTTTTGCCTGAAGTCAATGCAACAAAAATGTAAATTTAAGTACATTAAAGTTTAAAGAGAACCAATGAAACAACTAAAAGTAATATAACTAAAAAAACTCAGCGGCAGCTTTTGGGGAGAGGGGGAGGTGGGTGAGCTGAGTGAACCCCTCATTGTTCACGTGAGGGGTCAGCAGGGACCGTCTGTGGGGGTGGGAGTTCTGTCCAGTTGGTCATTGTCCTACTTCTGCTTCTGGTTCACGGGCCTCGAGGCCCTGGCACGCGGCGCGGTCAGTCGGAATTTCAGTGTCCCTGTTTGGATATAACCTCTCAAGTCACAGCCACCGGGCTGCTCTGAGGACTAAACAAGAACATACATACGGACATGAGCTCTTGAGAAACCTTCAGAGTTATAAGGTGGCCCAGCTTGCCCCTCCCTACCTTATAAGCAGACTGAAGTCCAAAAGATACTTGTAAGCCAGATCTTAACATATTCTGGTTCCCAGGCCCACAAACAGAGCTGGTATTTCACCTACAAACAACAGACTTCCAAATCGTTTTAAGCATTTCTAAAAATGTATAATCCCAAGGAATGACTTCACGAGAGGGTCCCCCACCACACTGGTCTGGGAATTTCTGCACCCCCCACCCCCACCACGCAGACCCACGGGAAGGCATCGGACACGGCGCTGAAGGCCTGAGATGCTCCCGGGAAAGAGCATGGCTTGACGTGTTGCCTTCTCGATCGGTGTGTGCAGGGAGGTTCTGACTGTCTCTTATTGGTGAGCGTCACCCTCCCAGGGGTCAGCGAGGTTTCAGTTACCCTGCACACGCACGTGCACGCACACACACACACTTCATCATGATGCGCTGGGTTGAAATCCAATTCCTGGGTGTGGTTATACATCACAAACACGAAAAACAGCTACTGCTATAATTTCAAGTAAGATTTTTGTTTTTCTCCGAGAAAGAGGGCTGACTACACCTCCACTAAGGTAATGGTGAACTCATTGACAAAGGGTCACCGAGAAAGCAGAACTGATCTCACTGACCCCACACTGTCCCAGCCGAGCTCTGGACGGGGGCCTGGGGCAGGGGCCAAAGTAAGCCTGCCGCCTCGCTGTGGCCACGGGTCTTCAAATGTCACCGACAAGCAGCCAAGATGTCTTTCTCCTTTTAAGATCTTTCTTTAAAAATCGGGGAAACAAGTCCATACATCAGATAATTTCAGCTGGGGGCAATCAACTCAGTAACTACTTAGGATACGAAGGGGGAAACAGCCCTTCTCCCCTTTGACTAACCAGCTTTGACCCCCAACCGCCCCCCATTCCCGGCGAGCCCTCCACACGATGCCTGAGCCGACGCTGGATCTCGCCGTGGTCTTGGGTCCTAGCCAGTGTGGAATTGACTGGGACACAGCAGGAGGTGGCAGGGGGGTAGGGTCCACTGTTCTTAACAGTTTGAAGTGGCTTTGATTTTATGGCCCATTGCACCTTTCAGTGCAGTGCCTCGTCTGAAAGCAATTACTGGGGATGGTGTTTCACAAAATAAAAGTGACCTGGCCGAGACAGCAGTAAGTCATTGGGGTGGGTGCTTGTGCACCCTATGCCCACATGTGCAGCAGGGCTTGCTGAGAACGTGGTCCCGTTCTGGGGACTGTACAGGTTTAGCAACCCTGAGAAGAGACTGTCAGGAAAAGGGGGCAATGGCGGCACCAGGCCACGCAGCTCACTGCCCGGCCAGTGGCTCTCCAGGGCACCTTCCGGAACTGGGCAGTGCTGCCAAGCTCAATTCCGGAGAGGTCCGCCCAGCGGCAGGGGTGGGAGGGGCTGGGCTGTGTGGCCCCAGTCAGCTCTGCAAACCCCCAGCTCCTGAGAGAGTCCCCAGAAGAAGCACCCTGTCCCTTCAGGGCACTGTGAGGTGGTGGGGGGCCCACGGCGGCACCAGCTGAGCTGACCCGTCCCTAGTGGGCTGAGAGTGGCTCAGGGGTGCAGGCAGGGCCCACAGGGTGTGGCCGAGGCTGCCTGATGTCCAGGGCAACCCCAGGAGCCTCTCAGCCAGGGCTCCACCAGCTGCCCGTCAGCAGTGACCGCACCTGTGTGCCCGTGCTGTGGTCAGGGACAGTGGCCACCCACACACACACGTGCACACCCGCTGCAGGGCTGGTCACATCCACCAGCCGCCCCTGGGGATGAGGCG
Source organism: Choloepus didactylus (assembly GCF_015220235.1). NCBI lineage: Eukaryota > Metazoa > Chordata > Mammalia > Pilosa > Megalonychidae > Choloepus > Choloepus didactylus. Next base: position 2,918,902 of record NC_051307.1, read on the forward strand.
GCCTCAGAACCTGGCCATCCGCTCCGAGCCCGCCGGCCTGGCCCCTGGGGGTCTCCCACGGCCTCGACTGCCTCGGTTATAAAACAGGCAACAGGGCTGAGCAAAGAAGGTCAAAATGGGTCCCCCCGCCCCCGCCTATGTGCTGAGGCCCCCCTGCACCCCGGGGGGGCCCATGGCCACAGGCTTCCCACTGTGGCCCCCGTTCACTCTCAAAAGGGTCCCAAATTTCATGCTCAAGTGAGTGGTCACTCCACCCTCGGAGGGCTTCAGGGGGCTTCAGGGGGCTTGGGGAACTCTCTTCACCAGAACTGCCCCCTAGTTCATACTCCAGATACCTGGAATTCCTTCTCTAGGGGACAAAAGTCTTTCTTTCCGTCCACTCCTCCCTGAAATTCCACACCTGCGTTTCAGCCTCAGGCTCTGAAGAGCCGTAAATTGCATCGGGCACTTTGATGGGAGCGGAGCGCCCCACCCGAGGGTCTGGGGAGGGGTCTGGGCCGGGGTCGGGCTGTGCCTGCCGAGCCGCCTCCGTCCCCGCCTCCCCGCGGCTAATCGGATCCAGAGAAGGGAAAGTTCCCGGATCGAGACACTAATTCCACCAGCCCAAGGGCGCCCCGGGGGAAGCCAGGAACAACCCGGGGGGCATTTGCTGGCTTGGGAGGCAGCAGCCACTCCCAGGCCGGGGGTCCCCTTGACCACGCCCGGTGTGGGGGTCCCCTGAGGGTCAGGCCCCAGACAGCACCGGGTGGGTAGCGACATTCCCAGCGGGAGGCGGCCGCGGCTCAGACCTCAACCAGCCCCCAGCCCACCACCCCTGGGTGCATCAGGGGGCGCCACATCTGAGGAGACCCCCACCCTCTGCTCCCGGCAGACCACCGCGGGAACCAGCACCCCCCGCCCCGCACCACCCGGGACACGAGGACCAGGGGTGAGAGGACAGACGCGAACCTACTGACTGCGCACGCGCCGGCCGACCCTCCGACACTCACCGAGCACCTACTGCCATGTGACGGACCGTGAGACCCCCTCACCCCCTTCAGGAATCTTCCAACAGAAAAGCATTCGCCGGAGGGTGGGACGAACGCCCGGGACCCCAGTGAGGTGGGGACTGATGTGCTCTGAACAGCCAATGACTAAGACCTGCTTCCCCCACCTCCTCGAGCACCCCACGAGCACCCCATGAGCACCCCAAGTACCCCCACCAGCACCTCATGAGCAATCCCAAGTGACCCCCCATGAGCACCCACAAGCACCCCCATGAGCACTCCTACAAGTACCCCCATGAGCGCCCCTGAGCACCCCCACGAGCACCCCACCAGCACCCCCAAGAACCCCCACAAGCACCTCACAAGCACCCCCACAAGCACTCCTACAAGTACCCCCATGAGCACCCATGAGCACCCCCACAAGTGCCCCACAGCACCCCACCAGCACCGCACCCAGGGTGGTGCAGAAACTTTGCCGAGAGGCAGGGACGGGAGGGGCTGCAGGAGGAGCGGAGCGAGCCGCACAGTGAGCGGGTGACCCCCAGAACCACCGCACCCCGCTCACCAGTAGAAGTAATAGGCCAAGGCCGCCGCCACGAGGACGGCGCAGAACCCCGAGAAGAGGCAGGCCGAGTGGCTGGTCAGCATCCTCGGCCTCCGGTGCAGGAGCTTTTCACAGCCGGCAGGAAGGAGGCTGGCGGAGCGCACCGTGCACCGGCCAGAAGGGTGAAGACGCAAGTGCAGGAGGGGATCAGGCGCGGGCCCCCGCCCTGCCACGAGGTCAGCTCCAGCAGGGCCGGGAGGAGGCTGGGGGGCCCCCGAGGCACCAGCTGCCCCCACCCCACCGAGCTCCTGCTCCAGCCCTAATCCAGTAAGCAGCTCAGGGCCAAGGAGCCGCCCCGGACAGCAGTCAGGGGTGTGGGCCCCCCAGCGCCGACCCTGGGCTGAAGGCCGAGAGCCCCAGCCCCCTTCCCTCCCAGCTCGGCGGCCCTAATACCAGGGCAGCTTGGTGCAGGGTGGGGTGAGCGGGCAAGGCGGACGCTGAGCTCAGCTCCTGGGCTGGGAGAGCCCTGCAAGGCCTCCAAGCGAGGGAGAAGCACCCCACTGGCTGCCGAGGTCCCAGCGCACCCGCTCCCAGCCCGGGGCTGCGGCCTGCCCACGTGGGCCAGGGACAGCTACGCCCAGGCTCCTTCGAAGAGCAAGGGCTTGGGCCTGGCTGTCCAGGGGTCCCCTCGTTTGCAGAGCCGGGGGGCATGGGGATGTGGTTCTCTCGTTCTCCAGAAAAGGAAGCGGAAAGAAACGAGCAGCAGGGAAGGTCTGCCTCCCCTCTCCCCGCCTGCGGTGTCTGGATCTGCAGTGACGAGGATTCTGGGGCCGAGGAAAGGAAAGGCCGAAGGGGCTGGACGAGGCGGGGGTCCAGGGCCATGAGCTCACGAAGCGGACGGGCCTCGGCAGGCCAATGGGGAACGGGGAGGCACCTGGATTGCCATCGGGAAGGCCTTCTGGTCAGTGCCTTCTCCTTCAGGGTGGCCAGACTGTGTCAGGACGAGACAGACAGCCCTCCGCGCATCGTCCACAGGCCTGCACGCAAGAGACCCGTTCCCCACAGGCGCCCTCCCCCCTGCCCGCCGGGGAACCCACTGCTTTCCCTTTTCAATGCAGCCAGAGCCCCACGCCCGTGCCATGCTCAGCAGGAAGGTGTCGTCTGCGAGACCCCAAATGTGCCACTTGCATCCTGAAGAAGTGCCAGCTCTTCCCTCTGCAAAGCCCGTGAAGACAGAAATGCAGTGGAACCCACACACGGTTCCCCTCGGCCCCGGGAAGCCCCCCCATCACACTAGCCTTCAGATGACACCACCTCGCGGCAGACTCAGAACCCCCCGGACCCCTCACCCTCAGAGACGTGGACAATGACGGGGGTTTGCTGGTTCACTCATCAGGGCTGGGGGGCATTTGTGGCCCAGCCGTAGGGAGAACAGTACAGAAAGAGGTTGGTCAATGTCCCACGTGCCACCTGCCAGAAGGCACGACAGCCACTGGCAGCGCTGGAGTGAACTCTGTAGCAAGAATGTGCACAAAACTCAAGAATTCACACTTCCCATCTTCAGTAGGAACTAAACCTCTCCCCAGTGGGAATACAAGGTTTTAAAAATGAACAAACTTGTGGAAATAAAGCAAATTTCCATTTATTCATGTTAGAAGTGTTCATGCCCCAAGAAACCCAAGAGTGTGTGTGTGCGCACGCACGCGCGTGTGTGTGTGAGGGGTAGGGGTGGGGGGACACACTTCAGCTCTTCAACCAGAAGATAACGAACGTGGGGCAGCCCACCCTTCTCTTTACAAAGGGGACCCAGGCCCGTGTCTGATCGGACCGTTTCCACAGCCAGGCAGGCCTATTTGTGCCTCTGTTTTAGCAAATCATCAGTTGCCGATACAACATCTACCTCCTACTTTCCTTCTAACCCCGACTGAATACAGTATGGCCGTAGCCTCAATGGCCTGGGGAAAGTACAGCCAGTTCCAAGGACCAGATCTCGACCAGTGTGGGCCGGCTGCTGCCGGTTGCCTCAGGGTGGTCAGTAACTACAGGGGAGGCCTCCTGGAGGCTTCGGGGAGTTTCTGCCCTCAATAAAAGGCCGCAAAAAGAAACTCCCGTTTTCTGTTGGACTTATCTGCATAATGATGCAATGGCCGCAGCTGTGGCAGCCACCCTGCAACCACGAGGAGACTGAAGCCAATGGCCAAAAACTGGAGGTGGCAGAAGAAGAAAATGGAAAGAAACTGTAACCATGGTGATACCTTTGTTGACCTAAGGAGTGGGCCACCACGGAAGGGCCTAGCTTTGGAACTGCTGCTACATGTGTGCTAGGTCTTCTGATCAGAGGCAATTCTAGTCAAGATTCTGTTCTTTTCAGCTACAAGCTTCTAATAGACTATTTGGGACTTGTGTCCATCTAGGAGACCATTTTCGCATCTAAAGTTTTCTGGCATTTCCCAAAATATAGAAGGTCCATGCAGGTAGCCTCTGACAATAACAGGCCACAATGCTCTCTTATCATAACTCCCCAAACTAATCAGGCCCCGTCCCAGTCTGTGCTTCTCTTGTGGGGCTATATGCAGCATGTCCCAGGTGGGAAAAGGGGGTCAACGCAGCCCCACATCCAGGGGCATCAATTTTTACTCAGATTGGGGGCAGGGGTCTTTGCTGTTTTATTTTAAAGCAAACGTGACTACAGTACAGAACAGTTTGTACAGGGAGCACTGACTAAAAAGCAAAACCAGAGATTTCTCTTCGAGAAAGAAATGTGGGAACGAGCACCCCAGTGACTCACGGTCTACTGTGCCTTCATCTTTTTTGTCCTTGTTTAGGGGGAGGAACAAAACTTGGTCATGTCATCAAGATTTTGACAAATACTACAAGCCCACCGAGGGGAAGGAAAACGGGTGAGCACTTGCAAATGGCGGGGAGACACCACCTTGCAGGGGCAGAGAGCCCTGCTGGAAGAGCCAGTAAAAGGCACAGTGGGCACTGTGCTTGGAGAGGACGGGAAAGCGTGCCGGAGGCAGCTCGAACTGAGAGACCAAGTGCACCCCAAAACCGACAAAGGGGCTCGGCCCGGGAAACAAAGGCCCACCGTCAGGCCCCAAGTCTCCGCGGGACCCCTGCACAGCAGGAGGAAGGGGTCTCCAGGTATCACGGAACCGAACAATGAAGGAGCAGCACGAACCCCTCAACGTCGGTCTCTGAATGGGGACATGCTTAGAGCCCTGGATTTTTCCAAGGGACCCCCTCTCGGGGCCTGCGGTGCCAAGCTGCGGTGAAGTGACTGCCAACTTGCACCAGCTTTTACCAATGGAGCCCTCGGCGGGAGGAGGGGGCAGTCCGAGATGGGCACCAGGACCCAAAGACACCAGCTCTGATGTGGCATGTTTTCCCAGAGAACCAGGCGACAGCTTTGGCGGCTCCACAGGCCCTGCAGGGGGGACGGCCACTGGGCTCTACGTCCCCTCTCTGGAGGTCATGCAGACCTGGGGTCACTGGGGTTGGGGTCTGGGAAAGTCAGGCCTGCGCGCCGGCCGGCATGGGGGCTGCTCACGGAGGCCCAGGGTTCGTCCCGACTGGACACCAGTGGACGATCGAGCCAGGTGGCCACATAGCTGTGCCAAGCCCCAGTTCCGCTCCTTGAGGTGACAGGACTGTGCCCAGCAGACGCCGTCCCCGGGGCGACCCCACCCACGAGCCAGGAGCCCTGTGGATCGAGAACACGGCTGGTCCCGGGGTGGCCTCGGGGCGGCCTCGGGGCACATCATTTTCAGGCCCCTTCTGGAGGGATCTTTCTACGTCCTGTCCCCTGGCCTCCAGCCCCAGGAGCCGTTGGGAGAAGCGGACATGTGGCCCCCTCCACTCGCCCAGCGCAAGGGCTCGAGGGACGGCCTGAGCCATGTCCTGCTGCCTCAGGCCTTCTGAGCCCTTAATCCCCAGGGTGGCCGAGCGGCTGCTGACGTGAGGCGATTGTCTCCTTAGAGTCGCAGCGTCCCCAAGCTGACAGGCACCAGGATCCCTGAGCTGAGAAGGCACAGCCGCTCCCCCTGCCCCAGCCGCGAGTCCACCTCTGCCCGCGGCACAGCTCAGGCACCAACTTCGAACACCTGGAAGCCAGAAGACGGGCCTCAGGGGCCTCGAGACCTCCCCGGGGTGCAGGCAGGGCTTGAGCCACACTGCGGGCAGGCCGAGCGGCCGGCAGGTGCCCAGCTGGCTGTGCGCACCCGCACTGACCTCCCGAGCCCATTCCTCACCGAGAGCCCCAGCCAGGATGGGCTAGGGGAGGGCACTGGTTGTGCTTCTGAGCCCCACAGGTCCAGGCTCCTCCACTTCCTCTAAATTCCAGGGAAAATGAACCCGCTTCCTCCTGCACTCATCCACGCCTCCCGCGCTTGCTGGGGGCGGCTAGCAGTCAGCAGGTGGCTTGTGAGCATCCCACCCGGAGCACCTGGGCAGACCCCAGAGCTCATGGGGTCGGCTTTGCGGTCTCTGTGCTCGGCAAGGATGGAAACACTGACCTTTCTCTGGGCATAAGCCAGGGCGGCCCGCAGCCCTTCCTCACGCCCTCCTGCCGCCCGCAGCCCAACACCCAACACCCTCAGACCACCACGCACCACCCGAGACCACCACCCACCACCCCAGACCAGCACCCACCACCCCAGACCAGCACCTGCCATTTTAGTTTTGCTGATGGTAGCACCCCACATCCCGTCCCAAGTTCGGTTCCTGCTGTCCACTGCTGCAGAGCAAACCAGCCCCCAGCCCAGTGGAGGGACAAGAGCCACCTGTGCCTGCCCCCAGCCTGCACCCTGGGCTGGGCTGGCCGTCCTCGCTGGCTCAGACCTCCGGGGCCCAGGAAGTGGGGTGGGGAAGGTTCCAAGGAGGCTGAGTGCCTCGGCCCCCAACCCTGCTGCATCTCCCTGGCTGGGGGGAGCAGCCCCACTTTCCCTTGTCCCCCTGCCTGGAGAAACGGTGGCTTCCCCAGAGGGTGGGCCCTCTCCAATCCTGAGAACAAAACCCCTCAGCCCTGGGGTGCAGGTGTCAGGTCACCCGTGGCAGGTGCCAGCCACGCAACAGAACGGCAGGACTCAGTGACTCTGCACGAGCAGAAGCCTGGGGGGGGGCGTGGGAATGGCCCTGGGGTGGACGTAACGCTCGCGGACTTGGGGCAGTTGGCAGTGAGTGAGCTCGCAGGGCTGGCGCCAGCTCTGAGCTGCTCGTTGGTTGGCCGAAACTGGACCCAAAGGTGGCCGGCACCAAGGAACGTGAGATGTCAGAACCTGCCTGGCAGGGCACAGAGGGGGGCAGCAGAGGCTGGGGGGACGGGGGCTCTGCAGGAGCGAGGTCACACAGACCTGCCCCCCGCCCTCTCCACGGGCTGCTGGGGGGCTCCGGGGGCCCTGCTCTCCAGCAGAGGTGTCAGGCACTCGCCACGTGGAATCAAGCTCCTGGATCCAGGGGAGACGGTGCCAGGGTGGCAGGGGCCCCGGCACGCCCACGCGGGGACCGGGGGTGACGGCCTCTTGGGGTTACCGCGCGTGACTGCAGTGGCCAGGAAGGCGCCGCGGGCAGACGCTGAGCCTGTCACAGGGCACCACTCCCTGGGGGCCCGGTGAGCCCCAGGGGCAGGGCGGTGACACTGGACGACTGCTCGCCGTGTGACCCTGGATTTGCTGGGAGGTCCCTTTTTCCCTCAAATGCGCTGAAATCCACAGTGGACGCCGAAGGCCAGCGAGAGCACAAGCTGATGAGAACCCGAACAACCCAGGCGTGAGTCGTCGGTCAAGGCCTCGGTTTCCGAAGCACGCCCCGGGGCACGCGGGGACCCGACACACGCACGGCGGCGCTGCAGGGGGTTCTGGCTTTTCAAGGGAACACGGTGACATCTGTCAGACACCCCCGAGCATGAACGAGGTGGCCCACGGTTTCAACACCAGGTCACGTTCCCTTCCTTTCCACAATCTCACGTCCTAGAAAAGCTGGGTTTCCCACGGTTGCTCTGATAACAAGGTGAAGGTTAAGAAATGAAAGTGGTAGATCAGAGGAGGGGATATTGGCGGGAAGGGGAGTATGTGAAAAGGAAAAAAAAAAGGGGAAAAAAAAGAAATATATATTGCCTCAAAAAAAACCAAACATCTTATCAGAGCTAGAGAGCGTCACTACATAATAATGACAAAATATTCAGTCCATCAGGAAGCTACAGTAATTCTAAAACTACATGCACCTAAAAAAAGAGAAAGAAATGAGGGTGTCAGTGTCCAATCTGATTCTGACCATGCAGTGGCTACCTAAGAATGAAATAAAAGCATTATTTTCCTTTCCGTTGATGTGCATTATTTTTCAAACAGGTACTAAGTTGCCAGGACCTAACTACTTAATAAGTGAAAAGATTATAGAGGCACTAAAGGTGCCAAGAACCAAGAAAGTTGAAGAATTTTTCAGTCCAGGATTCCTGGTCCATTTAGAAATAATAAAACCTTCAATCACTGGCACACCCCATGCAGAGAGAAAAAAAAAATGGAAATGACTGCTCAAGGGGCAGCGAAGTCATTTATCAACCAGACCACGGCCTGAAAACTCCCCTCAGTTCCTCCCCCGGAAAGTCAGTTCACTACAGAAGGTGAGTAGAAAATCACTGCTCGGGTCTTTTTGGGAGACCTTGGCAAGACCCTCTTTTTGGGTTCTCCTCTACCGGCCGCCACGCGCCCCCACCCCGACCCTCTGAGAGGGCACCGCCAGCTTCCAGAACAAGTCCTCGCCGTGGCCTCCACCGGGAAAGAGTTCAAGCCTTGGGCCCCCGGGTCACACTGGGCACCTCACGAAGCAACAGCAGCACATCTAGTGAGGGTTTAACACTCTTTTGTTGTGAAATCTGACACAGTACAGAGCAGCGAGCAACTCCTGTGTGTGCAACCTGACAAAGAGTTCATCACCGGTTACACACACCATCTATTTGCCCCGTCTCCTCTTTATTCTTTTTCTCCTTCTTGCTTTTTTTTTTCATGGTTAATAGGTTTTTAAAAGGTATTTTAATTCTCCTGGATACAACCGTATAGAGAAACCCAGGGGGTCCCTCAGAGGCAAAAACAAAAACAAAACATGCTCTCTTAAGTTTCCTCTCTGTTGAAATGTGAAATCCCCACCCAGACAGCCAACCAAGCCCCCAGTTCATTGTCCTTGGCTCCAACACAAAATAAAGCCCCCCTGCCCTAGACTGCCCCTGTAAGACGGACAAATCCTGGTCTGATCAGCAGGAGTGAAGCGAACTTCCTTTCTACATCTATAAAAACCCTTTGTCATCCCCCAAACCCCAAAGCTACTTCCATTCTGGCTTCCCTTGCTAAAGCAGAACATTGGTGTCCCAAAGAATAAAATGTCGTTGTCAGCAAATTCCACTTCTTTTAGTGGCTCCCCTACAGTTATCATATGAATTCTTAATTTAATAATTAATCAAAATCTATGAATAAATTAATAATTATAATTGAACCTGTACTCTCCTCCTGGATCAAATTACTCACATGTTATTCGGCATCTTAATTCTGTCTTTTAAATATTACATGTTATTTCTTGTTCCTTTACTTTTTTCTGCTCAGGTGTTTACCTTTTCTTCGCTCCTGACGTTTTCTTGAATCTTGTACCTTCCATCCGAAATCACCCTCCACCTGAAGTGCAACCATTCAAATTTCTGCTAAGGGGGTGACGAGCTATTTTTTTGTTTGTCTGCAAATGTCTTCATTTGACCTTCACACTTCAAGGACATTTCCTTGGGTATGGAATTCTAGGTTGGCAGTTTTTTCTCTTGGCACATTGAAAATACCGTATCCTGTCACCTGGCTTCAGTTGTGCTGACAGGCTGGCAGGTTCGCTGGCATGCCTTTGGAGGCTGTGCCAGTTTGGAAATATTATGTCTCCTACAAACCCATCATCTTTTAATCCAATCTTGTTGGGTGGAACATTTTGATCGAGTGTTTCCATGGAGATGTGACTCACCCAAGTGTGTGTAATAACTGATAAAATTATTTCCATGGAGGTGTGGCCCTGCCCTTTCAGTGTGGGTCTTAATTAAATCACTGGAGTCCTGTAAGAGCTCAGACAGAAGGAGCTCAGTGCTGCAGCTAAGAGAGACATTTTGGAGACAGCTGCTGAAAGATGACTTTTGCTGATGCTTTGGAGATGCTAGCCCAGAGTTTTCTCCAGAGAAAATAAGAGAAGACAAATGCCCCATGAGCAACATTTTGGAGAATGCCATTTTGAAACACAGCCTGGGTACAAAGGAAGAAGACGCCAGCCATGTGCCTTCCCAGCTGACCAGAGGTGTTCCTGACGCCATCGGCCTTTCTTCGGTGAAGGTATCCTCTTGTTGATGCCTTAGTTGGGACACTTTTACGGCCTCAGAACTGTAACTTTGTAACCAAATAAACTCCCTTTATAAAAGCCAATCCATTTCTGGTGTTTTGCATAACGGCAGCATTAGCAACCCGGAACAGAAGTGATCTGCAGTTTTTCTCTGGCTGCCTTTAAGACATCCCCTTTTTTCCAGTTCACTACAATGTGCCTAGATTTCTTCTCCTGTTTGCACTATTTTTTGCATCTCTTGAGTCAATAACTATTGCTTCTTTCCGAACGTGGCCCCTGCTCTGCCCTTTCTTCTCTCCTCCCAAGAATGCGTCAGACCTCTCCCGGGCCCGCCTCCAGGCCGCTGAGCCTCTCTCCCGCGTCTGCACCTTTCTGTCTTTCTGTGCTTCCTTCCAGGTCATTCCTAGGGACCTCTCCTCTGCCACAGCCAATCGACTTCCAAACTTGTCCATGGAATTTTAATATCAGGCGTAATGTTTTTCATTTCTGGAATTTGTGTGGCTCTTTTCCACATCTGTGCTGTCATTCATTTTTTATAGTGTCCTGTTCCCAAAGATACTTTAAGTTAGCTGTTAATTCACCAAGTGAGGTCAGCACGGCTGTTTCAGAGTCTGCCTGACATTCCAACATCAGAATTCTCTCGTCTGTGGCTGCTGGATGGTCTTTTTCTGCAGATGATCATGCATGCTACTTTGGGTCCTTGGCAACTGTTTATTAGACAAGACTTTTGAAAAATGTTTGTGAGGACTCTCTTAGTCCCAGGTTGGCTGTGTCCTCCTCTGGAAAGGCTTGGTTTGCCAGCGCCGGGAAGGGGGCACTGCCTTTGGGGCCATCTCCAACCTCCACAGGCCATGCAGTGCACACCTGGCTGCCCACTTGGGCTGCCCACCTGGGGTGCACACCTGATTTACACACCTGGGCTGTGTGCTGTGCTAGGGCCAGCATGAGGCCACAGCACCTTGTGGACAGCCTGCTGTTGTGCTGCTTCTTTGTTCCTCTCTCTTCTCTGCTCAGATGTCAGGCTGAGCCTCCTCCATGGGCCCCTGGGCTGGGGAAGGAGGGTGGGACCCCACTGAATGTGGGAGGGTTCCCTAGGCTTCCTTCTTCGGGGTGCACCCGGCCTCTCTTCTGCACCCTTGCCCCTCAGGGACATGCCTGAGCCCAGGTGTGTGAGAACCAGCGTGCACCCTGCAGGTGGCTGTCTCCCTCCTTCCCTGGGTCCAGGCTTCTCTCCAAACTGGCCCGGTGGCTCCCGCGGATTTTCAACTCTCAGACACTCTAAGGTGAAGAGCTTCTGACCTGGCGTTTTCTCTGCTCTCAGCGAGAAGGCAGACCTGTGGGCCTCAGCTTCCCCTCCACACTTGCCTCCTCCTGAGGACGGCAGCCCTTCTCCATCTGTCCCAGAGTCACCTCCCCTCACAGCCAATGCCCCGAGCCCTGATCCTCCCCCTCTCTGCACCCTCAGCTCTCAGCAGGCCCTGCAGCCGCCCCTAACCACACACCGCCTGGTCTGGCTCTGTCCTCGTCCAACCTTCGGTGGAACCACAGGCTCGTTTCCTTCGGGTCCCTCGCTGTCCTGGTGCGGTGCCAAACCAGGGGGCAGCTCCTAAGCGGAAGCTTCATGGGGAGGCCCCAAGCTCCTGATTCCACCCACGAGGAAGCACTGCCACGTGGATGTGTGATGGGGGCTTCAAAGCGCAAACCCCCCCCCCCATACGTGGCCCCTCAAGCTGCCGCCCCTGGGCATGTGCAGGGCAGGGGGATACAGGCCTGGAGAGGCTGCTTCCTGCCGTCCTCGGGAGGCACCGGGGTGAGGCTGTGTGGCCAAGTGCCCGCCTGGGACTCCCACCCCCAGCCCCTCAGGTCTCAACCTCCAGAATCACACCCCCAAGGAAGCACAGGCCGGGGAGCAACGCTGCCCCAGAGCACCTGCTCTTGTCATCTGGTGGCTGTAACAACACTCGTTAAATGCTCACATGCCAGGCTGGTCCCCAGACTTCCCCAGGCTTCCCTGGCGGCGGGCAGGCCAATCGGGCGTCAGGCCCCCCAGACCAGGGACATACCCAAAGTAGCCGAGTTTCTCACTGGGCAGAAGCAGAGCCAAGAAAAAACTTCAAACCTGTTTTTGGTTCTATTAACTGTACAGAAGACCAAGAGAGCTGCAGCTTTTTATTATGCTCCTTTCAGCAGATCTGAGTAAAACACAGCAAACCACATATGCTCCGGGGCTCGGTTTTTCTGATTTTGAAATAGTGATTTTCCCAAGCATTTTGCCAAAATCCTCCCCCAGCAGAGCTCCCCCACCTGAATCTGGACCCCCATGGTTCCCGCCCGAGGGAGCCAGCTCCTGTGTGCCAACTCCACTTTCTGCCTCCAAATTTCTATTTGGTCTTTACTCTCCAAGGTTCAGGAGAACAAAGCTAATTTGACGTATTACACAAGAAAATGTCACAAGAACATAGTATTGACAGATTTCTATCCTTGGGCCTGAAAAATTAAAATCTTTTGCAAAATCATTAAAAGAGAAGAATAATAAGCTGGATGAGAAAATTCCTTGGGGTCCCCTTAGAGCTGCAACATAAAATAGAGTGTTTTTAGAGGAAAACATGGGAGAATCTCTTCATTTGTTGTTTATATGTCACAGAAAGTGATAAGTCTAATAAAAAAGAAAAATTACATTCAACAAAATTAAAAGCTTCTGTTCAAGAAAAGACACTATTAAGAAAGTAGACAAGCCACAGAATGGGAGAAAATAGTAACAAAACACATACCTGACACAGGTATAAAATGAACTTCTACAATTTGATAAGAAAAAGTTAAACAACCCAATTAAGAATGGACAAAAGGTTTCAGTGACACAGAGCAAAAGCTCACGCGGGGAGGGCCGGTGGGCACACGGCAAGTCTCGACACCATGGATCCCGGGGAGGGGAAACCAAAATGCCGGGAGGCGCGGCCACCACCCGCCTGCAGGGGTGAGAGTCAGGCAGTGACAGCATCGGCTCCCCAAAGCGTGTGCGTGGGGGGCTCTCCCGTGAAACTACTATGTTGCTAAAACCCTTTTGTAAACTCGATACATCTTCTCATGAGGTTTCCACAGCCCGTTTCTTATGCAGTCAACAGAAACTCAGGCCGTAACTAGCTTACCTAACAGTGCGTGATGTAATGACCAAGAGACGTGGGAAAATGTGTGACAATAAATCTGCAGTTATTATTATTGTGGTTTCTTAAAAAGCAAACTTCCTCCCTGTCTGGAGGACGGTGCCATGTGGCCTGTCTGTGATGACTGGCCTCGCTCAGATCAACAGGGCCAGCTGAGAGGAGAAGACGGGAAACCACTCAAGGACCCTTTATACAATGATGTGCACAATGATGCATTCACCCCGTAACTGTCTCGTGAGCTCCTATGAGCTCCTGCTCTGGTGAAACGAACACGAATGGGAGTGACAACCAACAAGGCAACCAACACTCAAATACAAAATATGATGTCAGCAAGTGAAAAACGCAGGAAGGAGACTCAAGCTTGACGCGGAGGGCAGAGCGCAGGAGCCCACCAAACGCGAGGCCACGAGGACATACCGAGGCAACCGAACGCGAGGCCGCCAAACGCGAGGCCACGTGGCGCAGGGCAAGACACAGCAAACGCGAGGCCACGTGGCCCTCACTGGGAGACACCAAACACGAGCCACACGACGCACTAGGTACCTTCCACAAAGCATTCATTTAACAATCACAGCAGCTCCACCATGCCGGTATTACTGCCAATTCCAAGTGATTCTGCCCCAGATCACAAAACAACCGGGGGGCCCAGGATCTGGGAGCAGCTGGGCTGACACTGGCGTCTGAGCGCGTCAGCCCACGTGGGGCGGGCCCTGCGCCAAGGCCTCTCCTGACCCCGTGTCCTGGCCGGCCTCTGTCCGCGGCCGTGCCCCAGGGCCCAGTGCCCTCGAGGGGCCCTCGCTTCCCTGAGCCTCGGACGCTGGACACCAAGCCTCAGTCCCTGGCCACGTTTCTGACAGTTCCCCTGAAGCCCTCGTGTGGATTTACAGCCCACGGAGGAGAAAGCCTGCCCCTGCAGCCAATCCACAGGCCCACAGCCGCGAGGCGCCTGGGTTTCCAGAACGAAAGGCGATGTGGAACGTCCCTGTCTCTACTGTGCCTCTGAATTTCAGTTCTCACAAAAACAGGTTTTCTCGCAAGCAGCCAAGAGCCTCTCCCCTGCAACGCCCTGTCGTGTTTATTAGGTTAATGAGATGTTCCCCTGGGAACCTGCCGACTCACCAGCCTCTTTATCCAGATTTAGCTCACAACTGAAGCCGGGGTGGGGGTGGGGGCACCGCGATGCCACGGCAGGTCGATCCGCAAGGGCAGGAGCCGTCCGGGCTGCCGGCTGTCCACTCGGGCCCCTGCCCAGAGCCCGGCTCTCCACTGCTCACAGCTACTCACAGCGGTTTCCAGCAGCAGTTACCTGGCGCGTAACAGTTTCACGTGTTCTCCTTTCATCCAGGATGGACCCGTAACGGGCAGCGTCTGCTGACCGAGCTCCTCCAGAGATGCCCCAGCCCTGCACGCAGAGATGCTGGAGGAAGGCACCCGGGCTGCAGGGCCAGCGCCTCGCCACGCCACAGGCACCCCGGGAGCTCCTCTCTCTCACGGGGAGGCTTCCCTTCCCCTCCTTTAAATAAACGAGCAGGCAAGTGGAGGATGAAAGTGACAGTCCCACACGCAGAGGCCCGGCTCTGACTTCGGTGGGTGAACACGGCGGCTTCGTGGCGCAGGGTCCAGGAATGTCGCCAGCGAGCTCAGGGACGGGCTGATAAACGGCCGTCCAAGGCACCATGGGACGAACAGCGGAGTGGGGTTACTATGCGAACCAAACAGAGAGTAAACAGGCCTGGGTGTGAGCCTGAGAAAGCCGGGGCCAAATCTCCAGTGTTTTAAAGCGTATCTGGAAACTTCCTATGCTCGTCGCTGCACATACAGCTTGCAAATCAATCCTGGTGTGGCCTTTGTTGCTGAGCAAAGACCATCGGCGCAGCACCCGAGCGGTGGGCAGCATGTGGACGGGCTTGGTCTCCCCTTCCCCAGCCTGCGTGGGAGAAGGCTGAGGCCGCGTGGTGACAGGGTTCCACCGGGTTCCACGGGGTGCGAGCAGCCCTCCGCCGCCTGGGACACCGGGCACCTGGAAGAGGAGGCTGTGCTCTTCCTGACGCCCAAGTGTCACCAGTTTGACACTTTGCCCTTTTCCTGAGAGTAGGCAAATTTTTTTTTTTTAATCTGACAAAACAAAGCTGGGACAGAAAAAGTAAACAGCAACAAAAACTACCCTGGAAATGACCAAAACCTCGTCCCAGGAGTGAACTTCAGGATGGGTGCCCAGCACACAGCAGGCTACGGAGAGGGGCACCCCACCCTGCTCCCCCGTGCTCTGCCCCCCTCCCGCCTTGAAAGGCCCCCGCACAGCCCCTGGTGATGGGCATAACCAAACCAGCGGGGACGCCGGGGCAGGGGCTGCTGATCCCCCCAGTCTCCCCAACCCGGACCCACTCGGCTCACCGGTCCCAGCCCTGGTGCTCAGCTGGACCCGGGAACGCCGGCCAGTCCCCGGGCCTCCCTGAACAGCCTGGAGCTTTGGAAGTGCCCGACGTGCAGGGGCCGCCCACCCAACTCAATCAGAGGGTACGAAGGCACGTAGAGTGTGCACGGTCACTTTTACAATGCAGGTTTGCAGAAAAGACTCAGCTCCGTGCTCGCCAGGCTCCCCGCCCGGGTCTCCTGCACAGGCCTCGTCCGGGGGTGGGGCTGCCGGCTCCATCCTCGACCCTAACATCTGCAGCTGGGGTCTCCGACAACAGTTTCCTTTGGGAATAGCTGAATCTGTGGTGCTATAGCTCATAGTAACTTTGGAAATTTCCTATATGTCTACCTGTTAAATCATACTTTGAAAGATATTACCTTTTTGTATATATGTTATATTTCATAATCAGGAAATAACTAAAAGTGTGGAATTGTAACCTATAATATTCTTTGAAATTTTCTCTCTACTTGTTAAATTGCACTTGGAAAGCTGTCACTTTTATTTATATATGTTATATTCTACAATAAAAAAATGAAAAAAAGGTGAAAAAAATATATATGAGGTCAGAAGCCTTAACTTCGCAATTAAGTTAACAGGGGAATTATACCAAAAGCTAAATTCACATTATCTTGATGGGTCCCAAGATTTTGATCCTATATACTCTATACTCCCTCCAGGGAACTTTAATATAGTCAAGGGGACAACCATAGATAAAGTATATGTTAAATACAGCCTTGCAAATTAAAAGAAATAAGATTAAAAAAAAAAAGATTTCTTTAGACTTACAATTAAAAAGGTAAAATGAGTTAAGTTATTTTTCTTGGATGAATTTCCTCCTAAGCAAGAAAAAGGATCTAGAAAGAAACCTGTGTGAGGAGGAGACCAACGCGGTTCTGCAGTGTGGCACGTAATCCCTGTGACGTCTTTGACACCCCCTGTCCCCACAGGTCGCCTGTCTCAGGGCGCGCGAGCTGGCAGGAGGGGGCAGCTCCCCGCCGGGGCGAAGCGCAAAGCCGGGTGGCTGGAGACCCTGAGAAGCCAAGGGCCCGGCAGGCGGCTGCCCCCCGTGGTGCGGCCCCTCTCTGTCCTGCCACCCTTCTGCCTGCGCCCGAAACCACGAGTTCTGTGCAGTCGCCCACCGGGAGCGGGCCGGGCCGGGGCCCCTCGCAACGCCGCTGCCTCGCAGTCACAGCCACAGCGCGCAGGGCCCACGGCGCCCGGTGCCCGTCTGAAGGGGCGAGCCTTGGAGGGAGGGTCTAAGCGGGGACCAGGCTGCCGAGTGCCAAGACACAGCGTTGGGCAGAGATGGGGCCCCTGGCAGACAGCGTTTCCAAGGGAGGCCCCTGGCAGGAAGCTGGCAGGAAATGCAGCTGAATGGGCAGGTGCACAGCTCTGCCCTCCCAGAGTCCAGGGTCCAGGGTCTGGGGTCCACAGCTCTGCCCTGCAGGGTCTGGGGTCCACAGCTCTGCCCTGCGGGGTCTGGGGTCTGGGGTCTGCGTCTCTGCGGGTCATGAGGTAACCGGCCAGGAGAAGGGCCTATTCCAACAGAGCCCGCTCAGCACTGGGGCGTGGGCCCTGGGGGGAGGGCCAGGCCCTCTGCTCTCGTCATAAACCCCGGTGTCCACCAACGGGCACTCCCGTCGGGTTGTGGAAGTGCCCAGAGGGGCAGGGGCTCTCAGGGCTCGTTCCTACCGGGGCAGAGGGCAGAGGCACAGGCCATTTCAGACAGTGAGACGGAGCCCACAGCACACGTCCCAGCTGCAGGCTGCTGCCACGGGCCACGAGTGTCCTTCTGGGCGGCCACTTTGCCCCTGGCCCCCCTCACAGACCCTGCCCGCAGCCGCATCCGGCCCATGCCTGGGATTTCTCCCGCAGGGCAGCGCCCGAGGCCTGTTCCTTACTCCCTACCCATTGCCCGGCGAGGACAGGTGGTGGACCCTCAGGAGTCCCCTTCCCGGCACCGTGTGGACAGCCCGGACAGCCCCCCTTTATCTGCCTGCTCCCTCCCAACCCCGGGTGCCCGAGGACCCGCCCTGACGTGCCACAGCGACTCTTCCCTCCAGGCCCCCGGCCTGCATGTCCCCCCCGAGCACAGACCCATCCCAGGACCCACAGCAGCGGCTGCCCCTCCCACCACAGTCCCAGGGCTGGGCCCACACCTTCCCACTCCCACTTGATGGGGTGCCTCAGCCCCCCGTTTCCCTGCAGTCACGGGCCCCGCGGCAGACCCGAGGCCTGTCACACACCCTGAGGGTCCACTGTGCACCGGGGCCAGCGGATGTGGGCAGCACCACCCCTCTCGACCTCCCTGCAGGATGGGGCCGGGTGGGCACAGCCATGTCTCCTGGGGGCTCGCAACCAGGAGGCCCAAGGGGGCTGCACATGGAAACCACACTCGTCAACAGGGAAGCCGCCCACCCCTGAGACCTCCGCTCGCCGGACTCACAGAGACACCGGGGCCTCTCCTGGGGTCTGCAGAGGCCATGTGTGCTGTCAGCGTCGCGGGTGGTGCACTCAGGGCCCTCCCCACTCCCGCTTTCCGGGGGGCTCTGGGTGCACGGGGCAGCCCCGCTCAATCATGCTCATGTGGCTCCTTCCCGCCCCCACCAACGGCGGGCACCCCAAGGGCAGGCCCCACATTTCACTGTTCTCTGCAGCCCCAGCTCCAGCAACAGTTCCCGGCAGGCACAACAGACCAAGCATCTGACTGGTAAATGAACTACTCAAAGACGCCTTCAAAAAATCACCGTCTGGTCAAATTTCTAGGAACGATGAGGGCAAGTCCTTGGCAGAAAAGTCTCCTTTTTCCCCTCTCCCAACACCCCAGCCTAGCCCTGGGCACTGGCCAGCAGGCACCGACGGGCACCCCCCAGACGGAATGCTCTTCCCCTTCACCAGCAGGTGCGTCTGAGGGCGGACGGGGAGCAGAGTCCCCCAGGAAACCTCTTCACCTCTGTCCTCCGCTCCTGGAGACAAGACAGGACTTGAAAGAGGTGAAAGGAGAACACGACGCCCTCAGCCCAGCCACCCCCTCAGCGCCCGAGGGGGCTCAGTGCTTCTCGGGCTGGTCTAGCACCTAGATCTCTCCAGACTGCACAAACGGAGGGAGGGCAGCACTGGGGCTGGCAGCAGGGGCCACGCGGGACTCGGGCAGCCTAGGAGCCAGGTCAGAAACGTAGAAAGAAACTGTGCAATTAGTTTTAATAATGCATTTTATCTGACCCCAGATATCCAAAATATCATTTCAGCCTGGAATCAATGTTAAAACATTGTTTATGAGACACTTCATAATATTTTTCGTCTACGTCTTTGAAATCCAGTGTGTGTGTTTACCTTCTGGGGCCTCTCAATTTGGCCTCCCCACGTTTCAGGGTCTCGCCCGCTGCCCACGGCTCATGGTCGCTTTGCTGGACAGCCAGCTCTGCAGTTTTCATTCTTCGTGTGACAGTCGTGGCAGACAACTCTTCTGTCTGCCTTGGCAGAGAGTCTACACACTCGGGAAAATCATTCTGCTATTTCAATTTGGAGTTTTAAGCACCAGAGATGGTCACAAGACAAATCAAGGCAAAATGTCCTATTTACCCAATTCTCACCTTCTTCTGAAGCTCAGGTCAGGACAGACCAACCCAGGCCATGAGGACGCCCCTGGGTTAGAGAGCAGCAGACGCTCCTCTGAAAGGGCTGGGGGCACCTCAATAAGCGAGTGCGCAGAGCCCCCCTCCCCGCTCGCCCACCAGGTGCGGACGACACGCGACCCAGACGCCCGTTCTCTGCTGCTCCACCGGGAACCCCACGCGGCGCCTGCACCCACCCGGGCGGGCAGCAGCTCCACGCGGGCGCGGCAGGGCTGGGCCTCACCTGGAGCTGGGAGCCCTTCAAGGCCCGTCCTCAGGGGAGCAGGTGAGGGCCACCGCACGTCCCACCCCAGGTGGCAGAGGAGCCGTCCGCCCCGCTGGGCCCGGCTTTCATCCTGCCCTCGGCCGCTCCCATCCTGGAAGCGGGGGGCGGAGAGGGGTGGGGGGGGCGACTCTGCTGAGCCCTCCCCCCACGCCCTGGGTCCTTGTCCCCTGGTGAAAGTCCCTGCAAACCAGGGAGGTGGGAGCAGCGGGGCAGCACGGCCAGAGTCCCGTGGCTGAAAGGCCACCCAGGGCCCCCTGGACAATCAGCGGACAAGGCAGCGAGGGATGAGGGGAAGGAAAATTCTGGTTGAGAGGGTCACTTTCTTTTCCTTTCCTTTATTTTCAGAGACTAAACTAGAACCCAGCCAGCACCCACCCACCCCCACCAAAAAAAAAAAAAAAAAAAGAACAGATGGCAGGTGTTGACCACCAAGGTGTGTGGCATCCTGGACAAGGGCAGCATGGGAGGCAGAGAGGAGCAGAGCGGCCCTTTCTGTCCAGCTGGCAGCAGAGGTCAGATCCACAGGGGCCCTGGAACCCCAGCAAGGAAGGAGCTGGTGCAGATCCAGACTTGTTCTCCCTCGCTTCCTGTCCAACAGGACATGTGCTTTGCTCTGCAGGTGTGGTGTGCCAGGCCGGGGAGGTAGGTCCCAGCCCTGCTGCCGCAGGGACAGCTGCCTCCCTACACCTGGCCAGGGACGGCTTCCTGGAAGCTGCTGGGGGGCTGGGGGCAGCTCTTCAAATGGAAATGGCCCAGCTGTGCCAGGCTCCTCCTTGCTGCCTGGGATGCAGATGAAACGGTGAGGTGGCGCAGCCTCCTTGGGCCTAGGAAGCCACATTCAGGACAAGCAGAGGTGCAGGCCAAGCACAGTTGGAGGAGCCTGCTCCTAATAGACACAGAGCTTTGGGGTGGACCCACAGGTCCTACACCGCAGGGCCTGCTCAGCCCTGGCTCCCCCCACACCCCGATTCTGTCCCCTGCCCTCCGGCATGATGGTGCCACCTGTTCAGAACTGCGGCTCCAGGTGGTGGGTGCGGCTGTGCACGACATCGGTCTCACCTGCCCCTGGAGCCGGGGGCGCTGTGGACAGCACCTCCCCAGGGGTCCTGAACCTACCTGGCACTCGCTCTTTGTGCCCGCCCAGGATCCAGCAGCTGGTTTTCTCTGCTCACAAAGTTTAAATCACACCACAGTGTCGGGAGCCCCTCGCCTGGGGCTTGCTCACTGTCCCCCACAGTCACCCCCCGCCAGGGAACCCATCCCTCCTTGCCCAGACCCCCAGGGCTGTCATCAACCCTCCAGTCTGCTCTGTGCCCCCAGACCCCATGTTTCCAGCGGCACCAGAAGAATTTCCCAGGCCTGGTGCTGACGCTGACCGGGGCTGGTCCTGGTGGTGAGGAACCCGCCTCCCGAGGGGGCAGTGGGGCACACCTGAAGCCGCGGCCCTCATCACACTGTGCACCTTCCCCTCCCAGCGCTTGGACGTCTTTCAACGTTAAAAACCCCATGTTAAGGAGCCCCGAGCACTTGGCACCAGGAGGAGACGTCCCCTGGAACTGCTTCAGGTCTTGGTTTGTAAAGAAGCCAAGCCCTGTCCACGCACACGTGTGCATGTGTATGTGTGTGTGAGGGAGGTGTGGGGGTGTGTCGTGAGCATAAATAACACCCAACACACAGAAATGGGGGTGGCGAGTCCTGCTCTAGCTTTCTCCAAGGACATCCTCCTGGCCCCTGCTGGCCGCTCAGAAGGGCAGCCACCCCCAGCCCCTCCAACACAGGCCAGCACCAGTCCTGCTCCAGCCTCTGTGCACAGGTCACACGGAACCCACCTGGCCACAAAGCACAGGGCGGTGACAAGCACTCGCAGCCTGCCTGCTGCTCCCTCCTCGGGGTAGGGGACTCGGAGCGTGGACACCTCTCTCCAGGGCAGCCCGGCTTGGGAGCACCACCCTTCTCTCAGGCGTGGGAGGGAGCACAGGCAGGAGAGCCCGGACCGGTTCACCCACGTCGGTGGGTCTGCCTCTCGGATCAGACGCTGGACGGGCTGGCACAATTGTCTTGGGGCCAATCAAGATAGAAACAGGGGTGGTGAGTCCTGGCCTGGCCTCTCTGGAGAGCATGGTCCCCACGGAGAAGTCCCTGGGGCCACCGGCCCTCCCTGAGGTGACCTCACCGCCCAGCAGCAGCCCCGGGATTAAAGCAAACAAACAAACCCACAGAGGTGCCTCGGGGGAGAGCCTCAGCTGGGACCCACCAGGGGACTGTCCCAGGCCTGCTCAGCCTCGGAGGGGTCACCCCACCCACCCCAGGCAGCTTTCTCGGCTACCTCCCCTTTTGTGCTCAAACTCAGGTGGCAGCTGGACCCCTCCCTCACACACGTGCACAAATGCATGCACACATGCATGCAACACACTTGCAACCACACACTTACATAAAACACACAAGCACAGTCACACACACACACAGATACACACATTGCACTCACACATCTGTACTCACACACATGCCTGTGCATGCACAGTAACAATGCAACATGCATGCACTCACACACGTACACTCGCACGCACACACAACATACATGCATGCACCCACACACATACACTCGCACGCACACATGCACACATACAGGCATGCACTCATGTACATGCATGCACACATGCACACTCGCACATACACACGCACATACAGGCATGCACTCGCACACGTACACTTGCATGCGCACACACGTACAGGCATGCACTCACACACGTACACTTGCACACCCACACGCACATACAGGCATGCACTCACAATGTACACTCGCAAACACACACACATACAGGCATGCACTCACAACGTACACTCGCATGCACACACGCACATGCAGGCATGCACTCACACACATGCACTCATATGCTTGTGCCCCAAAGTACACACATTTCACTCACTTGCACACACCCATGTGCACATGTGTACTTACATGTGTGTGCATGCACACAGTCACGCACACACACACCCACTTGCACACATGTCCTACCGGTAGCCTAGCAGCCCTCCGTCACTGCTGCCCAGCCCCATCACCTGCTGCTGTGAGGCCACAGCTGCCCCCGACTGCCTCCCCACCTAGCCCCTGAGCAGCCAGGGCTGTCCGTCAAAGGAAACCACGCCGGGGCCCTGCACCCCCTCTGGGGCCGTGCCTGGCTCCCAGCCTGGCTCTGGCCCTGGCGTCTTGGCGCCTGTCCTTCTTTCAGCCGGCCAGTTCGCCCCACCCTCAGGGAGGACAACTCAACGGCCTGCCGCTCAGCACCCACCCTGCTCAGCACCCACTCGCCCGGCCACGCTGCCTCGCCCTGGCCAGCTCCCCTCGCCACCCGCCGTGCCGACAGCACCCACTGGAATGCAGCCTCATGGGGCTGGAGCCTCGGGGCACAGACAGGCCCCAAACACCACTGCAGAACAAACACATGGAAAGTGCACCTGAAAGCCACAGGCTCATCTTCCTGCGTGACCCGTCCAGGAGCTGCGGCCCCATGAGCCGCGGTACCCGCGTGAGCCCTCTCCATGCCATCTCCGAGGCTCGGCCTTGATGGGAGTGGAGGCTGTGCAGAGAGGCCCGTGCTGCGGCGGCCGGGGCCTGGGCCCAACGTCCCGTGGGAGTCGCCGCCGCAGCTGAGCCGGGGGACGTGGCGAGAGACCCTTCCCCGAGGGGTCACGCAGCCGTCACGGAGCCTCAGCTCTGCCCGCCCGGCAGAGGAGACCATGCCCGGCCCCCCAGGGGGTCAGCTCAGCCTCACCAGGCGCCCGGAGCCCCGTGGACAGCCGGGACAGCCCCTGCTTCAATGCACTGAGCATTGAGCGGTGCCGTTCTTCAGGAGCAACCCGAGTTCTTTAAAAAGACAACTCACATTGCTACAGTTTACGGGGTTTTCTAGCATTTCCGACGTTAAGAAGTGACAGCAGAGGGAAAGCATCCAAAGCCTAAAATGAATGCCTTGTCCACCCGCACGGTTTACGACTGCCAACGAATACAAGGGTCACCACTTGCCCCCTAGATCGTGGTGGTAAAGATTTTAACTTCCAAAAGGGAAATCTTTTTCATTATAAATAATTTCCCCCAAATAAAGAAGTCTATCTTCGCAACAGTCTAACAGGTGTTTGCTAAACCTTCATAAAAATGTTATTAAAATACAGAGAAATCAGTAAAAGAACACTCCAAAGCTCCTCCTGTCTGCCTGCCTGTCTCCACGGCTCACAGGGGGTTCCCACCGCACCCACCCGTCACCCGCACTTGGAGGGACACGCGCCACCCCCACCCCACCCTCACCCAGGTCTCTGCTAGGCTCGGGGGCTGCCCGAAGGTCAGTATGTCATTAAGGAAATGATTAACACTTAATCTCTAGAAAAATTAGCCCAGAGAATCAGCACTGGGGAGCTAATTACTGATTAACAAAAGCACAGCCAGCAACCCTCACTTTTTTTGGTACCAATTGAAACAACCTGTCAAAGGCATCACATACTCGAACTATTTCTAAGCTGTCCATCACCTTGACAGAGCGTCTCCCACCGAGTCTCAGCATCACCTGAGCTAGGACTGCTGCAGCAGCTCACTCTCCCCTCGGCCCGAGTCCCCTCCACACACAGGTGACACAGGTGTAAAGTGCTTGCACAGGTACGCACATTCCTGTGTGCACACACAAGGCACAAGAGTGCCTGTGCCATTCTGGGGCCTCTGGCCAATCACGGATGCTGGCCAAGGGGGAGGGCACCATGCTGCGGGCAGGGTGGGAGTGCCACCCACCCTCGATGTCACAAGCCAAGCTTCCAGACCAGCTGCAGGCAGAAGCATGCCAAGCATGTGGAGCAGGGACGTGATAAAAAGGTGTGGCCGTGCATTCTGGGAAAGCAGAGATGGAAACGACGAGCAGGTGTTCAGGGCAGGAGCAGTGCGGTTCGGATCCACGTCCTGTGATCTGCTCCGGGGTGAGCCTCTGGACTGCAGTGACAATTGTGGAGCCCATCCCAAGGAGCCACCACAAAGACCTCGTGCCGGCCAAGGTCCAGGTGACTGCAGGTGCCCCACAGAGGTTGGGGACACTGTGGGACCAAAATCCTGGTCCCAAGACCTCAGTACCACCTGGGAGGACAAAAGGGCCACTGAGGCAACCAGACATGTGACCCCAGGAACAACATATAACTTCCAGAGACGTAGAAGGGAAAGATTTCTAAAAATCCAAAAATCCACCAAATCCTAGAGAGGGCAGGAAAGCACAGGAAAAGAAGGGTAAATGATGACAATGACAATGGTGCTGAAGCAGAGAGACATCCATGTACATTAGAGTTCACAGTAAGGATAAAGAGCAGTTTTACCAGCTCTCCACTGGATTTACAAGGGACAAAGCTGAAACTTGGCCCAGAAAGGTGAGGACTAAAGAGGAAGAAAAGAGACCTACCAGAGCAACATCAACAAAATAAGATCATAAAAGTACGCAATTATAAAAATATAGTAACAAAGCAAGGTCACAAAACCGGACATTGCAGCTAGAAGCATTAGTGGAGAGCAAGAGGCTGAGACACGGCGGTGGGTGATGAAGGCTCCACTCGGCGGGAAGACGGGCCACCAGCCCCTGTGCCCTCAGCTCATGCCGGAGGACGCTCGCTGCCCACAGGGACGCACACCCCACTGGGGTGGGGGCTGCAGAGATTTAACTGGAGAAACGACCGACAAAGTGGGGGCAAGGGTGCAGACAGTCCGCGAAGGCTACGTGCTCTAACGATACAGGAATTAAACAAAACGGGGAGGCGGGGAGCAGGTGGTGAGCAGGACAGGCTGGGGTAAGAGCCGAGAGTGAGGGCAGCACCGCGTGCTCACAAGGGAGCCAGGAGACGAGCGGGTGCACGGGGCAGGTGAGGCAGGTGCCACGAGGGGGACGGCGCCGCTTAGAACTGGACGTGGCAGGAAGGGAAGAGGCAAGGAAGGGGTTACGGGATTATCCGCAGGAGGGACCATGGGCCTTACATAACGTTATTGGTGTTAGGTAACCAACAAAACAAAAACACAAACTCTCCCAAACATCAGGCTGCCAATACCACCACGCAGACACACAAACACACACACACACACACACACACACACACACACACACACACACACACACAGGCCACATATGGAGAGACCCATGTGGCTGTGGCTGTAGGGGGAACGTGTAAGTGTATGTGTTTTATCTCTAACTCCCCC
This sequence comes from Choloepus didactylus, assembly GCF_015220235.1. Taxonomy (NCBI): domain Eukaryota; kingdom Metazoa; phylum Chordata; class Mammalia; order Pilosa; family Megalonychidae; genus Choloepus; species Choloepus didactylus. Next base: position 2,944,478 of record NC_051307.1, read on the forward strand.
AAATACACAAAATAATGCCAGAAAGAACCCAAACATATCCTATCAATCAACACAAATAGGCCTAAATCACATAATAGAAGGAAATACTTTCATATTGCCTCACAAAACAGAACCCAAATCTGCTAGATATAAGAGAAATACCTAAAACAAAGTGATTCAGCAAGACTGAAAATAGTAAATACATACTAGGAAAATGCAAAGAAAAAAAAGATTCACAATATTGACATCAAACAAACAAACAAAAATATCAGGCCAATTGGAATTAAATGAGACACAGCAAGAATATTTATAATGCTAGAAAATATAATATTTAAAGAGGATATAATAGTTTAACACCTACGCATCAAATAATCCAGCAGCAATTTTCACAAAGCAGAAATTATAGGAGGCGAGACAAATAAACTGAATAAACTGAAGCACACTAATAATAGGAGACTAATACATTTCTTTTAAGCCAAGAAAGAGCAAGTGGTCAAGAAATAAGGAGAGCTAGTGAAGACGTACAGAGCAAAGTGAATGAGGTGGTTTTTAAGGACATATAGCCAATTCAGTAAGTGATAACAGGAATGCACCTTCCTTTCAATTAAGCCTGCACAGTCGTGAACAGTGCCCATAAACTCAGCAACAAAGAAGATTTCAACAGATTCCAAACACTATTCCCTAGAAATTAATAACAAAACAAGAAAACAAAAAGGGCCTTCCATCTTGAAATTTAAACATTCTTCTCTTAGATTTTCCCTCTGAAAAGAGAACTAGAAACCAAAATTGCAGATTTTTTAGAAAACATATTAACAAAAACTAAAACCATAACATCCTACTCATTGGTCAAAGACGGAAAGCTTTCCCACTAAGATTAACTTCACCACAGCTATGCAACATTGTGCTAGAACTGCTAGCTAGAGCAACTAGGCAAGAAGAAGAAATTAAAGACATCCATTCCATGGAATATTATTCGGCCATGAAAAAAGAATGGAATTCTAATACATGGGAAAATATGGATGAACATTGAACACATCATGTTGAGTGAAATAAGCCAGACATGAAAGGACAGTATTATATGATCCCACTTTCATGAAACAACTAGAGTATGCAAAAATATGCAAATTCATAGAGACAGGAAGAAGAGGACAGGTTACCGGGGAGAGGAGAGGAAAGGGGAGTTACTGCCGAATGGGAGCAGCGTTCCTGTTGGGTGACGGAAAACTCTGGGTGATGGACTGTGGTGAGGATAGCACAACACTGTGAATGTAACCAAGGCCACGCGATGGTAGGTTGGAAAATGGTTAAAATGAGAAACGTTATGGTGTATATAAGCTACTACAATTTAAAAAAACTAAAGCAGTACTTAGAGGAAAATTGATTGCATTAAATATTTTGGACCTTTAGAATGATAGCGTGAAAATAAGAGAATTAAACATCCAACTCAAAAAGTTAGAAAAAAGTACTACAAAGTAACTGAAGGAATTAACAAAGGTAAAAGAGAAAAATGAGTTAGAAAAAACATTCTAATTAATAGCTAAATTTAAAAGCCGACTTTGAAAAAGTCAACAAACCAGATAAGTCACCTAATCAGGAAAAAGAGGAGAATAAAAATATACAAAAGAAAAAGAGAATAACCATCAAGAAAGAAGAAATTTTTAAAAACTCATGGAAATAATTGCACAACTCTATGCAAGTGCATTTGAAAATCCAGATGAAATGGATAATTTTCTAGGGAGAATAAAATATACAAAAAAAAGGGACCACAGAAAAGACAAAAAGTCTGAACAGATGAATCGCTATGGAATTAATAGAGTTACCTGTCAAAAAGTTTCCATTAATGAAGGGCAGCAGGCCCAAGTGACTTCACAAGAGAATTCCAGCAAACCTGTAGGGACAGATGACCCTAACGCCATTCAAGCCTTTTCACAGCACAGAGAAAGGACAACTTCCAAACGTCTTCTATGAAACAAGTACGACATTAAACTCAGAAGTGACAAAGATTCCAGAAGGAAGGAAGGGAGGTAGGAAACTAGTCTCAACTAGTGGTTCTTAAGGTGGTCTGAGGCCCTGGGGGTACCCAAGACTCTTCGGGGATCCGAGGGTCCTCCCTTTTCCAGCCCAAACAGAAGAGGCGTCAGATCTGAGCCCACGCAGAGCCCAGCTGCCCCCGAGCAGGCACGAAGGAGACTAAAATGCAGAACCAGCACCACTCTCCTCGATCACTTCTTCCGTTATGGAAAACACAGTTTCTTTAACTATAAAATGTCATCTGGTTTAACACGTAATGGGTTTACTGTGCTACTTTCAATGAATTATTAAATGATTTTTTTAAATTTCCTGTTAATTTCTAACATAGGAACATCCATAGCAGGGTTTCCCAATCGTGGCACTGCTGACATGCTGGGCTTGGTCGTTCTAGTTGTGGGGGCGCTCGTGCATTTGGGGGGTTCAGCAGCATCACTGGCTCTACTCACTGGAGGCCAGGGGCACCCCACACCCACTGTCCCGACAAAACACCTCTCCAGACACTGTCACCTGTCCCCTCGGGGGCAAAATCACCCCCAGGTGATAATCACTGATCAATAGCTATAATTCACATCCACACCCACAAACCCACACACACACCCAACACACACGCACATGCGCACACACACACACAGACACACACAAGCTCTCTGGGGTGCTCATTGTTTTTAAAAGTGTAAAGAGACCCAAATTTGAGCACTGCTACTCTTACTTATGAATATGAATGCAAAAATTACTCCCAAAGCATTAGCAAGTAGAATCTAACAGCACATTAAAAAAAAAAATAGATCATGGCCGATATAGGCTTGTTCTGTGAATGCAGGATGGGCTGACATCAGAAGTCTCTTCAAAAAACTCTTCATATTTCTTTAACAAGAATGCTGGACGGCAACTCGACAGAGCTTAACCCACTTCCTGAAGAAAGCGCTCGATTGACAGGTATGGGTCCAGGAGCCGCCTGTGAAGCCCACCCACCCCGTGCCCGCCCCTCACCACACATGTCCTCATAGGGGGGGTTGTCTTGACCGCAGAGTCAGCAACTAGTCAACAGGGCCCACGAGAGATGCTCCAGCTGACACCGGCAACCAGGCGGTTTGCCCAGCGTTTAACAGGCCAACGTCACACAAGAATACAGAAGGGACGTTCGCAGTCAACACACACTAGCAAACTGATTCCAGCCCTGGGTTTACAAGGACAACCATCAAACAAACAAACAAACAAACAATCACGTCCAACTCCGTCTGATCCCAGAAACACAGGGATGATTTAATTGGAAAATCGATTAATCCCATTATTGACAATAATACATAAAAGGAGAAAAAACAATAGGATCATTGCATTAGACTCAGGAAAAGCAGATTATGAAAACCAAATGCAGCCAGGATTTCCTTACAAGGACACGAGCCATTCCTGCTCTACACCCGAGAACACGGCAGGCCCAAGGCCTTGTTACAGGGCAGGTGGAGAAGAGAAAGAAGGATTAGGAGGAAGAAAACAAACTTTCATCATTTGTAGATGACATGACTGTCTACAAGAAAATCCAAGAAAGTCTTGGGGCAGGTTCTCAGAAACACCCGGAGTTTGACCAGGTCACTGGGCGGATGTCCACGAGATCCCACACATGTGCGTTCCCTTCCTTTCTCCCCCATCTACTCAGCAGCCGGCACCAAACCTGGAAGGCGACCTGGCCATGGGGCTGACATTCCGCTCGGTGCCCTCCGTGCTCGTGCCCACCCCGCAGCCGCGGCCTCCTCCACTTGGCCTCTCCCAGCTCCTTCCAGCTCCACCGCCGGAGGACTCCACGGCCAGGTCCCCTGATTTCCGCGCACATCTAAGTGGCCAGGGAAAAACTAAGGCCACATCAAGAGCCAAGCCCTTCACAGCTATTGCGATAACTCTCTGGTGGCATTTTTCTCCACCATTCCCACCAGTTTATCTGTTTCGATGGAATCCTCCTTTAATATAGAGGCAACCCAACATGGCAAAAACATTTTGCTCCAGAATTACTTGATTCAACTGCCTTGGCACAGCCAGCAGCTCCAAAACCAGAAAACATACAAAATAACATACTAACTCTTAAATGGGTTAAATAAGATACTGAAAAACCACAGTCTGCTTTGGAAACACCAGTTAACCAAGATCTGGATGGAGGTGTTTTTTTTCCACACATCTTCTGACAGTCTAAACTCTACAACTATTACTTTGACAATGACAGATTCAGAAGGTTCTCGGCAGTCTTTGAAAACCAAAGAAGTGTTTGAAACAGCCACCATTCTGCTAATCCAAATTTTACAAATAACTCCATGGAAATTAAGTTAGCACAGGGAAATCCAGTTTTATTCAGCACAATTAGTCAAACAGTTGAAGAATTAAACACAGATAAGGAAAGTGTTATTGCCATTTTTGTACCCACTGAAAATCCTAGAACTACAATTATTTTTTTATACCTGCCCAGCAAGAAACGGTGGAAATGGAAGACATGGACATTGAGGACTCCTTATATAAGAATATAGACTACGGAATAGAAGTTTTACAGATTGAACATTCTTACTGCAGACAAGACAAAAATAAGGAACATCTATGGCAAAAAGTTTCTAAGCCACATTCACAGATAACACTTCTTGAGCTACAAGAACAAGCCCTAGGAAGACTGAAGTCTTCTGAAGCTTTTATAAGGTGGCTACAACAGGAAAATCAGCTCTCTGGAGAAAATGTCAAGATTACAGAAAACCGTTTCACAACATATGAAATTACTATGACATAAAGAGGTTTTAAAGCTACAACTGCGCTTTCTGCAGCCAAACCAAAATTATAAGTAAAGTGAACTTTTTCCTGTATAAATTTCTCATTTTAATGAAGCTATGAAAGTGCTCTAATGTTCTGAACTACACTCTTTTCTTACAATGCTCATTTTTGAGAAAAACAAGAGAACTGTTGGGCTGCAGAGAACAGTTTTATTCCTTGATAATTTTCCAAATTAAAGTTAAGATATAGTAAGTAATAAGATTAGATCATAAAATGAGAGAACACCGTGATACAGTTAAAAAAAAAAAACAAAACAAAAGCGCCCAGAATAGAAGCCAGGCTCAGGAACCAGACCTGGCTCTACCATCGGCACATGGCTTAGAAAAGTTACCTATCAAGCTTGAGCCTTGGCCCCTAATCTGTAATTAAGGGCCTTTAGTAGATCTCTGATGTAGTCCGCTTCCTTATAGCTCTTTCCCTTTCTATGAGGACACTACACCTTTAATAGAACAGCTTTTCTATAAGAAAATCTATACTTACATATTACTAGAAGTTGGCTAGAATTCCATATTAGTAACTACTGGAACATCATCAATATGTATTGAATTCTGTGTTTGACCTTTTTGGCTACTTACACATCTGTACTATAAAGGAAAACACTCCTTTTATAATTTTATTCAGTTGAACTAAAATAAGGAACCACTCATTAGCCCAGTTCTTAGGAGAGGTACTTAAAAGGATATGTATTTCAGTAACTTATATGTGATTTTCCATCTTAATATGTAGTCATTTAAGCTTTTTGACATTCTGTGCTCGTAAGGTTATATTTGTAAACCAAAAAGATGAAAATGAGGTTCAGCATATACATATAAGTATATTTCAGGAATCATAGTTTGTATCTTTTTAACAGGTGTAGCTTTTTAAAAGTTTGTGCTTGTGTCATTTTTAAATTCCAGAACGATACAGTAATACCTAATACTACACATTCCCACTTCTGCTTATTCTAATGAAATTTATAAGCAAGAAATTATAGTATGTGACGAAAACCTTAAGGAGACAAGTAGGAAAGAAAAGTGATGGTGATGTAAATAAAAATCCTGCTTACATCCACAAGAATTTAAGAAAAATGAATGTGAACGCAAAGACTTACTGGCAGTAACACAAATGTGAAAAATAGATGATATGTTCTCTTAAAACTGGCAGTCAGTATAATCATATAGGACAGCCTATTAGTCTGACTCTTAGTCTTCCCATCCATAAAATAAAAGATGCTATTACTATCTTGTAGGATGGATTTGAGAATTCTGTTTTTGGTCCTGAAAACAGGAGGTGCTCAATAAATAGTTGTCTCAACAGCAAATAGAATACTAATTGTTTAGTAAATGCATGGTGATTATTTTTGGCCAGATTATACTTATTTTCTTCAGGCTAATAAAGTTGCTGTTATTAGAACACACACACACACACACACACACACATTTTGCTGCAACACTCAGGAGCTCAGAGAACCACTCTCCATTTCTGAGTTGTATTCACCAAGAGATAAAGCGGCTCCAGGCAGATAACATCCGCAAGACCAGACACCTGGCACCTGTGCAGTCCAGGGGCCTCTCCGGGGCAGGCGGGCATGGCCAGGGGCCCCCGTCCCTTATCTGATGTCCTTGCACTTCAGATGCCCAGAGGAGAGCGGACGAGCGCAATAGCTCTGCTGGTGAAAACTGGCCACCAATGCATTAAATGCATGCACACATATGCACACACACCTTTACATGGGTTCCAACGGAGAGAAACTGGGAACTTTCCAAACCACAGACAGCCCTCAGGAGCCAGGGCTGGGGGTCCGGCTCCATGCTCGGCGGGAGGCAGAGTCCACCTGCTCCTGTCGGGAGGCCGAGAAGCCTCAGGGGATAAAGCGTCCCTTCTGTCCTTCCTGCTCCTCCAGGGCTTCCCTGAGGAAGCTTCTAGATGGCTGGCCAGAGCCACCGCCCACCAGGGCCCCTGTGCTCACCCGGACACGCGGCCGTGACCTGGCCCAGAATGAACAACACTCTTCAATGAACTAAGAAACCAACACTCAGCCAGCCTGCTCGGAGGCCCCCAGGCAGGTGCCTTACAGCACAGGTGTGGCTGCACGCTCCCTAAAGCACGCACCAGAAACGAAGTTCAGGTTTTTATAACACGGTAGGTCCATGTTTGCTAAAAGGCTTCCAAGATCTATTAAGTTAAAAATGCTATAATACCACATAAAATGAATTTTTAGGAACAGTGACGGTATAGATACTTAAATGTGTTTTTCAAATTCCTGAAAGGATAAACCACAAATCATTTACAATGGTTTCCTCCAGGAAAAAGAGTGGGATTCAGGATGGGGTAAAGAACATTTTTCAGTCTAAGTATTTTTACACTTAAAATGTAAATATTCAGAAAAAATCGACTTTGCTTGAGAGTTAAATCCCAGTCCTGTTTCTGGGTGGTTACCACGGTCTAACCAGTTTCCGAGCACTGATAAGGATTTCTCTAAGAGGCCCTGCTGACCCTGCAGGATGCAGCCTCGGCGGGTCAAAGTCCGAGCACTTTGCTGGCCCCTCGTGACAACCCTTGGAGGGCAGGACAGCCCCCAGGGGCCGAGCGGAGCGACAGGACGTCGCAACTCCGTCCCTCTGCTTCTCCACGCGCTGCAGCCTGTCCGTCCAGCCCCCCGGCTTCGAAGGCAGCAGGGGGGCCTGAGCCCAGCACTCGAGACCGGGAGCCCTCCTCTCTCCCGGGGCACACAAGCCACGTACATGCAGCCTGGACCCCAGGATCCGGGGCCAGCCAGCCACACCGAGGTCTACACAGCAGGTCCCAGGGCGCTCCCCTTTGCCACGGAGCCCTAGGTCCCCAAGGTGGGTCACTGGGTTACAGGCTCTCAGGCTCCCCACACTCCGGAACCCACGACTCCTGGATCCCAGCAGTTCTGACCACCAGAGACCAAACTGCCACACGGCCAGTACCGCTTCCTCAGCATGTCGGCTGAGCTGCACTGGCCTTGGGACCAGCGGCCACCCTGGGTGCAGAGCAGGCTCAGCTCGCACACCCCCCGAGGGGCCTGGCCCCACGCCTGGGTTACTTTGGGATCGGTTCTGCAGAAGCAGTGGGCAAACCACCAGGGAGGGGCAAACCACCAGGGAGGGGCACCCCAGCCGGCCGCTGCCCCAGCCCCTGCTCCATCCTGCTGCCCGGCCCAGCCTCCAGGCCAGGGGACAAGGGTTTGCCAGCCAGGCTGAGACAACGTGAAACAAGCACATCGGGGAGTGACCAGTGCCTAATAAAGACCAGGGCAAGGGCAAAATCACTCAGCTAAACTGCAATACAAGTCAAGCAGGAGAGAGGATCCAGTCTGCCATTTGTCAGAGAGGGCCTCCAGGCAGCGGGACCCGTCTCCTTCCCTGGGAGACCCCTGATGCGTTTCCAGGGATCGGCCCATGGAGGCACCTCTGACTCCGTGGCATAACCAGCCCACCCCGCCCCTGCGAGCCCTGGAGGGAGCCAGCACCAACTCCCCCACGCCCCAGTGCCTCGAGGGCTCCACTGAGGGCTGCTAAAGCTCATCAGGCACCTCCTGGGCCGGGTCACACGCCCTGGAAAATCCCATTAGAGCTCTGGACGATAATTTAGGGTCTCCCGGAACACGCACTCAGAAGCAGGGTGGGGTCTCTGGGAGCCTCTGAGCGAGCCCCCTCTGCCCCAGCACGGCCGTCTCTCTGCCAGCTGGCCACTGGCACACACCACAGGCAGGCAGGCCCTCCCTCGGTCACGCTGGGCCTCCAGCACCGAGCAGGCACCCATGGGTCTGCGTCCACGAATGCTCGCACCACGCAGAGGAGATCAGATAAACTGAAAATGCCGCTGCTCATGAGCTCCCCGTGGGCTGGCCGCAGAGGCGCACGCTCCCATGGGACGTTTTTAGAGTACACTTTCTGCCAAAGCGTAACCGAAACAGAAAGGTGCAGGATCACAGCCAGAGGGTGAGGTGGGTCTCACGGAGTGAACTCACTCTGGGACCAGCCCCCGGGTCGAGGAACGGACGTGACCAGCCCCCCATGGCTCGGAGCAGTGCCGCTCTGTCAGGCATGTCGGGGCACGCAGCCGGGAGTGGGGCTGCTGGTCACTGCCGTGGTGTGTGTGACTCAAGGGACATGGCCAGAGAGTTTCCAAAGGGACCACAGCCAGGCCCAGCCCACCACAGGGCATGGATGTCCCCACCGCTCCGCAGCCTTGTCACCTCTTGGTACTGTCAGTCTTTACATTTTAACCACTCCAGGGGGTGTGGAGGGATGCTACATTTTAAAATTTTCACTTATCTGAGAGCTAGTTAAGTTGTGGACCTTTTCAGGTGTTTATTGGACATTTGGACATCTCTAAGCCAACTCTGCAGGTGAACTCACTGCCCTTCCCCTACGTGGGACGTGACTCCCAGGGCTGTGAATCCCCCTGGCAACGTGGGACATGACTCCCGGGGAGGAGCCTGGACCTGGCATTGAGGGATTGAGAAAATCTTCTTGACCAAAAGGGGGAAAAGAAATGAAACAAAATAAAGTTTCAGTGGCTGAGAGATTTCAAATGGAGTCAAGAGGTCATTCTGGAGGTATTCTCATGCATTATATAGATAGCCCTTTTTAGTTTTTAGTGTATTAGAATAGCTAGAAGTAAACACCTGAAACTGTTGAACTGCAACCCATGAGCCTTGATTCTTGAAGATGATCATATAACTATGTAGCCTCACGGTATGACTGTGTAATTGTGAAAATCTTGTGGCTCACACTCCCTTTATATAGTGTATGGGCAGATGAGTAATAAAACAAAGACAAAAAATATATAAATAATAATAAGGGGGTTAAGGGGTATGGGATGTTTTGAGAGTTCTTTTATTTTTATTTTTTCTTTATTTCAGTGATGAAAATGCTCTAAAATTGGCTGTGGCAATGAATGCACAACTATATATGATGACACTATGAGCCACTGATTGTATACTTCGGATGGACTATATGGTGTGTGAACATATCCCAGTAAAAATGCACTAAATAAAAGAGGTGCCAGTTGGAGTCAGAGACAAAAGCCCTCTTTAGTTTCACCGCCAGCGGAGGGGGCACGCAGCCCAGTCACCCGGCTGCTTCTGCCACCTCTCCTGCCTCTGGAAAGGGAGGAGTTAGACACGTGCACCTGAAAGTCGTCCGTTTTGTGAACGCTGGGCTGGCCTCGCCTGATGCTGGTTATAAACTGCTCGGTGGCTGTCCCCGGTTCTAAATGGCACCAGGTTTCCGAACCGGCCTCCCTCTTTCCATTCCCGTTCCCAGCCCTCGGCTATTACAGAACCCTGAAGCCCCCATCCCTGGGGAGGAGAAGGAGCAAACTGTCCACCTTCAACCTCCAAACAGTCACCCTCTGCCTGATGATCAGTGATCCCAGCCACGGTCTCCCCGGAAACGAACGTCACCAGCACCCCGGCTCTGTGCAGAGCCTCATTACATGCCCAGCCCTGGAGAGTGCCCAGCGGCAGTGCCCGCGCTCAGCCCAACCGTGCCCCAACAAGGGTGGAAGGTAGACGGAAAGGAACACCCGGGGACGAACGTTAGAATAAAACAGATTTTCTTTTTCTTTTGACCGTCAAAACCATAAGCAGAGTATGAAATCAATAATGAGCCAAAAAGCAAATAAACAGTTGTTGATTCAGAATGCTTGGCGACAAGGTGCTCAGAGCACTAGTTAGCTGAGAGCTGTGTGGGTATCGCATTTATATCAACAACTACAGAATAAGCAGACATAACAAGATCCGTCACTCTAAGAGCATACTAAACTAAGTCACTCATTTGAACGTGAAGGTGCTCCAATGCTCAGTTCGTATATTGAAGCAGCATCATTTTAAACAAGTCCTGACCAAGGGAGCAGTTTGCTATCCCGGACTGTGCTGTCATTATTCCACAGGATTAAGCTCCAACACCCACTGAGCACCGGGAGCGGCGAGTTAAGCCGTAAACCCCACACCTAAGAGACGGGAATTGCTCTCCGCAGACACACGTGAAAAGGCAGGTGTCTGCCAGATTCCAGCAAGAAAGTGCAGAAGGACATCTGACCAAGGTGCAGGGACGTAAGGGAACCTGGGGCTTAAACCACCGTCTCAGCAGATCCCAAGAACGCATGTGGGAGCTGAAGTGGTGGTCGGCACGGACTCTAAATTGAGCGGGTTGGAGCCCCCAGTGTTGGTTCAGGGGCGCCTGAGGACAGGAGGGGGACCCCAGCTGCCGGACGGCACCCTGGGGAGAGGGTCTTCCCTCTGACCCATCCCACTCCAGCACCCTGCAAACCTCCTGGGGGGGAGTTTCCCATGGGACCAGCAGACCAATGAGCAGCAGTGGGCTCTCGCTTGGTGCCGACAACCCCCGGGGAAGCCCGGGCCGGGATCCACGGAGAGAGACCCCCCAGGCTGGCCCAGCAGACCCCACCGCCCGGCAGCCACTTCCAGAGAGGCCCCTGCCGCGACCCGTCCGTCGCAGGGAGAGGGGGGAAGGGGGAGGCAGCGTCTGACCTCATCACTCGGGTTTTGGACAAATGGGAAACTGACCATCATAAATATCCTTCTGACCTTAAGAAAACTTCAAAATATATTCCTCCTTTTAAAAAATTACTCAACAACCTATGAAGGGCTGGCTGTCCCCAGGCACGGGAGCCCCCACCGCTCTCCCGCTGACAAGAGCCCGGGCGCAGGTGGCTGAGGGGAGAGCCGGCCCAGGCCGCGCCCGAAACATCACCCAGCAGACCCGGGCGCGCCCGGCGGACAGTGCCGCAGCCCGGGCTCGTGACTTACCAAGGTCAGCAGAGCTCGGGGACAGGGTCTCACAGGTTCCCACAGGAGAGTCCTGGAAGCAAAAGGCACAATCGTAAATGCACTGAGGCAGGGTTGGAAAAATACACGTGTGATTAAGAGCAAAAAGACCCCGCGTCAGGGAAACTGACTTAATCATTAACTGAACATCCCACTAACGCGGCAAACAGAGGACACGGCCCGCCCGCCGGGGCCTTTCGAGGCCACCGCTTCTCCTTGCCAGAGGTCACAGCCCAGCAAGGGGCCTGGAAAGCCGTTTCCTTCTCTCCCGGCGCCTCTGGGGCCACGGGCAGGGGCCCCCGCACCCCCGGACCAGCAAGGGCCGCCCATTGACACAGCGGGCACCCCGGCCTCGGCTGCACGCACCCTCCCCACAGCCCCCCAACCCCAGTGCTGGGCCCCTCCCGTCGCAGCCCCGCCCAGCCTCCCGCACCCTCAGCCCCTGATCAGGACCCGAGGGCCCAGGCCTGTGGGGGTTTTGCTCCTTGTTTGGTCCCCGCCGGGGAAGGAGAGACCTGCGACTTAGAGAAGCGCGCAGAAGGCTCGGAAGTGCTCCGGTAAAAGCCCGGCGGGCGCACCTGCTCACCAGATCCACCTTTGGGCACCCTTTATCTCTACAACCTGTGTCCTCAGCCAGGTAAACCTGTCACCTGCACACAAGTTCACCTGCTCTACCAACCCTGAGCACCTAGAATGTTCCAGACACACAGTTAACACAAAGGCTCTTCAGACTCGGGGTCTCCAGGCCGCACGAGCTGCCCCAGGGCCTGAGCCCGAACCCCAGGTTCTGTTGGAGCACAGCGTTTGGGGTTGGGGGTGAGGACCTGCCCACGGGAAGATGAAGACAGGGTGGGGGTGGGACGGGGCCCCGGGCAGCCGGGAAGGGCGTCTGGGCACAGGACGGGGCACAGGGCGGGCTCGGGGCTGGTGGGCCACCACGGGAGCGGGGTGGTGAGTCTGCGGAAATACAAACACAAGAACAGCTTCCGGAGGACAGTGATTGAGCACTGCACTGACACAACTCCAGGACGTTTCCAGTCACTTTCCCTCCCTCATGATCATCCTTAGCTCGGTTTCCAGGCTCGGACACAGGCCCAAGTAAAGAGGGCTCCGAGTCCACCTCAGAAAGGTCAGTGCTTCCAAAAACACACCTCACCAAGGACAAGCATTTCCATTTCTCCCACACCCCCACCAAGAGGACAAGAGGGAACCTCACAGCTTTAAAGTCAGCTTCCCCGAGGTGGGATTTACACTCAATATAACTCGGTTTACCAATTTTAACTGGATGACTCGATGGGTTTTGACACTTAGGATCACCATGTGATTAATCTCGGACATTTGTAGCCCTCTGCAGCCAGCCCTCTCCCCCACGCCCATGCCAACAACCCCTGGCCTGCCTTTTATTACTTTAGATTTTCTTTAATTTCACACACATGGAATGGTGCGGTATGTGGACTTTTCGTGTACTACGTGGTCATGCTTTTGAGATTCGCCCTGTGGCTGCGTGTATGAGTGGTTCACGCCTTTGGAATGCTGAGTAGCATCCCGTGTATGGATATTACACAGCTCGTTTATCCACAACCAGCAGGTGGACATGTAGGGGTTTTCCCGGGTTTGCGCTACAATGAACATTTGAGTACAGATCCCAGTGTGGATACGTCTTCCTTCCTCTTAGATGAACACCGAGGACTGGGACTGCTGGGTGGGAGACTGAATTATGACCCCAGTGTAGACGTGCTCTCAGGCTTAACCCACATGCATGGGGTGTGACGCCAGTAAAGGGACTCCTCGAAGACATTACTTTAAATCGAAGTGTGGCCCACCGAGCGGGGCAGGGCCTTTCTCTGGATCGCTGCAGGCCTAAAAGGAGGACAACGCTGGAAGCTGGAGCCGGAGAAAGTCCGCGGGAACCCGGAAGAGAGGAGAGGACTGGCCGGCAAGTCGAGGCAGAGGGCCAGCCCAGGCAGCCCAAGGACGCACCAGCAGCCCCAGCCGCTGCCCACCCTGGGAAAGCCAGCCTTCTGGCCTCCGAAGCCCCGAGACAACAAATGCCCACTGCCCAAGCCAGCCCCCCTGTGGCGTGTATCGAGCAGCCCTGGGCCACATGGAAGTGTGTTGGCCGGAGAGGCTCGCCAACACTGGGATCCACACCGGAGACGAATGAGAATTCCGGGTGCTCACATGGGGCCAGCCCTGGGTGGGGTCCCTCGGGCCACCCTGGTGGCTCTGAAAGGGCAGCTCACTGAGGTTTCAATTTGCACTTCCCTGATGACCGGGAATGACCAGAGTCTCTTCTCTGAGTATCAGCCATGTGCACGTCCCTTGAAAAAGTGTCTGCTCAAGTCTGCAGCCCACCCTTTATTGGGTTGTTTCCTTCCTGAGTTATAAAAGACCTTTAGATATCCTGGATACAAATTCCTTCTCAGATACAAGTTTTCCAAATTTTTTCCCCATCTGTGGCTAGTCTTTTCATTTTCTTACCAGTTTTTTTTTAAATTTTTATGAAGTCAACTATTTTCTTTTTTATGTTTTAGTGTCATCTTTTAAGAAAATTCTTTAACACAAGGTCACTTGGATTTTCTTGTATATTTTCTTCTATAACTCCACAGCTTTAGCTCTCACATTTAGGTGTAGGATCCATTCGGAGGAAACCTTGGAATATGGCGTGAAGCAGGGCTCGGGCTCACTGTTTTTGCTTATGAGTGTCCAACCATCCTGGAGCCATTTGTTGAAAATACTGTCATTTCCCCCATTGAATTACCTCGGAACTTCTGTTGGAAATCAACTAACCATAAATACGCAGGTTTATGTCCAGAATCTATTCTGTTCCATTGATCTACACGTACACTTTCTTGCCAATCCACAATTCTAAGTTGTTTTAGTAACAGAGAAAGTTTTGAACGTAGGTATTCTTTTGTCGTTTTCAAAATTATTCTAGCTACTCTAGGTCCTTTGATCTTCTGTATAAATTTTAGATTAAGCTTGTAAATTTCCACATAAAAGGCTTGCTAGCAACAATCAGATGCAGCCCACCTCCCCATGCTGTCGACGCCCCCTTTCAATTGGAAGAAATTAGGGTGCTCACTGCCTAGACACCCCTGAAGATGGAGAAAGAGATTAAGAGAGGAAGGGGTGGCAGCAAACAAGATAAGATTTAACGAAGGTCTGTGACTACTGTAATGCTATATAAATATATATGTATTTTTAGATGCTGGGGTGTTGGGATAGCTGGAAGGAGGTAAACGACATGGTGGAGCTGTAGCCTATAGCATCCTTTGAAATTTGCTTTGTAGGTACTTGTTGAATTGTGCTTTGAAAGTCTTCAACTTTCTGTACATACCTTATACTGCATCACGGGGAAAGAACTGAGACTGCAGAACTGTAACCTATAACAGTGTTTGAAATTACCTATATAACTGCTTGCTGAGCTGTACATCGAAAGTTAACACCTTTTAGTGTGTACGATTTATTTTATGACAATGGAAGTAGCTGAAGTTGTGGAGCTGCAACCCATGACATTCTCTGAAATGTGCTCTCTACTTGTTAAATTGCACTTTGAAAGCTATCACTGTTATGTATATATGTTAAATAAAAAATGTATTAAAAAAGGCTTGCTAGGATTTTATTGTGATTTTATTGTGATCGCACTGAACCTATATATCAACCGTGGGAGAAAGGACATTTCAATAACATTGAGTCTCCTGATCCATTAACATAGTATATCTGCCCATTTATTTA
The DNA here is from genome assembly GCF_015220235.1 of Choloepus didactylus. Lineage (NCBI taxonomy): Eukaryota > Metazoa > Chordata > Mammalia > Pilosa > Megalonychidae > Choloepus > Choloepus didactylus. The sequence continues at coordinate 2,959,830 of NC_051307.1, forward strand.
GGGCTTTAATTTCTCTTGGCACTTTTTTGTTTTTATTTTTCTCTAAGAATTTCATATTTTTGATGCAATTGTAAATGGCATTTTATTGGAGTTTCTAATTGTTCATTGCTACCATAGAAAAGCAAAATTCATTTTGCCGTATTGACTTTGTATACAGTGAATTCACTAAACAACCTAATAAGTCTAATAGGTTTTTTTGGTAGGTTCCTTAGGATTTTCCACATAGACCATCATGCCACCTGCTAACAGTTAACTTCTTCCTTTCCTATTGGTAAGTCTTCTAGTTCTTTTTCTTGTCTTATTTCACTGGCTAGAACCTCCACCACGATGTTGAATAAGAGTGATAAGAGCAAATATCCTTGCTTTGTTCCCAACCTTAGAAGGAAAGACTTCAGTCTTGCACCATTAAATGTGATGTTAGCTGTAGGCTTTTCATAGATGTCCCGTATGGGTGATGAAAGTACCTCTATTCCAGTTTGCAGAGAAAATCTCAGAATTTTTATCATGAATGAGTTTTAAATTTTGTCAAATGCTTTTTTTCCATCTATTGGGATGAGCATGTGTTTTTCTCTGAATTGTATTAAATGATTTCTGAATGTTAAGCCAACCTTGCATTCCTGAAATAAACTTAACTTGATGATGCAGTATCCTTTTTATATTTTGCCAAGTGTAATTTACCAAAATTTGTAATTTTTTTTTTTTTACAAAAGTTTGTGATTTTTATGTCTATGTTCATGGGGGTGTTGGTCTGAGGTCTTGTCTGGTTTTGGTATCAAGTTAATGCATCACAAAACAAGTTGGGGAGTTTTCTCTCCTCTTCTAATTCTTGGAGAACTTTGTTTAGAATTCATATTATCTCTTCCTTAAAAGTTTGACAGAATTCATCAACAAAGTCATCCGGGCCAACAGTTTTCCTTGTTGGAAGGTTTTTACATAGACATCCAATTTCTTTGATAGATAGAGAGTCATTCAGGTTATCTATTTTGAGTTGAGTGAGTTTTGGTAGTTTGCACTTTTCCAGGAATTTGTCTACTTCATCTACTTGTCTAATCTGCTGACAAAGTTTTTCATGATATGTCTTTATTATCCTTTTAATGTCTGTAGGATGTGTAGATTCCTCCTCTTTTATTTCTGCTTTTGGAATTTTTTCTTCCCCTTTTTCTGATCAGTCTAATTGGAGGTTAATCAATTTTAAAGTTCTTTTCAAAAACCAACTTTGGTTTCATTGAATTTTCTTTTCCTTTTTTCTATTTCATTAATTTCTGCTCTTATTTCTTTTCTTTGTGTAATTTTTGTTAAGATTGAAGCTTAGGTCATTGGTTTGAGAACTTTTTTGTGTTCTAATCTAATCATTGAATGCTATACATTTCCCTCTAAGCACTATTTACCTGAATTCTACAAATTTTGATATGTTCGTTTTAACTTTCACTCAGTTCAAAATGTTTCCTGATTAACCCTGTGATTTCCTCTTTATATAAAAGTGTGTTTATTTTGTTTCCAAATATACTTGGGGTTTTTCCAGATTATCTTTCTGTTATTGATGTCTAGTTTAATTCCATGTTGATCAGAGAAAATACTTGGTATGATTTCAGTTTTTCACATTTACTGAGATTTGTTTTATGGCCCAGAATGTGGTCTATCTTGCTCAAGGTTCAATGTTCACTTGCAAAGAATATGTATTCTGCTGTTGAGTGGCACGTTCTTTATATACCAATTAGGTCACACTGGTTAATGGCATTGTTCAAGTCTACCGTGTCTTTATTGATTTTCCATCTACTCTTTCTATCGATTATTGAGAGAGGAGTGTTGAAACATCCAGCTATGTTCTCTTGAAGAATTGGCCCCTTTCATCACTGTGAAATACCACTTTTATGCTCGGAAATATTTCTTTTTCTGAAATCTAATTAACGCATCCACCCCAGTTCCCTTTTGATTCATGATTGCATGTTCTATCTTTTTCCAACTTTTTACTTTTATCCTATTTGTGTCTTTATATTTAATATGGATTTCATGTAGACAGCATTTTTGTCTCATCTTTTTTGTCTGATCTGATCATCTCTGCCTTTTATTTGTAGTGTTTAGGCCACTTACACTTGATATGATTAACAATATGGTTAGGTTTAAATGGACTCTCTTTTTAATAATTCCGTATTATCTCCACTATTGGTTTACTGCTGTACCTCTTGGTTTTGTTTTTGTAATTATTGCTCTAGAGTTTAAAATATACATATTTATTGCTGTCTACCTTCATATAATGTTATAACACCTCACATATAATTTAAGAACTTTACAACAGTACATGTTGCTGCTCACAAACTTTGTGCCAGGTTGCTGTCCTATCTTTTATTTCTGTATATATCATAAACTCCACAACACATTATTATTGTTTTTGCTTTACACAGTCCATTATCTTTTAAAGGTTTGAGTTTTGTTTTTGTTTTTGTTTTTGTTTAAATGGGGAGGGAGGAGTCTATATTTACCTGCATTTCTACTATTCTTTATTCCTTTGTGTGGATCCAAATTGCCACCTGGTATCATTTTCCTTCTCCTTGAGGGACTTCCTCTGTACTTCTGGTAGTGCAGGTCTACCAGTGATGAAGTCCTTCTGCTTTTGAATGTCTGAAAAAGACTTCACTTTTGCCAATATTTTTGAAAGATTCCTTTGTTGGGTATAGAATTCTACGCTGACAGGTGGTTGTTGTTGTTGTTTTCAGTATTTTAAAGCTGTCTTTCAGCTTGCATGCTTTCTGGTGAGAAATCTGTTTTAGCTGTTATTCTTTGTTCCTCTGCACATAATAGGTTTTTGCCTCTAGCTCCTGTTAAGATTTTCTGCTTCTAAGATTTCCAGCAATTTGATTATCATGTGCATTGGTGTGATTTTCTTCATATTTCTTCTGCCTAGCATTCCTTGGGCTACTTGAATATTGGTTTTCATCAAATTTGGAAAAATTTTGGTCATCAATTCTTGAAACATCCCCCCATACACACCCCTTTACTGGAATTCCAATTAAGTCTGTTATTCCACTTGATATGGTCCCACAGGTCACCGATGCTCTGTTCTTTTTCTTTCCATCTTTTTTTTCTGTTTTATTTTAGAAACTTTCAATTGCTACATGTTCAAGTATACTCACCTCTTCTTCCACAAAGTCTAATCTGCAACTAATCCCATCCAGTGTGTTTTCATCTCTAGAAGTTAGATTTAGGGCTTTTTCATATCTTCCATTTTTCTCTTCATCCTGTTCATATTTTCTCTACAATATTGAACACATGGGGCATATTTACAGCTGTCAGTTATCCTTGTCTGATAATTCTGTCATCTGGATCACTGTGGATCGATATGGATCTAATTGATTTTTCTCTTCTTCTGGGTTATATTTTCCCACTTATTTGCACAGCAAATAATTTTGATTGGCTATTGGACACTGAATTTTACATTGTTGGATGGTGACTTTTGTTGTATTCCTTTACCTATTGTTGAGCTTTTTCTGAGGTGCAGTTCGCTTACTTCAAATGAATTTTCTCTTTTTAAGTTTTTTATTATATATCTACAAGCTTTGTTCGGATGAGTCCAGAGCAGGCTTGCGCCTGAGGATAGTCTGACCCCATTGCTAAGGTGATGGCTTTCCGAGGCCTCTACCCACCTAGCTGGTGAGGACACAAACTTTATGCCACTCTGCTGAGCCCCGGGCATTGCTCTGCCTGCACTCCCCAGGGGCTGTGTCTCTGACCTTGGCAGGGTCGTGGGCACGCGCAGATCAGTCCTCCGCCAAACACCAGCGGGAGCCCTCTCAAGCTCTCTGTGCAGCTTCCTCCTCTCCAGTACTTTCCTCCACCAATTCTAGCCTTCTTGAAACCTCCAGCTCTGTCTCCCAACTCAGCAAGACCATGAGGCCTTGGGTTCCCTCTCCCAGCGCTTTGTCTGTTTTCTGGTTGTTTAAGATAAGATGTTAAATCTGGTCCCTGCTGCTATGTCATGACTAGAAGCAGACATTGGAACCCTGTATTTGTTATTCAATTTTTCACTGACCCAGAGTGGGAATGGATGTGATGGAGACTTCACATCTGAAATGCACTGACGTGGAATCTGGAGGACCTCTGCCAGGAGAGACGTGACCCGCTGAACAGCAAATCCAGAGCCACCTCTTGGAAAGAACAAAGACAATTACCTTTTCCTTTCTGCTCTCAGATCCCTTACTCCCAGTGGAAGCCTCTCATAAGAGTACATTTGCTGCCTTGGGAGGGAACGTCTGGACTATTTTCCAGCTCCTAGAGCGACGAGCTGCAGGCAATTAGCTGACGGGCAGGACGGGGCCCAGCCTGCTACACCCGGTGTGGACGGCACCGTGGAGACATGGATGGCCCTCCTTTCCCAATGAATTATCCCTTCCCAACTTCTCCGGCTGGGTCAGAAGCATCCCAACATTCAGTCACGAAGAGCTCAAACTTCAAGTTACCAGTCCTGCCGACCCCTCTCGACTCCCAACCCGACCCAGGGCTGCGGCAGAGGAAGCTGCATGGAAGTGGTGATGCCCAAGAGGTTCTAAAAACAGCCGGGAATTCTCCAGCCGCGGGAGGCAGATGCAGGGGGATGGGTATTCCAGGCAGGCACAGGGTGGGCGAAGGGGCCAGGGCGTGGAACAGCAGGGGCTCTCCAGAGCCGTCGCTGCGCTGCTGCCTGCTGCAAGAGGTGGGCACGGCGCCAGAGGCTGGTCAGCCGGGGCCTTCCATGGACCTGATTTGCAGGTGGCCAGGGGGGCTGTGGACCTGCCACCAGGAGACACCCTCAGTGCGGGGACCAGTCCTGGGCCCCACACGCTCGCATGTGCTCGCTGCAGCTCTGACCCTCCTGGGGGGCCTCCCCACCCCTCGCTCCCACTAGCTTCTCCCCAAGGCCAGCACGTCCCCATCAGGCCCTGGGAAGATCCCACATTGTTAAAAGAAGAAAGAGGAAAAAAAACCCCAGAAGATGGCAGCCAGGAGGTCTCCCTTTTCCGGCCCTGAAGAAAGGGCCCCTCCTCCAGGAAGCCCACCCTGCGTCCTCCAGGACTCTGCTCTTGGCTCCCACCACCTTCCCGCTGCTCCACCCCAGGGTGAGCCGCCAGCGCACAGCACACTCTGCACCCCCACCTTGCAGAAATAAACGCTCTTGGTGACCCCACATTCCCTCCAGAAACTCCCCATTCTCCAAATGGCTGCCTTTCGCAGTCCACTCCCGAGCCGCCTCCTTACCTGCCTCTCATCTCACTGAAGAGAGCACCAGCCGGCAGTTTGCCAGATCCAGGGGACGCTTTTCTGCCCCACCCTCCCCCTGGACAAGCCCGGCACCCTAATGACCACACTCCGCAGAGGGAAACTGAGCCGGCACTTGCATCTCAGCCAGGACCAGCCCTCGGTGCCAGGCTGGGGTCTGTCTGCTTGTCACCCCGCATTGCAGCCTGACACTTTTCAGACTTCATATGGCCAAAGTAGGCTCTGTGTCCCCTCCCCACCCCATCCTCCCATCTCATAAACAGTACTGCCACCCACCCTTTGCCACCCAAAAAAAGTGTGAGCATCGCCCGTCTCCTCACTCCCCCAGCCACCCCACAGCAAGTCCACTGCAGGCCCCCTCCCACCCCACCCCTCACGTGGACCAGGCAACCAGCGCCGCCTGCTCAAAACAGCCTCTCGGCTTCCCCTCTGCTGCTTCCCCACGGAGCCGCGAGGGTGGTCTGTAAACACAGACGTCCCTGGCTGGATTCTCCATGGCTCCCCAGTGCCTCAGGAGCAGCTCTGCCTACAGGCCACGTCCTCGGAGCCTTGCTACCTGCCTCGCTCCCCTTCTTCATCGTGAGCGTCATTCAGTTCCTCAAGACATGCCAAGTTCATTCCAACCTCAAAACGCCTGCACCCTGCCTCCAATCTGTGCTGCTCTGTGACGGTTTCGATGCAGAGAAGGCAGAGGAAGTCTCGTGGTGGGCTTGAGCTCAGGCGCTGTATGACGGCTGACAGCTTCTGCTCTCAGGTTCCGGGACAAGCAGCCACCATCAGGGAGCCCAACTGGCCCGGGACGCACCGGCTAGCCCGAGGAGGGGGGATGCCTTTGTGAGCGGAGAAGCCATCTAGGACATTCCAGCCCCGACAGACGCCACGTGGAATGGAGCTGCGCCGCCCGCCAAGCGCTGACCCGTGGCATCGCGAGCAGGTGAACCGCGGCTGCTGTTTTAAGCCACTGAGGTCAGGGTACTTCACTACACAGCAACTATCCCAATAAGCTATTTCAGTATCTTTTTCTTTAATAAGACATTTCGCAGTTTATACTTACTATATATCCATTTACCTTTTTTTCCTTCACTTCCACTAACAGAGCAGGTGGAGAAATCGGAACCTCCTACACTGCCGGTGGGAACGGAAAATCATGCAGACTCGCTGGAAAACATTCTGACGGAGCCCCACAGTGTTACAGTTACCAATGACCCAGCAAGTCCAGCCCAGGAAGTTATCCAAGAGAACTGAAGACACGTGTCCACACAGAAACATTATCCACGACAGCCCCAGAGGAGGAACGACCAAAATGTCCATGACAAGCAGATTAAAAAATGTGGTGCATGCATCCGGGTGAAAATTATTCAGCAATAAGAAGGAATAAAGTTCTGAGACATCACGATGTGGAGGAACTTGGGAAACCTTATGCTCAGTGGAAGAAGCCAGAAACAAAACTGTATGATTCCACACGTGTGAAATGTCCAGGATGGACAAATTAATGGAGACAGAGAGAAGGCTGGTGGCTGCCAGGCCTGGAAGGATGGGGCGTGGGGGTGGCTGCTGGCGGTTGATGGGTGAGGGGTTTCCTATGTAATGACCAAAATGTCCTGGAAGTAGACAGCAGTGATGCTGCACAAATCTGAAAATCCTAAAAGCTACCAGAGTGCACGCTTAAAAAGGTGAAATTTATGGTAGGTGAATTGTATCTCCATAAAGCTGCCACAAAAAGAGTAGGTCTTTTTTTTTTTCAATGTGCACAGGTAAAAACAAACCCATGGCTAGATAGAGCCTGACCTGGGGCAAAACTAGTAAAACCAACGAGTACTTCCTGACCACTGGATGGAGCGAGATGGGGCTGGGTTCAAACCCTGGCTCCCTCACTCACTGCCCGGGGAGCCTGGGGTGGGGGGTATTTAAAGTCTCTGAGCCTCCACTGCAGGTGTGCGGTGAGGATGAGACGAGGTGAGCGGTGGGCAGCACCCGGCCCTCCAGGGCAGGTTCCGGAGAGCACCCCCAGCACCCCCGGACCAGGCACCGTGCAAACGTCAGCGTCGATGACAACTGCCAAATCCTCAAGGGGCTCCTCGGTTTACTTGGAGTGACAAGGTCCAGTCCAGAGGTGTAAGTGAGGTATTAAACAATGTTCCAAACATTAGACACAACGAATGCAAAAGTGGAAACCCATTCCAGGATAGGGCAAACAGGAAGGGCTTATAATTTAACTACGAAGGTTCAACCCACTTGGAAGGAAATTCAGAACACAAAGATCTCAACTTACATGAATAAATTACAAGGTAGCCAGAGGGAGTATTTGACATTTTATTTAAATAATACATTTTAATCGCCTTAATTTACAAAAAGTTAAAGGTTTCTTTACAGATAACCCCGAAGAACCTCTCTTTCCAGAAATATGGTGATCCAGTTTACTCAGAACAATCCTGCTAAAAACAACTATAAATGCTACATAAAATATGTAAAGTATATTCCTAAAAGCATCAGAACCAACAGGGTGGGTAGGAAGTAAAAACCCACCTCCCACGGCCACCACCACGATGCAGAGTCTAACGGTAAACGCTCCTCCCATAAGGCCGGAAACCCCAGAGTAAGGGAAAACCAGAAATGAACGCACACCTGCTTCCCGCCCCAGAGAGGACAGACGACAGGCCCTGCACAGTGAGAGCAGACAGGAGGGGAGCCCACGAGAAGGGCGGCCAAACAACTCCGCGTGAATTTACAGCTGAAATTCATGCTACCCAGGGGATTAATACAAGACGACCTCCATCTATGACTGTAGTTTAAAATTAACCAAGACTGATGGTTCCCTCGGGGCCGCAGGATAAAATGTCAGCCAGCCCCTGAGCTAAGTACCAGCACTGTGGGCCTCCAGGAATTCCCACAAAAGATGCATCCGCAGTAAAAACCAACCAAACGCAGAGAAAATGAGGCACCAGGAGCAAGAGCCAGCAGGAGCAAAACAGCAGGCAAGGCACTGCAGAAACGTCAGAGGTGGGCACTGCAGTGAGTGCCTTCTGGGTGACAGAGCCAGGAGGGAGGCTGGAAGCTGTCTGTGAGGAGTTGGGGACCATACAGGGACCCAGCAGACCCGAAAAAGAACTTCCAGGAATGAAGAATATATAATATAAATCAGTGGGCAGGTTCCATGGCGGATTAAACACACGAGTTCAATGGGTCAGAAAAAATTCCCCAGACGCACAGACACAAAGCACAGGAAAACAGGACAGTGAGGGCGAGAGGAGCGTGACCAGAGAGGCCCGACACCCCCGGAACCGACGTTCCAGAAGGAGCCCAAAAGGGTCTATCAATTCCAAACCGGAAGAGAACCAAAAAGAAAAAGAAGGAATCAATATTCATTTCAAAAAAGCACAAAAGGAAAAGGCGGGGAAAGCATAACAAAAACAAGACAATCAGCAAAAAATAAGGTAGATTTAAACCCAAATCTATCGGCAATTACACTTAAATTGAAAATGTGCTCCAGTTAAATTTTTTTTTTTTATTGTCAGGCTTAAAAATGAGGATTGTCAAACTTAAAAAAAAGAAAGAAAGAAAAAAAGGAACCACTCTATGTATTCCAAGAGACACACCTAAAACATAAAGATACAGAAAGATTAAAAATAAAAGACTAGGACGAGGCATGCAAGGCAAATACCCCCAAAAGGAAGCTAGCACAGCCCTATAAATTCCAGACAAAGCAGACAAAGACAAATGCATCAAGAGATAAGAAGGTCCTTTATAATCATAGAAACTTCAGTTCGCAAGGAAGATACACTGATTTTAAAGCTGTATCCACCTAATAACATGGCCCCAACAAACATAAGCAAAACTCGATAGACCTGAACAAACAAATGGGCGGAACCACAGTGATACCTGGAGAGTCTAAGCAACCTCTCTAGTAATCAGTAGAACAGGTAGAAACAAGCCATCAGTAAGGATACACAACGGGGTTGGCCAACAACTTCTAGAAAGGGTCAGACCAGTAAGCATTTTGGATTTTGTGGGCCGTTGGTCCCTGTCCCAGCCGCTCAGTTCCACCGCTGTCGTGAGGCGGCAGCCACAGACGATTCATGCATGAGTGGGTGTGGCAGTGAGCCAATAAAACTTTATTTACAAAGCTGGTGGACGGGCCAGATTTGGCCATGAGCCAGTTTGCTGACGCGATATATGGAAGATTTGAACCACACGATTTACAACTTCACAAACCCTATCACCACCAACTGCAGAATACAATCTTTTCAAAGACACACAGAACATTTCCAAAATTTGACCATTGGCTGGGCCATAAAGCAAGTCTCAACAAATTTTAAAAGAGAGAGATCAAACAGAGCTTGTTCTCTGACCCCAAGGCACTCATCTGTAAAAAAGGAAACAGGAAGATATTTACAAAAATCCCCGAGTTTTGAAATTAAGAAACACTTAAATTATCAAAAATCGAAAAATAAATCAAAACAGAAATTAGAAAAGATATTGAATGAAACAATAATGAAACTATTTTATATCATGACATATGAGCTGTAGCTAAAACAGTTCTTGAGGGGAATGTTATACTTAAATGTGTATTGGAAAATTTTAAAAGGCTGAAAACAAATGACCTAAAACATACCTCAAGAAATTAGAAAAACAACAAATAAATTATAAAGGAAGGAAGGAAATCACTCAAAAAGCTTAGAGTAATGAAATGAAAAAATACAAAAAAATACGAAAAGCCAGAAACTGCTTCTTTAAAAGGATCAATAAAATTGATAGCATTTTGGAAAGAGAGATCAAGGTCAAACAGAGAAAAGGCACAAATAATATTAGGAAAGAAAGAGGGGGACACAACAAAATGCTGTAGAACTTTAGAAAGCAAGAGGATATTATTAACTTTATGGCAATAAACTTGAAGATATCGATGAAAGGAAAATAATTGACAAAAACATACTTAAGAAGAAACAGAAAACCCAAAGAATACTATAACCATTGAAACATTGAATCAGAAGTCATATGCCCACTACCAACAGCAAAAAAACACCCAAGTCACCCCATCTACATTCAGTGCATTTTGAGGCTAGGATAACCTTCTTGGCAAATTCTAACAAAAAATGATACAAAAAAAATGATAATTACAGAACAATCTCATCCATGAGCATAAATACCAGGAGCCTAAAGGAAACACTTACTGAATCTAGTGATTTACTAAAAGGATCATGACGAAGTCGGGTTTGTTCCAGAAGGAAAGGACGTTTTAACACGACATTAACGAATCAAAAAGGAATAAAAGGATACAGTCATCTGAACCGACAACAGCCATAGGTGATTATCATTAAGAAAAAAACAAAAAACCTCCTGGTAAATAAGGAATAGAAGGAAACTTCCTCTACTTGATGAAGAATATCTAAAAGAAAAAATGAAAACTTACAACAAACATTACACTCAATGGCGAAACAATGAAACTTTCCTTTGGATCAGAAATACAAAGATGCCTGTATCACCACTTCTAATCAATTATCCTGGAAATGCTGGCCAGCACAATAAGACAAGAAAAAGAAACAAAAATCTAAGGATTAAAAGCAAAAACTGTCATTATTCACAGATGACATAATGTGCACTCAGATTATCTAAAAGTTAAAATAACAAATAAAATAATCTGAAATAACCTCTTATAAATTATTAAAATCAATAAGAATAACAAGGTAGCTAGATAATAATTAAAGCAAATATTCTTATATATCAGCAACACCTGGAGGATGTTATCCTAGCCTCAAAATGCTTATTTTTTAGATACTAGTTACGATAGCACCAAAATTATGAAATACTAGGAACACATTTAACAAAATATGACCTTACATAAAAATCAATTCCCAATGGATTAAAGGCTTAAATCTTAAAGAAAAAGAAAAAAAAAACACAAAGTTTTCTCCATCTTTTTTAAATAAAAATTTTGTATAGAGAAATTGAAATAAGAGCACAGTGAAAATTTGTGCACTATCTACATAGATTCAAAACTGACATTTTACCAAATGTCCTTTACCTACACACGTGTGTGTCCTTCCTAAACATCTGACAATTACTTCCAGACCTCATGGTGTTTCCTACCTAAATACTTCAGTATGCGTCTCCTATGAGTAAGGTCCTTCCTTCTAAATAACATAAAATTATCACACTAAGAAAATTTAACAGTCATTCCCTAGTATCAACTAATGTCCACTCTATATTTGAATTTCCCCAGCTCCCCAAAGGATTACGTAGTTGGTTTTCAAGCCAGACTCCTACCAGGACTCCCCTCAGTGCACCCGGTTGTTTCTTCAGGCTCTCATCTAGGGTAGAGTGGGACCAGCTTTCCTGGAAAAGGTGGGCCACAGGGCCCCTGCAGCGGTCACTCGGCTCCGCCGCTGTGCCACAAAAGCCTCCACAGCCGATCGGGGATCAAACGAGGGCAGCTCCCAACGGAGCGTCACCCACTGACACGGACGGGCCAGAGTCGGCCCCAGGGGGTTGTCTGCCCACCCCGATCTAGAAACCCCCTCCTCACTCACACCTGGTTTGTTTTCCCATAAGGACCTTTTGGATATCAGGCTATTTGACTGCTCTCATTTAGCCATTATTATTTTTTATAGCAGCTTTATTGATATCATTCATGTACCATGATTCAAAGTGTACAATTCACTGGATTTTAGTATCTTCAAAGAGAGTATTACTTTCTAAACCAGGGAGATGTTTACAGTTAAAAACACTCACAATCAAAACAGCCAAAGCCGACAGGCGACATTTATTCATGAGAACTAATGGTACCTTCGGTTTCCTAATCTATAAGAAAATTAAGCCAGAGGAGTGTGCGAGTGCAACACACTGCTGGTGTCAGGGACCAGGAGGCTGGGCGCCCCGTCACCCTGCACCGGCGCCAAGGGGGGCATCCCTTCCGTGCCTAAAGATGAGTGCAGGAGCCTGGGGACGTCCCCGGTGCCAGGGACAGACCTCGGAAGGCTGGGGGGGGGGGGGCCGTCTGACCTGGCCCAGTCCCCCTGGGCCCACCGCGGGATGTCCAGGCCGAGGTCAGATGACCGAGGCGCGGAAACCTCCGTCCATAGCAACAAGATGGAAAGGAGAATAACAAGAGAATGCCCAGGGCTTATCAGAGGACAGGATGGGTAGAAATTCAAGAACTGAGCCGGGCTGAGCAAGGACAGCCACAGGCCCGGGTTTCCTCGGGCCTTCCCAGGCCTCTTCAGTACTTGAACTCAGACTCGAACCAGGGGCTGGGAGTTGGCCGTGGGGGCTCAGAAACCTGCAGCCATGTGGCTGCCCTGGCCATCAGGGGTCCAGCTCCTGGCCTGGAAGGGGGCCGGCCCTCATGGTGGCCTCCGAGCATGCCTGTGAGCAGACCCGGGAGCTTCCCCTGGAAGCGGGGAGAAACTGCCCTCACTGTGTCTCAGCCTCTGATCTACAGCCACCCGGAGTTTTCCTCCTAAATTTTGCCTGTGAATAAGCTCAAAACTGAAGGGAGAGCACGTGTGCTCCTTCCCCACCTTCAGTGTCTGCCCGGCCGGCCCGAGCTGAGCACCGTGACCTCGGGCAGGGGGTGTCCCGGGACAGCCCTGCTGGACCTTAGAGGGTGGGGCCTCATCTCCCAGATGCCCTCAGTGCACCTTCCCACAGACACACAGATGGACACACAGACACATGTGGAGGCCAAAACCTACCCTGGGAGCTCAGAGCCTCTGGCTTGGAGAGGCCAAAGCAAAGTCCACCAGCGCGGCAGCTCTGGAGCCAGAGGTTCGAAATCCCAGCGCAGGAAGGCCTGCGCCCTGCAGGACCTGCAGGGAGGGACCTCCTGGTGCCCCCCGCTTGTCCACGGGGCACCCCAGCCTCTGCTTCCCCTACACGCACAGACTCCCCTCTGTCTGTCTGTTCCCTCTCCTCTAAGAGCAGCAGTCACCGGATTTAGGGTCCACCCTAAACCAGGTGAGGCCACCTGGGGACCCTTAACACATCTGCAAAGCCCAGTGCCCTCCGACAGTCATGATCGCGGTTCAGGTGCCACAGCTCAGCCTACCTTGGAGCTCACCCCCAATTCATGTGTGAACATCAGGCATTTTGGTTTTAAAATAGACCAGACTTCCCAGGAGCGCAGCCACCAAAAGGGAGAGGGACGACAGCGCCTGAGGGGGGGGACACCTCCAGGGGGGCCCAGCTTGAGCCTGAGCCTGAGCTTTGGGCCCAGCCAAGGCCTTTACACCCTGAAGCACCGACTGCTTTGCAACTCTCCCCGCGGATGGTCTCGAAATCCATCTGCACACGGTAAGGGAGAAACTGCGTAACATCTCATCGATAGCAATGGCCACGCCAAACACTCGGGGCAGCGGGCGAGCAGCTGCCAGGAGCCTCGCGAGCACTTCACCTGCATAAACTCCGTCATACCAAGGAGGTGGGGGCCCCTCGGGGGGTGCACTCCGGACCGCCCTCCCGAGGGTGCGGGGCCAGGGTCGCAGAGCCACGTGAAGGCAGCCGCCGCAAAGGCCAGCACCACGCCTCAGAGCCCAGAGAAATCCAGCGACATTCACTTAACCCACAACGGCCAAAACAGGATCAATCCAACATGCAATCAACATACAAGGACACCAGTGAGATTCTGACCTTTTGTGTGTGTGTGTTATTCAGTCTGAACTCCACGCAGACTTGCTGCATCAGCGTGTGGCGCACTGGACAGCACGGGTGTAGACATAACTCACTGTCCGAGGGCTGTATCTCCCATTTCCCTTTTCCATCTATTTGTTGAGGCTTTTGGAGGTGTCTGGTTTAGCCAACCCTCTGACTCCAAATTGTTCATTCCTCTGTGGGATGGTAGGTATGGGGGGTGTGATATTTTATTGTACACTTTAAAAGATGAAAGTATGCCGTAATTTTTTAAAACAGAAGAGAATGGATCAATTCTTGGAAACACAAAATTATTAAATACTTCCAATTCTCTTTTTCTCCTGTAAAATTTGGAGAGGAAAAGAAGAAACTGACCAACTCCCAGAAATAGATTATAAATGACCAATAATTACTTACTATCACCACTTCTTTTTCAACTATCTTTTCCTCCTAAAAAAGTTTCTCTTTTTCTCTCTCTCTGTTACAAAAGAGTAACTCTGTAGACAAACCACCAGCCTTGCTAGGAATCTTTCTTGCGCTTTACGGTTAACATATTGCTACTTTCACATTGGTCCAATGTAAGGCACAGCCTGTTTTACCTTTTTCAGGTGACCACCAGTCACTGTGTGCTGTTCCCACCTCCTGAAAGAGGCACGTGAGTGGGAATGAAAAGAGTAATTGGCAAAACCGCTGCTGTTAAATTAACCTGCCCACAACAAATGCAACTTTGCAAAGTTTGAAACTTACTCCCCAAGAGCCACAGGCGTGTCTCACACCCGCACAGAACCGGGGATGTCGTGAGAAAGGGGAAACAATCCCCCAAGCCCTGAGCCCCAGGTAAAGCAGCTGGCCCGCGCTTGGCGCACACCCCCCACTCCTTTCCCTCCCGTGAGTCTCAGCACAGCAGCGCTTGCCCACCCAGGCAGGAGCCCAGAGGCAGGCGGTGGCGCGCCTGCTGACCCTCCCCACGGCTGTGCCAACGCCCACCCCGTGCCCGTCTGCTGAGCCACGGATGACGCAGCAGCAAGACCCGAGAGCCGGCACCAGAGCGCGGCGCTGCCCGTTGGTGACAGATGCCAGCCATGTGGCCACAGAGGCCCGGGGCCGACGGGATGCAGAAGGACGCGAGAGCAAGTTCTCTGCGCTGGCATGATGCTCCTGGAGGAAGGGACAGCAACAGAGAAGGAGAAAGTCCCCTGCCTTTCTCGGCCCCACCCCGGGAGACAGGGAAGCCAGCATAAGAGGAGAGGCGGGTAAGTTTTAGTTACTCCTCCAGGAAAGTAGGTAAAAAGCCAGGAACTGCGTGGACTGGACACCACAGAGCAATCTGTCTTTGGGCATACTTCACACAACACTCATGAAAACGTGGAACTGCTGAGATCAGCGAAATCTGTAAGTTTTTGCGGCCAGGGGAACCGCGCCCCTCCCTGCCAGGCTCAGTCCCGGGGGAGGAGGGGCTGTCAGCTCCGGGAAGGAGAAGGGAGAACTGCAGTGGCAGCCCTTATCGGAAACTCATTCTACTGATTCAAACTCCAACCATAGATAGACTGAGACCAGACACCAGAGACTCTGAGAGCAGCCAGCCCAGCAGAGAGGAGACAGGCATAGAAAAAAAACAACACGAAAAACTCCAAAATAAAAGCAGAGGATTTTTGGAGTTCTGGTGAACACAGAGAGGGGAAGGGCGGAGCTCAGGCCTCGAGGCGCATATGCAAATCCCGAAGCAAAGCTGATCTCTCTGCCCTGTGGACCTTTCCTTAATGGCTCTGGTTGCTTTGTCTATTAGCATTTCAATAACCCATTAGATCTCTGAGGAGGGCTGTTTTTTTGTTTGTTTGTTTGTTTGTTTGTTTGTTTTTAAATCCTTTTTTCTTTTTCTAAAACAATTACTCTAAGAAGCCCAATACAGAAAGCTTCAAAGAATTGCAATTTGGGCACGTCAAGTCAAGAGCAGAACTAAGAGAGCTCTGAGACAAAAGGCAATAATCCAGTGGCTGAGAAAATTCACTAAACACCACAACTTCCCAAGAAAAGGGGGGTGTCCGCTCACAGCCACCATCCTGGTGGACAGGAAACACTCCTGCCCATCGCCAGCCCCATAGCCCAGAGCTGCCCCAGACAACCCAGTGTGACGGAAGTGCTTCAAATAACAGGCATACACCACAAAACTGGGCGTGGACATTAGCCTTCCCTGCAACCTCAGCTGAATGTCCCAGAACTGGGAAGGTGGAGCAGTGTGAATTAACAAAGCCCCATTCAGCCATCATTTGAGCAGACTGGGAGCCTCCCTACACAGCCCAGCAGCCCAGAACTGCCCTGGGGGGACGGCACTCACCTGTGACATAGCACAGTCATCCCTCAACAGAGGACCCGGGGTGCACAGCCTGGAAGAGGGGCCCACTTGCAAGTCTCAGGAGCCATACGCCAATACCAAAGACTTGTGGGTCAGTGGCAGAGACAAACTGTGGCAGGACTGAACTGAAGGATTAGACTATTGCAGCAGCTTTAAAACTCTAGGATCATCAGGGAGATTTGATTGTTAGGGCCACCCCCCCTCCCCGACTGCCCAGAAACACGCCCCACATACAGGGCAGGCAACACCAACTACACACGCAAGCTTGGTACACCAATTGGGCCCCACAAGACTCACTCCCCCACTCACCAAAAAGGCTAAGCAGGGGAGAACTGGCTTGTGGAGAACAGGTGGCTCGTGGACGCCACCTGCTGGTTAGTTAGAGAAAGTGTACTCCACGAAGCTGTAGATCTGATAAATTAGGGAAAAGGACTTCAATAGGTCTACAAACCCTAAAAGAACCCTATCAAGTTCAGCAAATGCCACGAGGCCAAAAACAACAGAAAATTATAAAGCATATGAAAAAACCAGACGATATGGATAACCCAAGCCCAAGCACCCAAATCAAAAGACCAGAAGAGACACAGCACCTAGAGCAGCTACTCAAAGAACTAAAGATGAACAATGAGACCATAGTACGGGATATGAAGGAAATCAAGAAGACCCTAGAAGAGCATAAAGAAGACATTGCAAGACTAAATAAAAAAATGGATGATCTTATGGAAATTAAAGAAACTGTTGACCAAATTAAAAAGATTCTGGACACTCATAGTACAAGACTAGAGGAAGTTGAACAACGAATCAGTGACCTGGAAGATGACAGAATGGAAAATGAAAGCATAAAAGAAAGAATGGGGAAAAAAATTGAAAAACTCGAAATGGACCTCAGGGATATGATAGATAATATGAAACGTCCGAATATAAGACTCATTGGTGTCCCAGAAGGGGAAGAAAAGGGTAAAGGTCTAGGAAGAGTATTCAAAGAAATTGTTGGGGAAAACTTCCCAAATCTTCTAAACAACATAAATACACAAATCATAAATGCTCAGCGAACTCCAAATAGAATAAATCCAAAAAAACCCACTCCGAGACATATACTGATCACACTGTCAAACATAGAAGAGAAGGAGCAAGTTCTGAAAGCAGCAAGAGAAAAGCAATTCACCACATACAAAGGAAACAGCATAAGACTAAGTAGTGACTACTCAGCAGCCACCATGGAGGCAAGAAGGCAGTGGCACGATATATTTAAAATTCTGAGTGAGAGGAATTTCCAGCCAAGAATACTTTATCCAGCAAAGCTCTCCTTCAAATTTGAGGGAGAGCTTAAATTTTTCACAGACAAAGAAATGCTGAGAGAATTTGCTAACAAGAGACCTGCCCTACTGGAGATACTAAAGGGAGCCCTACAGACAGAGAAACAAAGACAGGACAGAGAGACTTGGAGAAAGGTTCAGTACTAAAGAGATTCGGTATGGGTACAATAAAGGATATTAATAGAGAGAGGGAAAAATATGGCAAACATAAACCAAAGGATAAGATGGCCGATTCAAGAAATGCCTTCACGGTTTTAAATGGATTAAACTCCCCAATTAAAAGATATAGATTCGCAGAATGGATCAAAAAAAATGAACCATCAATATGTTGCATACAAGAGACTCATCTTAGACACAGGGACACAAAGAAACTGAAAGTGAAAGGATGGAAAAAAATATTTCATGCAAGCTACAGCCAAAAGAAAGCAGGTGTAGCAATATTAATCTCAGATAAAATAGACTTCAAATGCAGGGATGTTTTGAGAGACAAAGAAGGCCACTACATACTAATAAAAGGGGCAATTCAGCAAGAAGAAATAACAATCGTAAATGTCTATGCACCCAATCAAGGTGCCACAAAATACATGAGAGAAACACTGGCAAAACTAAAGGAAGCAATTGATGTTTCCACAATAATTGTGGGAGACTTCAACACATCACTCTCTCCTATAGATAGATCAACCAGACAGAAGACCAATAAGGAAATTGAAAACCTAAACAATCTGATAAATGAATTAGATTTAACAGACATCTACAGGACATTACATCCCAAATCACCAGGATACACATACTTTTCTAGTGCTCACGGAACTTTCTCCAGAATAGATCATATGCTGGGACATAAAACAAGCCTCAATAAATTTAAAAAGATTGAAATTATTCAAAGCACATTCTCTGACCACAATGGAATACAATTAGAAGTCAATAACCATCAGAGACTTAGAAAATTCACAAATACCTGGAGGTTAAACAACACACTCCTAAACAATCAGTGGGTTAAAGAAGAAATAGCAAGAGAAATTGCTAAATATATAGAGACGAATGAAAATGAGAACACAACATACCAAAACCTATGGGATGCAGCAAAAGCAGTGCTAAGGGGGAAATTTATAGCACTAAACGCATATATTGAAAAGGAAGAAAGAGCCAAAATCAAAGAACTAATGGATCAACTGAAGAAGCTAGAAAATGAACAGCAAACCAATCCTAAACCAAGTACAGGGAAAGAAATAACAAGGATTAAAGCAGAAATAAATGACATAGAGAACAAAAAAACAATAGAGAGGATAAATATCACCAAAAGTTGGTTCTTTGAGAAGATCAACAAGATTGACAAGCCCCTAGCTAGACTGACAAAATCAAAAAGAGAGAAGACCCATATAAACAAAATAATGAATGAAAAAGGTGACATAACTGCAGATCCTGAAGAAATTAAAAAAATTATAAGAGGATATTATGAACAACTGTATGGCAACAAACTGGATAATGTAGAAGAAATGGACAATTTCCGGGAAACATATGAACAACCTAGACTGACCAGAGAAGAAATAGAAGACCTCAACCAACCCATCACAAGCAAAGAGATCCAATCAGTCATCAAAAATCTTCCCACAAATAAATGCCCAGGGCCAGATGGCTTCACAGGGGAATTCTACCAAACTTTCCAGAAAGAACTGACACCAATCTTACTCAAACTCTTTCAAAACATTGAAAAAAATGGAACACTACCTAACTCATTTTATGAAGCTAACATCAATCTAATACCAAAACCAGGCAAAGATGCTACAAAAAAGGAAAACTACCGGCCAATCTCCCTAATGAATATAGATGCAAAAATCCTCAACAAAATACTTGCAAATCGAATCCAAAGACACATTAAAAAAATCATACACCATGACCAAGTGGGGTTCATTCCAGGCATGCAAGGATGGTTCAACATAAGAAAAACAATCAATGTATTACAACACATTAAAAACTCGAAAGGGAAAAATCAATTGATCATCTCAATAGATGCTGAAAAAGCATTTGACAAAATCCAACATCCCTTTTTGATAAAAACACTTCAAAAGGTAGGAATTGAAGGAAACTTCCTCAACATGATAAAGAGCATATATGAAAAACCCACAGCCAGCATAGTACTCAATGGTGAGAGACTGAAAGCCTTCCCTCTAAGATCAGGAACAAGACAAGGATGCCCGCTGTCACCACTGTTATTCAACATTGTGCTGGAAGTGCTAGCCAGGGCAATCCGGCAAGACAAAGAAATAAAAGGCATCCAAATTGGAAAAGAAGAAGTAAAACTGTCATTGTTTGCAGATGATATGATCTTATATCTAGAAAACCCTGAGAAATCAACGATACACCTACTAGAGCTAATAAACAAATTTAGCAAAGTAGCGGGATACAAGATTAATGCACATAAGTCAGTCATGTTTCTATATGCTAGAAATGAACAAACTGAAGAGACACTCAAGAAAAAGATACCATTTTCAATAGCAACTAAAAAAATCAAGTACCTAGGAATAAACTTAACCAAAGATGTAAAAGACCTATACAAAGAAAACTACATAACTCTACTAAAAGAAATAGAAGTGGACCTTAAAAGATGGAAAAATATTCCATGTTCATGGATAGGAAGGCTAAATGTCATTAAGATGTCAATTCTACCCAAACTCATCTACAGATTCAATGCAATCCCAATCAAAATTCCAACAACCTACTTTGCAGACTTGGAAAAGCTAGTTATCAAATTTATTTGGAAAGGGAAGATGCCTCGAATTGCTAAAGACACTCTAAAAAAGAAAAACGAAGTGGGAGGACTTACACTCCCTGACTTTGAAGCTTATTATAAAGCCACAGTTGCCAAAACAGCATGGTACTGGCACAAAGATAGACATATAGATCAATGGAATCGAATTGAGAATTCAGAGATAGACCCTCAGATCTATGGCCGACTGATCTTTGATAAGGCCCCCAAAGTCACCGAACTGAGCCATAACGGTCTTTTCAACAAATGGGGCTGGGAGAGTTGGATATCCATATCCAAACGAATGAAAGAGGACCCCTACCTCACCCCCTACACAAAAATTAACTCAAAATGGACCAAAGATCTCAATATAAAAGAAAGTACCATAAAACTCCTAGAAGATAATGTAGGAAAACATCTTCAAGACCTTGTATTAGGAGGCCACTTCCTAGACTTTACACCCAAAGCACAAGCAACAAAAGAGAAAATAGATAAATGGGAACTCCTCAAGCTTAGAAGTTTCTGCACCTCAAAGGAATTTCTCAAAAAGGTAAAGAGGCAGCCAACTCAATGGGAAAAAATTTTTGGAAACCATGTATCTGACCAAAGACTGATATCTTGCATATATAAAGAAATCCTACAACTCAATGACAATAGTACAGACAGCCCAATTATAAAATGGGCAAAAGATATGAAAAGACAGTTCTCTGAAGAGGAAATACAAATGGCCAAGAAACACATGAAAAAATGTTCAGCTTCACTAGCTATTAGAGAGATGCAAATTAAGACCACAATGAGATACCATCTAACACCGGTTAGAATGGCTGCCATTAAACAAACAGGAAACTACAAATGCTGGAGGGGATGTGGAGAAACTGGAACTCTTATTCATTGTTGGTGGGACTGTATAATGGTTCAGCCACTCTGGAAGTCAGTCTGGCAGTTCCTTAGAAAACTAGATATAGAGTTACCATTCGACCGAGCGATTGCACTTCTCGGTATATACCCGGAAGATCGGAAAGCAGTGACACGAACAGATATCTGCATGCCAATGTTCATAGCAGCATTATTCACAATTGCCAAGAGATGGAAACAACCCAAATGTCCTTCAACAGATGAGTGGATAAATAAAATGTGGTATATACACACGATGGAATACTACGCGGCAGTAAGAAGGAACGATCTGGTGAAACATATGACAACATGGATGAACCTTGAAGACATAATGCTGAGCGAAATAAGCCAGGCACAAAAAGAGAAATATTATATGCTACCACTAATGTGAACTTTGAAAAATGTAAAACAAATGGTTTATAATGTAGAATGTAGGGGAACTAGCAGTAGAGAGCAATTAAGGAAGGGGGAACAATAATCCAAGAAGAACAGATAAGCTATTTAACGTTCTGGGGATGCCCAGAAATGACTATGGTCTGTTAATTTCTGATGGATGTAGTAGGAACAAGTTCACTGAAATGTTGCTATATTATGTAACTTTCTTGGGGTAAAGTAGGAACATGTTGGAAGTTAAGCAGTTATCTTAGGTTAGTTGTCTTTTTCTTACTCACTTGTTATGGTCTCTTTGAAATGTTCTTTTATTGTATGTTTGTTTTCTTTTTAACTTTTTTTTTCATACAGTTGATTTAAAAAAGAAGGGAAAGTTAAAAAAAAAAAAAAAAGAAAAAAGACAAACAAGGGAAAAAAAAAAAAGATGTAGTGCCCCCTTGAGGAGCCTGTGGAGAATGCAGGGGTATTCGCCTACCCCACCTCCATGGTTGCTAACATGACCACAGACATAGGGGACTGGTGGTTTGATGGGTTGAGCCCTCTACCATAAGTTTTACCCTTGGGAAGACGGTTGCTGCAAAGGAGAGGCTAGGCCTCCCTGTATTTGTGCCTAAGAGTCTCCTCCTGAATGCCTCTTTGTTGCTCAGATGTGGCCCTCTCTCTCTGGCTAAGCCAACTTGAAAGGTGAAATCACTGCCCTCCCCCCTACGTGGGATCAGACACCCAGGGAAGTGAATCTCCCTGGCAACGTGGAATATGACTCCCGGGGAGGAATGCAGACCCGGCATCGTGGGATGGAGAACATCTTCTTGACCAAAAGGGGGATGTGAAAGGAAATGAAATAAGCTTCAGTGGCAGAGAGATTCCAAAACGAGCCGAGAGATCACTCTGGTGGGCACTCTTACGCACACTTTAGACAACCTGTTTTAGGTTCTAAAGAATTGGGGTAGCTGGTGGTGGATACCTGAAACTATTAAACTACAACCCAGAACCCATGAATCTCGAAGACAGTTGTATAAAAATGTAGCTTATGAGGGGTGACAAGGGGATTGGGAAAGCCATAAGGACCACACTCCACTTTGTCTAGTTTATGGATGGATGTGTAGAAAAGTAGGGGAAGGAAACAAACAGACAAAGGTACCCAGTGTTCTTTTTTACTTCAATTGCTCTTTTTCACTCTAATTATTATTCTTGTTATTTTTGTGTGTGTGCTAATGAAGGTGTCAGGGATTGATTTAGGTGATGAATGTACAACTATGTAATGGTACTGTAAACAATCGAAAGTACAATTTGTTTTGTATGACTGCGTGGTATGTGAATATATCTCAATAAAATGATGATAAAAAAAAAAAAAAAAAAAAAGAGGAGAGGCGGGTGATGGCACTTTGCCTGGGGACATGAAGCTGGAGGCCCGACGGCACTACAGCACTCTGGGGACAGACCTGGGCAGACCCCAGCGCTTTGTTCCTGTCCCTGCTCCTGCTTGTGAGGTTCTCACCACCCGAATCTCTTTTTCTCAGCATCATCACCCTCAGGGCAGCCCACCCGCAATTTGGGCTGCACGCCGCCGCGATTCGGGCTGCAGGCGGCCACGTGCCGGTCCGTGCTCCATCACGCGTGCATACTGCAAGCTGCTTGACAGTTTACAAAGTATTCTACACCGGGGATCGGTGCAAACCCTCCCAAGCTCCCTGGAAAAACAGCTGGGGAAACCAAGGCCTGCAAGCCTGGGGAAGTGCAGAGCCGTGCCAGAGGCCACCCCAGGCTGAGCATACAATCTCTTTCCAACTCTTCCCGAGAGGGAAGACAGGGCTCCACACAGGCACGGGCAGCCACCATCGTCTTCCAGCTCATCCACTGCTCTACCCACTGTGATCCATGGGGAGATGGAGCCAAACGGAGCCTTCACATTATAGTCCACAGCAGGAACATACAGGGAAGGGCAAAGACTATTAAGCATCTAAGTACCACTGGTGTGAGTGGAAACATACACAATATCTTCAGGGAACAGGCTGGCAACATGCATCTAAAGCCTTTGAATGGACACACCCCGTACCCAGCAACCCACTGGTAGAAAACATCCTCTAGAAGTTAATTAGAGAACCATGCAAGGATGTTGCTGGGTCTGCCAGGGCTGCTCTGACAAATAGATTCACCATCTCACAGTGTTGGAGGCTGGAAGTCTGACATCTCAGCGTTGGCAAAGCCAGGCTTTCTACGCCAAGTCCGGAGCATTTGGTGCCGGCTTGCCACAGTCCTTGGGGGTCCTGGGCCGGCATCTCGGCCCCATTGCTCGTGTCCTTGTCCTCCTGGGTCTGCTCTTCTGGCTCCCTGCACAGCCTCATGAAAACTGATGAAGGCCCACCTGATTCACTGGGCCACAACTGTGGGGACCCAGGGCCCGGCTCCTCCCCTCCACAGTGAAACTGAGCTGTGTCACCTACTTGACCAGGACAGACGTTAAAGGTCACCAGATGTCCCCAGGGGAGGAAAACATGTGTCATACACAAAGCATTTTAACTCCCCTCCCCTGATCCCTGTTGATAACGATCTCCACACCCCTGTGACACAAGCTCCTGCCAAAATGCTATTCTCACACCCTCCTTGTCCTAACCCTGAGAAACCACCCCCTGCACTCCCCATTTTGCAGAGCGCTAACTACCATCTTTCCCAGCCAGCCGCCGCCATGGAACCATCTCCTGTCCGTAAGTCCTACTAAACTCATGGCTAACTCCATTTGTGGCATGTCCTTCAGTCTTGGGCTGAGCTAGGTTGGAAAAACACGCAAATAGGATCTTAGAAGGTCCTATTCACAAATGCATCCACACCCCACACTGTAACTGATGATACAGCCTCAAAGGGTCTCATTTACAAAGAGGATCACACCCCGGAGCACAGGCTAAGATCAAGAGCATATCTTTTGTTTGGGGTTTATGATTCAGTTCACCACAGCTGTCCATCATGGAGATGTTCACGATGGGGTAAAATGGAAATAAGTCTCTGTCCACAGGAAGGAGAGGATCACACCCATCTGCCGTGTCCGGGCGAGAATGGGACGCAGCCACCATGGGCCTTGGGCCCGTGAGGAGGAAGAAGTGGGAAAAGTTCGGCATTATAACACGAACTGAATAAAGCGGGCTGCAGACGGTATGCATGACATGATTCCATCTGCGTGCTGAGAGTGCGCGGGTTTGTGCGTGTTTGTGTGTGTATCCTAACTCAGTGCCGGAATAAGGGAAGACGTGAAGCAGAAAGTTAACTGCAGGTAAGGAGGCCTCCAGGGCAGTGCCAGGTGGGACGCTGGTGGCAGCCGGAGAGGGGAGGGGAGGGGAATAAGAGAGTCAGTGATTCAGGAGGTAGAATCAGGACGGCAGAGAGCGAAAGGAGGAGGGGGGAAACGGAGCAGAGGACAGCGGTGACTTTGCGCAAGGTGGGGAGGACAGGAGCAGGCTGTGGGCCTCTGGAAGAAGGGCTAAGGAGCGGCCTGCTGAGCTGAGCACAGACGTGCGCTCGTGTACTCTGTAGGGGCCTCTGGGGCCTGGGCTTTGGAAACCGGCACCACTGGAGGGTTGGGGAGCTGGGCCCCTGCCTCCCAGGGAGTTAGCGAGGAGGGTGGGCTCGGCCAGGGGGACGGCGCGCTGGGAAAACAACTCACAATCAACATGGCTTCAGCTTAAAGAGCATCAAGCCTTTAACTCCTGAGCTAACTACTGGAATATACCACAAATGGGATACAGATGGCAGTTCTCCGACTTCCAAAAAAAAAAAAAAAAAAAGCTATCTGGAGGAAACAGATTAAATGGTGATTCAGTCTGCCTATCCTGAAGGAGCAGAAATTATCTCAGGCTGCATGGGTGACAGGGAGGTCGATGAGAAGTTAGGTTAATTGAGGACAAACTCTGAGTCATGTTTGGAAATCGTGTTCCAAACCGGTGGAAAGGGCTTGAGAATGAGGAGCTGAGGGAGGGGGCTCCTGAGCTTAAACACCCCGGAACTGCGTTTTGTCTTCCACAAGGCAATTCAGTGCCACACAAAGTGCCCTGCGGGCGGCAAAGCCATCTGTTGGCCCTGAGCCCATGACTTCCCTTTGCCTGTCTGTCCGTGACTGTTTATTCTTCATGATTCATATGGATTAACAATTTCTCCAGTCACACCCCTCCTTCAGTCACACATTTCCCTTCTGGGATCGTCCTTTCTTTGTGAAGTACGCCTTTAGGGGGTCCCTTTTTTTTTTTCCATTAGTCCAGGAACTTAACTTTAAATAGTTCCAGATGGTCCCACTCTCAGGCTCCGGCAGATGCAAAGCCTCTCCAGGGGCTTTGAGTCTGATGGGAGTCAAAGGCAAAGAGCAACAGATGCCCACAACCCAAGATCACAAATCAGGCTCAGCGAGCAAGAGGCAGCAGTGTGAGCAGCGGGGTTCCAACCCCTCAGGAACCACACATTTGGATATTGCCAGTCACAGAATACAAAACAAGTGTGTTGAGACAGAAGAGGAAATCTAAATGCATGCAAGGAAAAGAATACCAAATAAAAAGACTAGACAGGTTTGGAAAAGAACTGAAGAGAACATTTAGGAATGAAAAATATAGTCACTGAAATTAAAATTTTAATGGGCAGATTAAATGGCAGATTAGACAGAGATGGAGAGAGAGTGGGGAAACTAAAAGGTGGCATTGAAGAAATGACAGAATGCAGTGCAAAAAGACTAAAAGATTTTTAAAAGAAAACATGAACAGGAGTTTAAGAGGGTTGGGGGATGGTGTGCAAAAGTCAAACATAAGGGAGAATCAACAATCAATAATATAACCGCTAAATAGTTTCAGAGTTGCTGGAAGACATGAAACTTTATCTTTAGGAAACGCAGTTAATCCAAAGCAAGGTAAATGAACACAAATCCACTCTAGACATGCCACAGTGAAACTGAAGAGCACTAAGGAGCCAGAGAGGAAGTGTGTCACAATTCAGCCAACGGCAGACTTTCTGACAGCAACAAAGTAAACCAGATGATGGTGAAATCACAGAATTCAAGTCTCAAAAAATGCCGAAGAATCACTGCCATAGAGACCACATCCTCCTCCTACAAGGCTTCTAAGCCAAAGTCAGTGATGAAAATATAACCCCAAATCCCCAGGCATTTTGAAAAAGAAATGTCTTCTATGTAACTCATGGATCACATAAGAAACAATGGAAATTTAAAAATGCTTAGAACCAAATATGAAAATATGGCATTCAGAAGGAATGTTAAAGCCTTGCATTTTTATAACAAAGTTTCAAAATTACAAATCTAACTTAAAAACAATAAAAAGTTATGCTTTCAACTCAATAACCTAGAAAGGGAAAACTAGAATGAAGCCAAAGAGTGTAGAAAGAAATGACAATAAAAGCAGAAATTAATGACAAAGAAAACAAAGATACAATGAAGATGATCAACAAAACCAAACTATGGCTCTTTGTGAACACGAATAAAACAGACCTCTGCTGAGGTGGATCAGGAAAAGAGGAAGGCAGAATGGTTTTAGGAATGAAAAGAGAGACAATATCAGATATTGCAGAGACCTAAAAAATTAAGAAAATATCGTGCTCTCTGAATGGAGAAATCGACAGTGTTAATGAAATGGATGATGCGGTAGAGGGCTCCGAGCTGGCTCCCCCGGACCCTGTCTCCTGTGCTCTCCCCCTTGTGTCATCCCCTAGACCCAGTGACCAGCTCCCGACAGGAAGAGCACGGCAAAGGCAGTGAAGGCCACCTCCAAGGGGACGTCACGGGAGGCTGCCACCCCCATCTGACGAGCGCCCGGTGGGGCTAAACTGTGCTGTCACCTGACCCACAGAAACACTTTAAACTGCTGTTGTTTTAAGTCAGTAAGTTGTGGGATAATTTGTTACACAGCAAGATAACTAAGGCAGAACATTCCCTAGAAAAAATGATTTACCAAAGATGATTCAAAGAGGCTTGGAAAACTTAAACAGATCTATGACTATTAAAGAAATCAAACCCTACTTAAAACCCTGTCTATAAAAATGCCCAAAAGGACATTATTGGGACATATGAAAAAATTGGAAATAGACTATAAGCTTTATATCAATGTTAAATTTATTGACCTTGATAACTGCACACAAGGTGGTTACATAAGTGGTTATAGAAGTACATCCTTAGGAAATGTACACTGCAGTATTAAGTGTTCAAGGAGTATAATGTATACAACCTACACTGAAGTGTTTAGAAAATAGATAAATAGACGGATGGACAGACAGATAGGATGATATGGCAAATGTTAACATTGGTGGCTCTGGTATCTGGGGAGGGAGGGATACACAGGAATTCTCTGTATGGGTTTTGTATTATTTTTGCAACTTTCCTGTAAGTTTAAAATTATTTCAAAACAAAAAAAAATTTAACCTACTTATGAGAAAGCCAGGACCAAACAAAATGAATATTTAAGAAACATATAATTCCAAACTTTGTATAAGAAGAAGCAATACTACCCAACTCACATTTTGAGAAGAGTATAATGCAGACACCAAACCCGGCTGAGAGCAGTATTAAAGAAAGAACATTATTAGCCAAACTTACTTCTAAACAAAACATTAACAAACCAAATACAGTAGTATCATAAAAAATAATATGTCATGGGCAAGATAGGATATTTCCAGAAAAGAAATGAAGTCTGCTTTGTAATTCACCAAATTAACAGATGAAAGGAGAAAGTCACATGATCAGCTCAATACATGCAGAGAAAGTCCTAATAAAATGCAACAACCTTTGGTAAAACATCCTTGGAAACAAGAGAACTCTCTTATCCTGAAAGGGGGTCTCTGCAAACATGAATAAATAAGTAAGCATGATTTTTCTTTGTATTTCCTCATTTCAGAGAGACAACATGGTCTGCTCGGCAACATTAAGACGACTCAGCCCCTCCCAGCTTCACCACTTTGCCCCTTATGACCACTTCCCTTCCAGCGTTTCTGCATCATATACAAGAAAACTGGAAGCTACATTGTATCCTCTCTCCTGTGTTCTATATATGTTGCTCCAAACCCTTCCCTTCCTGGAACCCCCTGGAGAACCCTCTGCAGGAGGAGGTGGGGCTGTCCCTCCGTGGTTGTCTCCCAGGGGAGCTGCCCTGCGCCCAGCGGACAGCCCTCAGCACCGAAACAAATAACCCTGCACGAGTCGCCTCACGCG
The DNA here is from genome assembly GCF_015220235.1 of Choloepus didactylus. NCBI lineage: Eukaryota > Metazoa > Chordata > Mammalia > Pilosa > Megalonychidae > Choloepus > Choloepus didactylus. The sequence continues at coordinate 2,988,590 of NC_051307.1, forward strand.
TGTAGAGGTCCACCTGTGGCACGAGTCCCCGGAAGGGTGAGTGCAGGCCAAAGCATGGACGCCCCCGTCACCGCGAAGGAGCTGGCCCTCGGCCCCCACCACCCCAGCCTCCCACCACCAAGGGCACGGTCCCAAGTCGGTCCCATGCTGGCTCATTCGCTTCAGGGAATGAGGTCCCTTCCCCTCGGTCAGCAGCACTGTCCGCTCCCTCTGCATTCCCAAGCACACTGGCACCTGACCATTTGGGGGGGCCCCCTGGCTTCCCAGCTTTACCCCAGAGGCCGTGGGCTCCCCCACACCCCTGCCCTTTGTCGCTGCTGATCAATCACATTTGCCATCCCACTCGCCCTCCTCCCCACCCTTCTTCTGCTCCCAGCCCCATGGGCCCCAGGCTCGTGGTCACTGCTGGCCGGCACGTCCACCGAATGACCCGTCCACTCGAGCGTGCGCGGAGATCGCCCTTCAGCTGGCCCAGGAGGGGCTCGTGGAAACAGGTATCCCTGGGATCCCGGTGGGAGGAGAGCGGGGCTGGGTATGAAGTCCGGGCCCCGTTTTCTCTCCCGGAGACCGTCCCGGTCGCGTGCCCGCATGGAGGACTTCCAACTGCAGCCTCGCAGTTCCCAGGGTGGGCTCTCCGCTGCCCCTCCGGGTGCCCCCCACCTGCCGTCAGCTCCTCTCCTCCACGGGAACCCCGAGTCTCCACACGCTCCTCCGCCTGCCTTCTGGGTCGGGGATTTCCCCTTTAACGCTTCTGAAAGAACTTTTTATTTAAGTATAATACAAAGAAAAGTACACACACCTCAAGTGTGCATCATAAACTTTCACAAAACCAACACACCCGTGTAACCGGCACCTCAGTCAAGGAATAAAATGTCCCCAGAAGCCCCAGAGCCCCCATCCCAATACTCGCCATCCCAACTCCGGATTAAAGACGTAAGTGTGAAAAGCAACTTTAAAACTGCTACAGGAGAATGCAGGAGAAGGCGTCTGTGGGAAGGACTCCGTAAACAAAACTCAAAAGGTGCTAAAGGAAAGGAGGATACGTTCTCCATTAAATGAAGAATTTCTGTTCATCAAATTAAAATAAAGTGAAAAGACACCTGGGAAAAGAGATCTGATATACACATTACAACAGAAGATTAGTATCCCAAACATATAAGAAAATGCATAGTATAGAAAATACATACAGGGAATCTATAAGAAAAAGACATAACCCAATAGAAAGCAGGCAAAGGGCCTGAGCAGGATTGCTGATGCATAACCAGTATCGGTGAGGGGATGTCTGACTCCACCCACCGGGGACCCCCGAGTCAAGACCACAGACAACACTGTATCTGCTCCATCTGCAAACCTTCCTGTCTGAACAGCGCGTGGACCAACCCTACGCACTGCTGCTGGCCGTGAGCCCAGGACAAGCGTCTGGGAAACCTCCCCGTCTCATCGCACACATTTTCACATTTGGAACCACAAGTGGAGCCACCCCAACCACGCGGGCACGCTTGCACACATCCACCAAGACACATGAACACGGATTGTACACCCGGAAAGACCCAGATCAGCTGTGCCTTCTTTGCAAACATTATTTTCTGCCGACTTTATCTTTGTGTTGACTTTACCAGGGCCTCCCATGGCAGTAAGCCCCTCACTGAAAGACACACAGGTTCCTTCTTTCCAGACGGATGCTTCTTCTGGAACTATCTTCTCCTTGCCCTCTAAAGGTCATTTCCTTGCCCTCTAAAGGTCATTTCCTAGTTCCAAGCAGGGCTTGAGATGGATGAACAGCTTTTCGTTTATGTCTGCACATGATTCTTGGGGGTTTTTTGTTAGTCATTCTTTGCTCTTCTTACATGCATTTTGGAAGTGCCCATTTTGTTACTTTATTTCAAGAAATAAGTCAATATTTTAGATGAGGTTGTAAAAATGGTGGCTCACAGGCTGAATCCAAGCAGCAACATATTTTAATCCATACAGTTTTTAAAAATTAAGTAAGAAATTACTTATAAAAATCCAAACTTCTGGCTTCTCTTGAAATACTAAAAACCTAACAATTCTGGCCCCACATCTGGCCTGGCCCCCCTTGGCCGGAACTCAGTGGCCAGAGTCGGGGCTGTGCCCGCTAGGAGAGGTGACCGTGCGTCCCTCCCGTCTGCCAGTGCCCGCCCCGCCCGGCTCACCTCTCACGTCCATTCAGTTACCTTTCCCCTCTGACCTCTGTGTTTACAAACTTCATGGAGAGCTTCACTCACCAAAAGGAAACTTTTTACCCAATTACTCACTAAAATTTAAAGAAAAGAAGTAAAAAGAATAGAATTCCAGGAAAATATACTTCTAGCTTTGAGCCAGAACTGAACTGGAGGCTGCAGGTGATCCTAGCTCAGGGACCCCCCCACTGGGCCTCAGAGCTGCATTGCAGGCATGGCTCTCCCTCCCTATCCTCCTCCTCCCCTCTCCCCTCACAGGTGCCCACCTGCATCCTAGTCACAGGCTTTCCCTCCCCACCTACTTCTGCCCCCTCTCTTTGTCCTCCTCAGTGTTTCCCCCAATAAATCTCCTGCATCTCACCTTTGGCATCTGCTTCCTGTGTAACCCAAACTTGATGCAATCTTCATTTAACAATTTGACTACTGTCTTATTGTGGCAAAAACTGCTGCAATTACACCATATTTGGAAGGTATACCATTGACGGATTTCTATCATTTGGTCGGTCACCCCAGCCAGCACAGGACAATGGTCTAGGAAACAACCAGTGAGAGCTCAGCACAGCCACCAGCCCAGTCCTTATGACGATCAATAGACAGCCCTGCCCACAAACTGTACACTGAAAAGCTCAGCAGATGACTTTGCACAAACTGAACTTGTTTCTCCCTGATTTGATGTCACACCTGGGGTTTTCTGAGCCTCCAGTCTGTCACGAAAGAGTAACCTTCAAGCGAAAAGTTTTAAAATGAATACTTCCCTGAAGCCAGTCACTTAGTTCCTGCTTCGAAAATGCAGATTTTTGTATTTTGGTTTTCTGGGCATCAAGGAGGTTCAGTAGAAAGGCTTTGGGGTTAATCCAACATTTGTGTGCAATCTAGGATCATCACCTGCCCGCCGAGTAACCCAGGCTTTCCGTCTGTATAATGGGGTAACACACTCTTCAGCCTGGGTTGTTCTGAGAATCAAACAACATAATGAACATATAAAACACCTCACACAGATGTGCTGTCATTACAGCTGTTACAAATAATAAGCAGAGCATCTCTAATGCCGGTTATAAAGCAGGGGACAAATGTCATGCGTTCGTAACTGCATATACTTATCACATTTTCAGGTCTGCAAACAGGACACAATGAGAAGGAAAACAGTCTCCCTCCTTGGAGCTCTGGAGTTTTGCTGCCCCCCCCCGACCCCCGAACCTGGCCCCAGCAGGGGTGACATTCACCGGGAGTGATGCCTCTGGGGAAGGTACTCCCTGCAACAGCTCCTTCTCCTCCTGCCCACTGTGCCACTCGTCACCAGTGTCATTTATTATGTACTTCATTCCCCACCCACTTCCAAGGAGGAACCGAAAGCCCCTTGTTAATAATGCATGCCCTCCCCAAGGTCACCTGGGGACACTTCTCAGGTGGCTGCTGTGCACCTTCCACCACGAGCACCCAGCCCTGTGCGCTGCCTCCAGGCACCAGCATCAGCGTTTAGTCCCAGGTGACACAAGCCTGTCACTTACAGAAGGGCCCTCGGGTTCCTTTCAAGTCATGGATGCTAACATCTAAGATGCACCCCACGTGCGACCCTCCCATCTGCAGCTGGTTAAAGCCCAGCTCCCACAGACTCCAGGGCTGCAAACCCCCAACTCTGCAGTGGGAAACCCTGCCAGCTCCCGTGACCCACTCCGCTTCTCTAGCTCCAAATCTGCACACACGCAGCGTTCTAGGCTCTCACACTTTGCTCAGCAAAGAGAATCCAAACATGGCCTATTCTTCTAAATAACTAAAGCAGAGACTGGCAGAAGCTGAAACACTGGGGCATTTGCCTAACATTCGGCCTTCTGAAATGAGTAACTCAGAATTAATCTTAAAGTTATTACGAAGTGGTTTTAGGAATGATGGATGAAGTCATGGCAATTTCACTTTACAATTTGAAACAACTCATTTTAAAAGCCCCCAAAATTCTTTGCTTAACCAAAAGTAAAATCCCATGAAACGTCTGTTTTTCAAACTTCCGTCCAACCCTACTGTAAGGTGCACTTCTCAATGAGAAGCGGAGGAACTAACGATGGTCTCCCAGTCTGAGAAAAGAAACAAATGTAGCCAATGGGTCCAAATATCAGCCAGCCACACTCGCAACAGTAAAGTATCGGTGCTTTGTGACAGGGCCAGGGCTGCTTTGTGCTGGTGACGGGGCTAGGTGCTTGGTCTTAAATGCTACAGCGAGGGGCAGTGGCATTTCACCAACACTGCAAGCGTTCGCGTCTCCCGTTCCCAGTAGTAAGTGAGGGGAACACGAATGGAAGGCACATAATTCCGGGGTAAAATGTAATTGGACAAGTTCACCAGAGTCCCCCACCCCCACCCAATAAAATAAAAAGTGAACTTGGCTCTTCTCAAACACAACTTCTGTTTTTTGTTCTCCCTGTTTATATAGATTTTGACATTTGCCTTATTTCTGAGCAGAAATAAGATTTAGAGACTTCTGGCATGTCCCTAAAGGTGGGAGCCCATGGATTTTAGTTTAAATTTGGGCCTTGGGCAGGCAACCAACCCTCTCCATTTTCTCAGACCACATTTTCACAAGGTTGCGTGAGATCAGAGAAAACATAGACAACGGGTAAACGTGTTCATGAGTGTCAGCAGCAAAAGGGATAAAACAGATGACTTTGGTGGACACTTTTTTCCTAACTTCCAAAACAAAGCAATGACGTCCCCTCTGCCTGTCCAGCTGCAGCACACAGACGCTTGCTGGGGAGCAGGGAGGCTCCCTGGGGGGTTTCCAAACCAGGAGCTGCACTGAGCATGGCTGAGCCAGCCAGGCCGTCCTCCGCCACTGGCCCCCGCTGCACAGGGCAGCAGCCTCCCTCGGGCCTGCTCTAGAGTCTGCACTGCCCAGCAATTCCAGGCCCCTCCTGCATCCGAAACACTGCCTTTACCCCTCTCTGGCCTGCTCTTCGGGCCACTGCCAAGAGGAAGAGGCCGTCACTGAGGGCTTGTCCGAGATCTCCGCACACAGGCCCAGGCTGAGGCACCTCCAGCTGCCAGGCCAGAAGGATGCCAGGACCCGGAACTCCATCCAGTGGTTTCTTTTTTAAACAACGTAACCAAAAAGATTCCTAAGAATGAAGGAGAAAGTACACAGAAGTGGACTGTAACAGACTAACCCTGAAACTCTGTGGGGCCCCAAGGGGCAGAGTCACGATTATCTAGCAAAGGCAGGGAGGGAAGGCAGCCCAGAAGGGATCAGGAAACAGACACTTAGAGTCTGACTGAGACCTTTTGAAGCATTTAAACGGAGCACGCCCTTGATTTGATTAGCAATCCCTAAACGAGTTTCGTAAGCCTGGTGAACTGTAATTGTACACACCTAGGGGGCTCTCTGGGTTGGGGTGAAATCAGAGGGGACCCCTCCCCCATCCCACCAGCTGCCTGGCCCAGGAGGGACAAGTAAGTGTCCCAGCTCTCCGGGATGACATTCATTTCCAGTATGTGCGGCCACTCTCATCCCAGGCACCCCTCGGCCCAGCAGGCCCACAGCCCTCCTTCCCTCTCAGAGGGTCACAGCAATTCCCTGGAAAGGACCTGGCTGTGCAACGTTCTCCCAGGCAAGACTTAACATCAAGCGTTTTAAAAAGAGGAAAAGGTCCCCATTTTGCACTTCTCTCAAAGTTAAAAAAAAAAAAAAAAAAAAAAAAAGAAAGAAAGAAAAAAAGGAAAAAGAAAATCTGCACAATTTGTCCATGTGGCTTCAAGTGCTAATAACCCTCCTTCCTGCGGGCCTGGGGTTCCGCGGGTGCAGGTGCAAATCCCTCCGACTGCTGACCTGCCCGTCCCCTGGCTGAACGGGGACACTCGCAGCCGGCCTGGGTGCCCCGACACCCGACACCCGTCCTGCTCCCCGCGGGCCCCGCAGCGGCCCCCCCACCCCCGCGAGCTGAGGCAGCAAAAAGTGAAAGTAACGCGGCGACCTGCGCCCCCAGGGGTCCGAGCCAAGCCCCGCGGCAGGCGCGGAGGGCAGGGGAGGGGAGCCCCCGCCCCGGGAACCCCCGTCGCCCCCTCCCTCAGCCGGGGGCCTGGGCCTGCGGGCGGGCCGGGCGGGGCCGGCGCCCCGAGGTGGGGTGGACCCGGGCCCCGCGGACCCTACCCCCACCCCGACACCCCCCCTTTCTCTCCCAGGCCCCGCGCCGGGCGGAGCGCAGCCGGCACTGCGGCGGGGCCTGGGGCGGCCCGACCTCGGGCGGCGAGCCCGGAAAGGGGAGTGGGTGCGGGGGGCCCGACCTCGGGCGGCGGGGAGGGGAGGGAAGCGGAGAGGAGGAGAGGGGAGGGCAGGGGGCGGCCGACCCGGGCCGGGGTTGAGTGGGGGGCTCCGCTCACCTGCAGCCGCCGCCACCTGCTCCGTCGGCGCCGCCCGGGCCGCCCCGGGGTCCCCGCGCTCCGGCCGCCTGGGCGCGGCCCCCCGGCTGGGGCTCAGCGAGTGCGGCGCCCGCCGCCCCCGGCCCCATCGCGCCGCCTGGCCCCCGCCTCCGCCCGGCCGCGCCGCCGCCACTTCCTGTGCGCGGCGATCCCACAGTTCCGCCGGCGCGGGGCGCGGGGCGCGGGGCGCGGGGCGCTGGGGCCGGGGCGCGCGGGGCCGGGGCGCGCGGGGCAGGGGCGGGGGGCGCGGGAGGACGCCCGGCGGGGTCAGAGGGCAGCGGGGCGCGGCGGGGATCCGGGCAGGGTGGCGGATGCGGGGCCGAGGGCGGGGGGCGCGGGGCCGGGGCGCGCGGGGGTCGGGGCGGGGGGCGCGGGGCCGGGGCGCGCGGGGTCGGGGCCGGGGCGGGGGGCGCGGGAGGACGCCCGGCGGGGTCAGAGGGCAGCGGGGCGCGGCGGCGATCCGGGCAGGGTCGCGGATGCGGGGCCGAGGGCGGGGGGCACCGGGCGGGGCTCTGCCGGGACCCCCCAAACTCCCGGGTACCCCCGGCCTGAGCGCCCCCCGAGTCCGCCCAGGGCTGGGGTCGCGCCCGGCGTCGGGGGCGGGCTCGCGGGGTCCCGCGGGGCGCAGGGCCGCGGTTCAGGACTTCTTCCGCGGCCGGGGCTGGCGCGGGGTCCGGCGGCCTGACCCGGGGAGGCGCCCCCGGACTCGGGGTCACCGGAAGCCGCCCCGCGGGGCACCTGGGGGGGCTCGCCCTGGAGATCAGCGCCTCCCCCCCCCGGCCTCCAGTGGGGCCGCAGAACGCGGGGCGCCCGCTCCCACCTGGCGACGTCCCCGCGCCGAGCTCAGGCTGCAGCGTCCCGCGCTGGCACAGGTTTCAGCTGAAAGCGAGTTAAAATACCAGGTGGTGTTACCCGCTGCTGTGCCGTAGTTTAAGCCTCTTCGAATTATTTCAGAAAATACCTAGATAGAAAAAAAAAAGTACTTACAATTGTCCTACTCCTAATTCTCTCACCCTTGAAAGAAAATGCTTTGCAATGTTTATGGAAATTCAATCTTTGTAAAGTCTTGGGGCCTGCAGCTGCACTTCCTGCTCTGTGCCCCACCAGCCTGCAGATGTGGGAGCCGGGAGGAGCTGCCTTAGGTTGCCGGGGATGACAAAGAAAACTGAAAGCTACTGGTAGAGACACGGTTAAAGAAATGCCCAAACAGTCATCTTATACTTTAAATTTAAAACAATTTCTAAAAATTTTAACGTGGTGATTCTGTATAAGCTGATGTGACAGAATCTCCCAGATTTTTTAAGGTAAAAATAAAAAAGAGGAGAAGCAGAGCAGTGTGTATTCAGTGATCCCTTTTCTGTATCAAAAACAAACAAACAAACAATATATGCTTGTTAAATTGTACTTTGAAAGTTATCATCTTTTTGCATATGTCATATTTCACAATAAGAAAATAAACTATGGAGCTGTAACCCATAACATTCTTTGAAATTTGCTAACTACTTGTTTAATTGCCCTTGGAAAGTTATCACTTCTATGTAAATATGTTATATTCCACAATAAGGAAAAAAAGTAGCAAAAGCTTAACTGGGTTCTCAATGGGTTACTTTTCTATTTTATAAATAAAAAGAAAATAGTCCTTAAAAAAAAAACAAACAATATATGCATATAGACATCCTGGAAATTTCTGGAAGGATAAACAAGAGCCCACGAAAAGACATTGGCTGGGTGGGGTAAGGAAACTCACTTTTTATTGTATGCTCTTTGGTGATATTTAAATTTATATATGCACATGTTTTATAACTAATTTTTAAACATTAATTAAAATGCCCATCATCATTTAGACATCCAGGGCCCCCTTATAAGTTACACTGGGCTTCTAAACAAGCACAAAATACTGTATTTGTCTCAACTGTAAATCTAACTTAATCTATCTCCATTTAGAATCTGTGATCATTCAGACCTGAGCTGCACAGACATTCACTTCTGGAAAACTTCTGCTGAGCTAGGAACGCAGTGGCCGGAGGCTTCAGGGACTTGGGATCCAGCCAACCATCCCTGACGTCTGTCGTCGCCGGCGTTTATTGAGAGCTGCAGACACACATGGGTCATTTCACTTGCTGCGGAAGCAAGCCCTGAGTGGAGTGGGGCTGTCCTACCGTCCACCTTAGGAAACTGAGGCACGGCCCAGCCCCACCCCTTCCCCACTGGCCCTGGGCCCCCAGTGCCACGGAGCTTTGGATGGGGCCCCAGTAATGAGGTTGCTTGCTTAGGACCTCATTTGCTAACTACTTGTTTAATTGCACTTGGAAAGTTATCACTTCTATGTAAATAGGTTATATTCCACAATAAGAAAAAAAAGTAGCAAAAGCTTAACTGGGTTCTTAATGTTTTCGTTTTTTTTTTTTTCAGGAAACACATTACTTCAAACGTGGGCATATGTAGAGTCCAAAATCATAAAAGGGATTTTTTTTTAATGGTGAAGAGTTTGGAAACTCCAGGATGTACTAAGATCCCGTCTCTCAATTCAATGCTTCCCAGAGAAACTTAGATCTCAGGCCTCTTGAATTAAACATAGGAAAAGAAACCAAAAAAAGGGAAATTCTTACCAAGAGTACTGTCTTCCACGGATTTGTTGATAGGGAAAGTCAGCCAGGAACGAGAAGAAGAAAGGGACAGTGTTTGAGTCCCTGCTCTGCGCTGGGCCCCTGAGAGAGGGGCTCCATTATTGTTCTAATTCTTGGGACAAACTTACTGGCACCCCGTTTCACAGATGAGTATATGGAGCCTGAGAGGTGGCCCCAGGAGGGTCTTTCCAGGGCTTAGAACTCTACCCACTGAGGGCAGCCGTGGGCTCAAGAGCAGGTGGGCCGCGTGGCTGTCGGCGGGCAGAGGGGGCGGCCACCGTGACCCCCAAAAGCTTCCCAGAGAGGCTGGACGTCTGCAGGCCGAGGTCAGTGCCACCTCGGTAGGGGCAGTATCCATTTGGGCCTGTTTCCTTCACTGTGAAGCGAGGCTCCCACCCCTGACCCCAGGAGTTTACCCCCAGAAAGACGAGTGGCAACTCAACAAAGCCAGAGAGGATAATTTTGATAGAGATGTATTAACTCAGCGTATTACCACTAATCTCAAACTGATTGATGTTGTATGTTTGTGATGAATGTGTAATAGGAAACAATGAAAACTTTTTTTTGTTTTCGTTTTTTTTTTTTTCAGGAAACACATGACTTCAAACATGGGCATATGTAGAGTCCAAAATCATAAAAGGGATTTTTTTTTAATGGTGAAGAGTTTGGAAACTCCAGGATGTACTAAGATCCCGTCTCTCAATTCGATGCTTCGGAAACTGAGTTCAGGATGGTGGGGTGCGTGGGGCACATGTGCTGTCACCGGTGCTTGGTGGAAGCCAGGAAGGTGGCTGACCCGGGGCGGGCCTGGGACAAGGAGCCGGGTGCACCTGCACAGACGCAGGGCTGAGCCCGGGGATGGGGTCCCCCAGCTGCCGCCCCGGGACGGGCCCTGCAAACATCCAGCAGGAGGGAAGCTGCGTGTACGGGGGCCAGCGCCCTACGCTCGAACCCGGCCCCACCTCATGCCCTTGGCGAGAGGCGGGGTGTGTTAATCAGGCCAGGTGCCCACTCTGCAAAGTGGGGTCCAGGTCACCGCATGTGTGCCGTTTGGGGACCACATCCTCGGGCCACCCTCGGCCCCGGCGTGGCTCAGGCCGTCATCGGCCTCCTCTTGGTGAGGCTCTCGGGAGAATCGAGGGGGCGAGAGGGCGAGAGGGCGGCACCAAAGGTCCTACCAAGAGGCAGGGACAGGAAGACCAGACGAGGCCGAGGCCACAGCCCCCCAGGCAGCCCCAGCCGGGTCTGAGCGTGGCCCCTGCTGCCCCCAGTGGACGAATGCCTCCGGGGGCCGAGGTCACAGCTGCATCCCGGCCTGAGGCATGCCTCGGCCCCCCTGCCCCACCCACCCCCTCAAGCTTTGGCAGGCACTGCACAGCCCCAGACCCCTTGCACCCAAACACCATTTGGTGTCCACTGCTGGGAGCCCTGCCTCACTTGGAAGCCCTTCTAGAAAGACCTGAACCCCCCTCCCCACTTTGAAGAGCCGGAGTGAGACTTTTCAGCAGAGATTCAAGGGTCTGCGCCCCGACTGCCCGGCAATGGCCCAGCCTGCAAATGGAAGCTCCCCCCACCCCGGCCCCTTCAGGCCGGCCCCAGAGCCCAAGCGCAGGTGGAGCCGCCAGGGTGACGCCCTCGGACCCCCAAGGCTCCTTCTCAAGGCACCGCAGGATGTGGGCTAGGGTGGGGGGCGGGCGGGCTAGGGTTAGGGTTAGGGTTGGGGGGCTCTCCTTGCCCACCTCCTCCACAGCCCCGCCCACCTCACACTCTCAAGACAAAACAGTTACGTGCCTTTTTTTGGGCACCGAATTTTTTTCTAAGTTGCTCTCTGGGATTCAAAAGAAAGTACATGCTGTTTCTAAAAATGTACCTGTTCGGATTTGGCGTTTTATGTAAGAGAACTCTAACCCATTGCACGGCCTCATTGCATCATCCAATTCCTGAGAAATAGGAAAAGGAGTTACTATTGTTAGTGGGTTCAGGAAATGCTTCCAGAAAGAAACAAACTCCTCAGGCTGGCACAAAAGGGCGATGTGCCGCCACGGCTCCTCTGGAAGGATGTTAAATGTTTTAGGCAGGGAGATTTAAGCACAGGTTTAAAGTCATGTCGTGATTTTTCTGGGAATAAAATATTCTAAAAAATCAAAATACAGAGAATAACAGGAGAGCGGCTGCCAATGGGAAGTACAGGGACCTCCCACGCCCGCAGGGCCCCCGGGAAGGGACCGTCCCGTCTTCACCCCGGATGTGCAAAGCCAGCTCAGGGCCTCCTCTTGGGGACACCGAGGGGGAGTGTGAGGCCCTTTCGTTTGGTTTCAGTTCTCATCTGGCTGACTTCCTGATGCCGCATCATCACCCTAAACCAGTCATGTTACCACCCTAAACTGGTCGCATTATCACCCTAAACTGGTCATGTTATCACCCCAAACTGGTCACATCATCACCCCAAACCGGTCGTGTCATCACCCTAAACTGGTCACATTATCAACCCATAGTGGTCGCGTTATCACCATAAACCAGTCACTTTTTATCACCCTAAACTGGTTGCGTTATCACCCTAATCCGGTCATGTTATCACCCCAAACCGGTCTAGTCACTTTATCACCCTTAAACTGGTCACGTTATTACCCCAAACTGGTCGCGTTACCACCCTACACTGGTCAACTAATCACCCTAAACTGGTTGCATTATCACCCCAAACCGGTTGCGTTATCACCCCAAACCGGTCACATTATTACCCTAAACTGGTCATGGAGTCACCCTAAACTGGTCACATATCACCCTAAACTAGTCGCGGAATCACCCTAAACTGGTCAAGTTATCACCCTAAACTAGTTGCATTATCACCCTAAACTGGTTGCATTTGGTCGTGTTGTCACCCCTAACTGGTCACATTATCACCCCAAACTGGTCGCGTTATCACCCCAAACTGGTCACGTTATCACCCTGAACTGGTCACATTATCACCCCAAACTGGTCGCAGAATCAACCTAAACTGGTCAAGTTATCACCCTAAACTAGTTGCATTATCACCCTAAACTGGTCGCATTTGGTCGCGTTATCACCCCTAACTGGTTGCGTTATCACCCTGAACTGGTCACGTTATCACCCTGAACTGGTCACGTTATCACCCCAAACTGGTCACATTATCACCCTAAACTAGTTGCATTATCACCTTAAACTGGTCGCGTTTGGTCGCACTATCACCCTAAAACGGTCACTCTGAACATCAGCGCCCCCCCCCGACTCTGGCACCAGGACGGAGGGTAGAGTGTGCACGAGGACAGAGCACAGCACAGCGCAGCGTGGGGGTCTCTTTTCCTCACTCGAGCTGAGCCCCCCTTGTTCCCCGTGTCTGTGGGTGCAGTGAGGCACAGAAGTGGCCGTGGGCGGTGGTCAGCTTTGGCCTGGCCGGCCGGGTGTCCCTGCTCTGCCTTCTCGCAAGGCCCCCCACCCCCCGATCCTCCAAGGCTCCCCCTCCACGCCTCGCCGTCCCCGAGCTCCGGCCGCCTTCTGAACTGGCCTGTCAGTGGTTTTCTTTTCGTTGTCTCTACCCTGCGGCCCCGGGGGAGTCCTAGGAGGGGGGTCCTTGAGGTCGGCGCCCTGCGGTTCTGGGCCTCTGCCCTAGTCCCATCCCCAAGCAGTGCTTGGCTTCCAGGAGTTTCCACCGTCTTCTGGGCATCGTCTGCATGATCAAATTTTTACAGCTTAAAGACTCACAGCTAAAGGTCCGTGTGGTGACGGCCGGAGGCTGGGATCCCAGGAAGCGCGTTTTCTTGGTTCTGTTTCTGTGTATTCCCTCATTTTTTGCGATAAACCTGTATTACTTAGGTCCCGATGGGAGTCATTGTAAGGTGATAGCTGTCTTAGTCACCCGGAGGTGCTCCGGGAGGACAGAGGGAATCCCAGCTGCCTGCCTGGAGGTGCTAATTATCTCCTTGCTAGGGGCTCACTTCCCCTGCCCTCAGCAGCAGGGACCCCTGGCTCCTGCCACCTCCTGAGACGCGTCTCCTGAAGGGAATTCGCACCTGGCAGGAGACAGCAGACAAGGACATAAATAACTACAACTCGAGTCGGAAGAGCACTCCTCAGGCCCGGTCCACAGGATCAGCTGCAGTCAGGGTACAGCGGAGAATCCCAGCCAGCCAGCCAACGAAGGACCCAGGGTCAGGGCCAGGAGTCTGATAGTGACAGTGACAAAGGCCAACACTTCCAGGCACTGGTCCAAGTGCTTTTCATTGACTCCCCACAATAGCACAACGAGGTAGGGACTATTAGTATCCCCTTTTCCGGGAGATGAACCTGAGCACAGAAAGGCTAAGTAACTTGCCTGAGATCACACAGCAAGGAGCATCAAAACCAGGTGGGTTTGGCAAGAGAGCTTGTTTCCTCAGCCACCTGGCTCTCTACTTGTGGATAATTTGACTGAAAGTTAGGGGGTGTTCTAGTTTGCTAATGCTGCCGGAATGCAAAACACCAGAGATGGATTGGCTTTTAGAAAAGGGGGGTTATTTGGTTACACAGTTACAGTCTTAAGGCCATAAAGTGTCCAAGGTAAATCATCAACAAATGGGTACCTTCCCTGGAGGATGGCCAATGGCATCTGGAAAACCTCTGTTAGCTGGGAAGTCACGTGGCTGGTGTCTGCTCCAAGTTCTGGTTTCAAAATGGCTTTCTCCCAGAACGTTCCTCTCTAGGCTGCAGCTCCTCAAAAATGTCACTGTTAGTTGCTCTTGGGGCGTTTTTCCTCTCTTAGTTCCTCTGGAGCAAAAGTCTGCTTTCAAAGGCTATCTCCAAAATGTCTCTGTAAGCTGCAGTTTCTCCCTCAGTTCCTGTGTTTTCTTCAAAGTGTCCCTCTTGGCTGTAGCAAGCTTGTTCCTTCTGTCTGAGCTTATATAGTGTCCCCGTAAACTAATCAAGGCCCAGGCTGAATGGGTGGGACCACACCTCCATGGAAATTATCCAACCAAAGGTCTTGTCCGCAGTTGATTGAATCACATCTGTGGAGACACGGAAGGTTCCCTGGCTCGATAGGTTATACAGGGGGGCCGCCTCCGAAGCATTGTGTGTCTGAAGGCGGGCACCAGGCTGGGAGAAGGCCAAAGTTTGTGTGCCTGAAGGCAGGCAATTTAGATAAGAATAAAGTCCCCAGGCTCCTTCCGGGGCTCCGGGCTCCTGCTCATGTCTCCCTTCCGGCCCCAAAGAGATTGTCCCTTGAGATCAAAGACATGCAATCACGACCTTATGGCATTAGAAAAAATACACCCTCCCTGAAAAACCTGAAAACAGTCACTTGGAGACTATCTTGTGTGCTGTAAAAACCTGTAGGAATGAGTAGAGTAAAGTTTCTTTTGCATGAACACAGAGACAGAGTCAGCCCCCTTCTTTCACAATTGGTGCCCATGTGAGGAGATCCAGTCCTGACCATGACGTTTGGAAGCTGCGCAGTAAGTGCAAGCGAGTTGTCTCGCGGTGGGTCAGTAGTTTCAGCCACTCAGTGATATGGGTCAGTCTCTCAGTGTTCCCAGCGCCGGTCTGTTTTAATTTTACAACAGCTGCTGCAGGCTAGTGGAGCTTCTGTTTCAGAAGACAATTTGTACTCTTTATTGCATGATGTTCAACATAACCCTTGGTTTCCTGAGGAAGGCACATTAGACTTAGATGTGTGGGAGCACATTGGACAAAATTTAAAGTGCCACTTTGAGCAAGGACAGAAAGTTTCCTCTAAAACATTTACTACATGGGCTCTTGTTCGCACTGCCCTAGCCCCTCTTCATATTGCCGAGACTGAGGCTTCGGAAACTAACGTACCTAAGAGAGAGACCACCGCTCTCTTCGATGAATGTCTTCTGCCTCCCAAGCCCTCGGCCCCCACACCACCAGCCGATAAAGGCAGCGGGGAGATGGCTATATCCTCGCTCCCTCCCCCTCCTCCTTTATCGCCACCACCGCCTTCCCTGCCTAGAGGTGCAGCACCAATTTTGCAACGCTGTCTTCGCAAGGCGGCATTGGCCGGGAATCTTGTTTGCCCCATTATGCTTAACCAGATGCCCAGAAATTTTTCCTAGAGCACCAGGACTGGGAAGTCCGGGTGGAAGGGCCCACCACAACAAACACCAAACGCATCTGAGTCAAGGTAGCTTTGCAATTCAGACTTTCCCTGTGCTGGGCAAGTGTGTTGTTTTTTGTTTACTGTGTCTGCTTTGCTTTCTTTTGTTTCAATTAGTCTACTGTGTAGTAAAGTTAATTAAGTTTATCCAAGGGTCATGCACACAAACTCAGTGGGTTTGAGCCCCACTAACCATAACCCCAGATTTGTAGTTCTCCTTTTAAATTTTGTGCAGTTTGTACAGTTTGCATTTGTGTGAAAAACCAGTGTCATAAAATAATAACTCTACTAAGGAATCTGAGAATGAGAACTTTAACTTCCTCTCTCTATAAAGAATGTTTTGTTTTAAATATTTAGCGTCATTCTAACAAGTTTGATTTTGGTGGTAATAGCATGTTGTATAGAAGGTATAAAGAATGTTTTTCTAATTAAGGGGAAAAAGAAAATAGCTTTATCCCAAATGACTGATTGTTTAGGAATGTAAGATAAAGCCTAGATGGATAAGAATATGGGATGAAGCCTAAATGGATACAGAAATTTGTAAAAGGTTTGTAGAGTGGAAAATTTATTTCTGTAGTCAAGGTTGAAAGATAGGTACAGAAAGCTGTAAAAAGTTTGTAAAAACAATTATTTCTGTGGTCAAAGTTAAAAAATGGTAAAAACTAATAATAACACTGCTTAACAATAGAACCTCACAACTTAAAAAAAAAAAAAGGTGGTTTTATAAAACCAAATAGCATTAAATATTTTAACCACCACCCAAAGCAGTAATTAATATTCATGTTGTGGGTATGTGCCTAATAATTCACAAAATATAAAACATTCCTCACCCTACTGCAAATTCCTCACATTACTGTCTCTTACTGTTTTTATTATGAAAAAAGTTTCCTTAAATTATTAAGGTGTTATTTCTTAATAAAAGGTTGTAAAAGTATTTTTCTGACTAATCACTGTAGGATGCAGAAAGTCTCTTTTATCAAAATAACTTTTTGCACTCAACATATGTTAAATTTATCATGTCCTTGGTTGTTTAAAAATATTGTCTTCTCACTTTTAAAAGAGCTAAGCCTTTTCCTTAACTTAAACTAAATAAAAAAAATATATATGCTGTTTCAAACCAGATAACTTTTAACATTTTGCTTTCTCAAGGTCAAACCCTAAAAAATATCTTTTTGTTCCCAACAGTTAAAAAAAATTTGTTCTTTCACCTTAGAAAAAATAAATAAATAAACTTCTAAAAATGATTAAATTCATGTAATATGTTATAAATTGCAAAAAAAAGTTTAAACAATGTTATAAAAATTAAAAACTTCTAACCTTTTGGTTACCAATGTGCATAACATCGAACAACAATGTAATACTACTAATTATAATTTCAGTTATTTTTAAAAGGTTATCTGTCACAAAACAGCCCAATGGAACCCTGGAGCCCACCGTCCTGTTTCCCAAAGGACCAATGATGCTGCGCTGTTAACCACTGTGCAAAGAAAATACCTCCCAAAGCTAACTCCAGTGCGGATGGACCAGCCTAAGAAGACGTGGCGCCCATTCCCGGAACCCCCATGATATCCCTGTGAATGAGCTTTATGTCATTACACCAAGTTGTGATCATAATAAAAAGGGGGGAGATGTGGAGACACGGAAGTTTCCCTGGCTTGATAGGTTATACACGGAGGCCGCCACCTAAGAATTGTGTGCCCGAAGGCGGGCACCAGGCTGGGAGAAGGCCAAAGCTTTGTGTGCCTGGAGGCAGGTGATTTAGATAAGAATAAAGTCACTGGGCTCCTTCCGTGCTCCTGTCTCTTGCTCATGTCTCCCGTCCGGCCCCGAAGAGATTGTCCCTTAAGATCAAAGACATGCAATCACGACCTTATGGCTTTAGAAAAAAATGCACCCTCCCTGAAAGACCTGAAAACAGTCACTTGGAGACTGCCTTGTATGCTATAAAAACCTGTAGGAATGAATAGAATAAAGTTTCTTTTGCATGAACACAGAGATGGAGTCAGCTCCCTTCTTTCACACACGTCTGCTTGGAAACACCCAAAGGATCCCCAAATCTAATCAACACTAGTATGTCCACCCACACAAGACTGCATCAAAGATAATGGCGTTTTGGGGGACATAATACATCAACTGGCACAGGGGGGCAGGCCCTGGGTCAAAAACTTCCCCACAGTTGGAGCTGGCCAGGAAGGGAACATGGCATCTCCCAGTGCCAACTAAGCAAGTCAGCGAGCGTTCAGGCAGAGAGCTGCTGCCTGGGAGGGGAGAGGGGCAGACACCCCCAGCCCACAGGAGGTGGGACGGGAGGACCTGGAGGGTGGTTTGTTGCACAGCTCCAGGTGACTGACACACTAGCTATGTACAGGGCCCAGCACACTCCCCTTCCAAAATTGATGGGGAAGATGTAATATTACCTTATGTTTCCAAGAAGAAAAAAAATCCTTGTTACTTTACAGCTGGGATGAACAGATAGATTTCAAACTGTCATAAGAGTTTGCGCTAAATTAACATTGACAAAAAAGAAATGAAGCCACTGGTGCTTACCTAGCTTCACTCCCCTGGGGGCTCCCAGAGCCATGGCTCTGAGAACTGTCATTTTATGGAATATAAACACATACGAGCCTGATCCAGTGTGGCTTAGGTTTCCAGAACTTGCTAAACTAAACAACTCCTTTTTGGTTTTGCACTAGAGAGGATAAAATCAGGGTTCGGGGCCACAACCAGGATTTCTATCAGCATGCAACAAGGTTGGCCCCGACCCCTCCAGACCACCCTGGCTCACCCCCTCCTGCCCACGTCGGCTTTGACAGAATTCCCACGACCGAGGCTGCGCTCCGTACAAGGCCTGGAGCCGGGACACGTGGGGATCGGAGCCTTCCTGCCTGTCTCCCGGCTAGGAACTGGGGGTGGAGAGACGAAGCCGAACGTGGTGTCTGCCCACCCCACCCCACCCCAGGAGAGCCAAGTCCAGTCTGGGACAAACGAGACAGAAAAGAGCTGCAAAGTGCAGTTGAAGAGTAAGGCGAGATGAGAGCCGCCCGGGGCCGGGGTAACAGATGACAGGAATTCATTCCATCACAGAAGAGGTGTTGCAGGCTGTGCTCCCTCAAAGCCTCCGAGCGGGGTGTGCTCCCTGCCTCTCCCAGCCTCTGGTGGTCCCGGGCGCCCCGGGCCTGAGGCAGCACCCCCCGCGCCACCTGCCCTCACGCGCCCGTCTCCTGCCTCTCTCTCTGAGCTCCGTCCACCTCACTCCGACTAGGGCAGTTGTCCTTGGATTTAGGGAGCATCCTTCCAAGGTGACCTCATCTCAAGCCCTTTAACTCAATCCCGTCTGCAAAGCCTCTTTCCCCGAATAAGGCACATTCACAGGTTCCAGGGCATGTGTCTTTCTCGGGGCCACCGTGCAACCCCTATAGCAGGGAATGATGGAGAGGAAACTGCGGGGCCCGGGGCGGTCCAGGAAAGAGCTGGACATGACGGGGCCTGGGAGGTGGCTGAGAACTCGCAGGCAGCAGCAGATGCCACCAGAAAGGGCAGCAGGCTCGGGGCACTCGCTGGGGGACAGTTGGGGGCCAAGTCGCCCCAGCCCAGGGAGGTCTGGCCTCTGCACCCCCTCCCCCCCCAACATGTGCTGCCCTAGCAGAGGGCCCAAGGGCGTCCACCAGCCAGAGCCCCCGGCACCGTCCGGCGGCCTCCACCACCCCCGGCGATCATCTCGGCAGAAGCAACAGCAGCTACTCATCAAGTGCTCGCTCTGTCCCACAGCCTGTGCCCAGCTCCCCGCCTGTGCGTCTCTGATCTACACAGGCTGTGGAGATGGCCAGGCCAGGCCCATTTTACAGATGGAAAAGCGAGACTCACAGGGGCTAGTTGGTATGTTTTCCTGCCCACACCACTAAGATGCAGATTCGAAGCTTCATTTTGTTAACGCTGTTTGACGGAGAGTGTTTGGGACTGAAACCCATAACCTACCTTTTTTCTCAAATCCATTTGTTATAACTTTACTGAGGCATAGTTTACTCATCATATGATTCACCAATGTCACGTGTATGGGTCAACGGATTTTAATTCATTTACCAAGTTTTGCAGCCATCACCCTAAGCCGGTTTTAGGGCCTTGCCATCGTCATTTGTCACAGGGTCCCTTGTGCCCTGCTCTCCCTGCTCCCACCTCACCCAGCAACCACCAGTCTACTTCTGTCGCTGTAGATTTGCCTTTTCTGGACATTTCATATAAATCGTGGCCTCTCCTTTGCATTTGAAGTCTCAGAACCAGCTGCCTGTCGGGGTGCCCTGCCTCACCCCCCTTTTCTTATTTTTTTGGGGGTGTCATTGCCTCTGCCTGGTGGGGAGTGCGTGGAGCAGAAGGGAAGGGCAGGGGAAGGAGGCGAATCGAGCCAATGGCTGCCCTGGGTCCCCGCAGCCTGCTTTCTGCACAGCCCCTGCTGGTTTCTCTCAGGCTGTAAGCGCAGAGGTCAGTTCTGCGGCCTGTGACCCCAGCAAACTTTCTCTCCAAGGCAGGGATTTAGAGAAGGTTGACGTCCACGCTTAGACCACAAGGGACAAGATGGCAGCACCTCGCAACAGGGTGGGCAGGGCGTCTCCTGGGCACTTCCCGCGGCCGAGCCGGCTCCCACGGGGCTCCCTGGCACCGCAGCCAGACCCCAGCTTAAAACCCAAACCCTCCACGGAGACGGACAGTTGCCTTGAGTGATTCCATCTCCTTGAACTTTATCTAAAGGTAAGTTCTCACTGGACTGATACTTCCCCCAAGATACACCCAATTCGTCTTCATTTTCCCTGAGAACCGCGGAGGACGCGGGCAGGTGAGCGTGTGGACAGCTCGACGGTGGCCAGAACAACTCAGCTTGAAACGTCAGTGTTAGTCCTCATGTCTCCGTGGGACGTGCCGGCCCCTCCGTCAGAAGGCCCCTGCCCCCCCGCACCACCTGCTTCTTCAGTCAGCAATTCCGCACCTGCCCTGCACTGCTGCCGGTTCACCTTCCGGGGTAAAGGTCTGCTTGGACCCCTCCGTGCTCAAGAACCTGCAGTAGCTCCCCGCTGCCCACAAGGTTAGGTAAACCCTGGTGGTCAGTGTCCTCCAGCGTCCGTCTGCTCGCTGCGCCCATGTTCCTGGGGAACCAAAGCCGAGGGGGCTCGAGGGCAGATGCCTCACGTGGAGTCTGGATCCCAGGGCAGCCGGGGCAGGAAGGAGGTGACGCGGGGTAGCACCCGCCCTGACCACTCACAGGGGGAGCCATCCACCGGGTCCAGGGGCCATGGCTGGACAGGAGATGCCGAGACCCTGAACCCTGAGTCATGGGGGGCTGGAGGAGAGGGCCCCGGTCACCTGACTTGGCACCCAAAATTCACACCCGAAGGGGGTGCCAACTCCCCCGCCCACCCTGTTACCTCCTCCAGCCTCGGACCCCTCACCTTGTGCCGGGGATTTTAGCAGAACGGGGAGAAGGCACGCGGGTGACCACCCCAGCTCACAGAGCAGCCCCGGGTAGGGAGATGCAGCACCGAGGGCATCTCAGGAGGACCAGGCCACGTGCCCCGGCCCCGATCGGACCAAAAGGCAGCTCCTTCAGATGCCGTCCACGCCGTCTCCTCTGAGAAAGGCTCACGACCCTGTACCTGGGCATCTCGGTTGTCAGGTGAACTCAAGCTCACGTCTCTACTACTGCCCCCCTGGATGACAAGGCCCCGGGGCAGGGCCGATGGGGCAGTGGCTCGTTGCCCCTTCCTGGCAGCACATCGGGCCCCGGGTGAAACCCTGGACCTGCACTAGGACAGTCGTGTCAAGTGGCTTAGTCTGTCTTCATCCCCTGAACTCCCCGACGGGCCCGGAAGTATCGATGACACCGACTCCCGCTCAGTCTGGGTTCACCGGAACAGCAGGCCTCTGGCTCGGCATCCGGACGGTGGGCTCTGCTTCTTCTTGGAGCGGCGGGGACTTGGCTGTGAGGACACCTGTGTGCTCCCCGGAGCAGACCCTTCCTCAAGGCAGCAGGCCCTCTGGCGTCACGGGAGCTGCCCTGTGCATGGCCAGCTTGTGAGCACCTGACAGAAGTTTCCATGGACTTGAGAGAGGTGCTATGGGACCGTCGGACTTGCAGTCGGTAAAGAGAAGGGAACCAAGGCTCGCCGGGGACGGAGGGGACGTCAGCAGATGCCCCGGCCGTCAGCTCACCAGGGTCGGCCCCACCTGCCGCTCCCCCTCCCCAAGGTCGCGGCCTTCCCGACAGCCTGTGCCAGTGCCAGAGGTGTAGAGGCCGGCCGTTCCCGCTGGCCTGGTGTTCTGCGGTCAGTGTCGTGCAGTTGTGCCCACTGACTGGCCACCCCTGCCCGCTGCTGCCTCCTCCCCTTACCTGCAGGCCTCCTCCTGCTGCACTGGCTGCCCTCTGCCCTCTGCCCTCTCCTCCCTCCTGGTGCCCACAAGGTCACAGTGGGCTTCACCAGTGAAATATTCTCCCAAGGTCTTCTGCCACCTGCGTCCACCTCCTTGGGCCAGTCTCCTGGGTTGGAATCCTGGTCCTGCAACTTCCGAGCTGTGTGTCCTTAGGCAGGTTTCCTAACCTCTCTGAGCCTTGGGTGCCTCCTCAAAGAGGGATGAGACTAACACCCCCCCCCCATAGGGTGGTTGCAAGGATCAGAAGTGATGGTGCCTGGCAGGGCACAAGCCGTGCCCACAGGTGGTGAGGGTGCAATGCAATGAGCTGTGCCGGCAACCCCGCCGTGGGGTTGGTGACCGTTTCCAGCTGCCCTTCTGTGCTCCGCCGGCACTGAAGGTCAGGGTAATTTTATGGTTTACATTTCGTGCTGTCACGTTGACCTGTTCACCTCAATGAAGCAGTGGAGGGCTGTCCCTGACACCCCCCATACGCCCTACATCGGCTGCACAGCCCTCTCGCTCTGCTGCCCTCTTGCTCCGCTTGCACCCTGGGAGAGGCTCAGCCGCGTGCGTCACCCTGGGTCTGTTACGGATTGAAGTGTGTCCCCCAAAAGATGTGTTCACTTCCTCACCCGGTCCTGTGGATACACCCCTACCCAGAAGTAGGTCACTGAAGACAGGGACTAGTTAAGACGAAGCCTGGGAGGGGGCAGGTCCTCAATCTAACACGCTGGGGTCTGAATGAGCAGAGGGGATTCAGACACAGATGAACACACAGACAGACAGACAGAGATGATGGCCCGGCAACAGAGGCAAAGACAGAGAGAAGTTCCACCAGCTGAGGCCCCCCAAGATGGTGAGGAAGTCCCGGCCGGCGCCTGCTTCTGGATCTGGCCTCTGAGACTGAGAGATGGCAGCTGTCTGGTGTTTGAAGTCACCGGTTCGTGGCACTTTTCCTGGCAGCCTCAGGAACCAGGACAGTGTGTGTCTCAGGAAGGGATGTGTCCAGGGTGCAGTCTCCCTGGGGGCGGCACCTGAGGGATGATGCCCTGGTCTCTCCCCACCGGCCCTGGTCCGCCCGGAAGGCCGTGTCCTCCCTCAGGCCCTTTCCAGGGGCCACACCAGGGACTGACACGGAGATGCAGACACCTGAGCCCGAGGGGCAGAAGGGGTGGAGGCCCCCAGCGAGGACAGAGGTGCAGCCGCGCACCGGGAAAGAGCTTTCCCTCCTCCCTGGGCTCCATGGGCACCAGCACCAGCTTCAGAGCATGGCCGGGGTCCCACCAGAGGCCACCAGAGGCCAGATGGGGGTTGGAAGGCTCAGCAGCGGCTCTCTTGGAAAGTGGGGTTGCGTTTACACGGTGGGCTTCGGGGCTGGGTGGCAGCATCCAGTCCCTTGGCCTCTGTTCTGATGACCCGTGTGGGCAGCACAAGCAGACGTTTATGGCGGTGCTTCTTGAGGGCCTCCCCATTCCCAGGAAAGCTTGGGGGTGCGAACGGACAGGGCAGGCGGAAAGCGGCCTTCCGCGAGACGAGTTATGAGGACGCACGGACGGCACGGCCAGGTGCAGACTGCGCTCCCGGCAACTACGCCCGAACCCCAGGGCTCTGGCCGAGGGACGCCTTCTGTCCTACGTGTCCTTGACAAGGATCCAGAGCAATGCTCGATGCCAGGGAGGGGCAGATGGGGCAGCTTGTCAGAACACCCCGGCCCCCCAATAAACACACTAATGCCCCCCCGACTCCCCACCGGGCCCCTCACCAGGTGAAACCACCCACAGGGAGCCAGTTCTCAGCCCGGAGCTTCACCCCCGTCCACGTCTGCCCCTCATGGCTCTGACTCAGCCCCAGGGCCCCCCGTTTCCCCGTCGTCCCCCAGCAGACACTGGACAGGTCAGCAGAGACATTGCCCAGGACTCCTACCCTGGCCTCGGGGGACGTGCAGCTCTGCCTGGGCTCTGCTTCTGGGGAGGGGACCCCCGTCCCGGGGACCACAGCCAGGCCCTGGGGCTCGACTGTCGATTTAAAAGTAAGTGCTGCAAAAAGAGAAATATTCTATGTTACCACCAATGTGAACACTGTGAAAAATGTAAAATAAATGGTTTTTATCGTATAATATAGCGGACTTAACGATAGACAGCAAATAGTGAAGGGGGAACAATAATCTAATACAGAAAAGCCATAGAGGGTTGTGCTGGTTTGAATGCATTTTGTCCCCCAAACGCCACTATCTTTGATGTAGTCTTGTGAGACAGACTTTTGGTGCTGGTTAGATTTGCTTGGAATGTGCCCCACCCAGCTGTGGGTGGTGACTTTGGTGGGATACGCCCATGGAGGTGTGACCCCACCCATTCAGGGTGGGCCTTGATCAGTGAAGCCATATAAAACATGCTGACTCAAAGAGACTGGACGGAGAGTGCAGCTGTGAGTGACATTTTGAAGAGGAGCAAGCTTGCTAGAGAGGAACGTCCTGGGAGAAAGCCATTTGGAAACCAGAACTTTGGAGCAGACACCAGCCACGTGCCTTCCCAGCTAACAGAGGTTTTCCGGACGCCATCGGCCATCCTCCAGTGAAGGTACTCGATTACTCATGTGTTACCTTGGACACTTTATGGCCTTAAGACTGTAACTGTGTAGCCAAATAAACCCCCTTTTTATAAAAGCCAATCCATCTCTGGTGTTTTGCATTCTGCAGCATTAGCAAACTAGGACAAGGGTAAACTCAATGTTCTGGGAATTCTCAGGAATGACTATGGTTTGTTAATTTCTGAGGGGTAAGGTAGGAACAAGTTCACAGAAATGCAGTTATTTTAGGTTATTTGTTTTTCTTATTCCTTTGTCCTAGTCTGTTTATTTTCTTGGGGTAGGGTAGGAACAGGTTGGAAGCAATGTAGTTATTTTAGGTTATTTGTTTTCTCTTATTCCTTTGTTTTGGTTTTGTTTGCAATGTCTTTTTATTGTTTGTTTTTTTAATTTTTTGATTAAGTTAAAAAAACAATGAATGAGTGTGAAAAAAAGTAAATGAACAATGGGGGACACGGGAATGGAATGTTTTGTATGTTCTTTTTTATTCTAATTTTTATTTTATTTTTTGGAGTAATGAAAATGTCAAAGACTGTGATGATCAATGCACAACTATGAATAACTGATTGTACACTTTGAAGGATTGTATATTATGTGAATATATCTCAATAAAATTGCATTTAAAAAAATAAAACTTTAATAAGACCATAGAGACCAAAAAAATCTGGAAGAAAAACAATTTTCCTAGAAAAATGGAAGAGTTGTTTGGTCTTAAAAAAAAAATGTAAGCTCTGCCTTCGCCTTGCAGCTTGTGGAGAGGGAGCTTTTCTCCCGTGTTCGAGGAAAGCTGACTTCTGGTCCTCCGGGAGAGCAATCCCACCGGAACTCACCAGGGCGACAGACAAAACAGAAACGCGTAGGGAGATGACCTCAGGTCCCCAGCCATCAGTGAAGGGTAACAGAAATGGGTGAGGGCTCAGGAGGAAGGTGTGGGGATGGGGGCTCCTGGCCTGGGACTGAACCTGTTGGCTTCATGTCCAACATCGTCTGGTTTGGGATGTTTGATATTTCCAGAGATCTCCAAGGTGTGGCGTTCAATACAAAAAATACACCAATATCCAATGATACATATTATATGACACCATTCATGGAAAAACTCAGCCTAAACTAACACTGCACGGGTTCCATGGCTCCTGCGTCTTTATATCGCTGCACAGAGAAAGCTCTGGAGGGGCCCGGCAGTCTCAGAAGCGGAGGGAACGGAGGCTGGGATTGGGAGGGCCGCAGGGAATTTAGCCCTGATCTGTAAGTTTTGATTTTTAAATTTTTACAAGAAAAATACATTTCTTCATTGCTTCAGTAGTCAAAACTTAGTTTTTAGAAATGCCACAGCATTTTCAAAAGCAAAACAACCGTCAACCACAAAAACAACACGAAGCAAGTGTGAAGCAAGGCACACAAAGAGCACACGGGGGCCTGAGCTGAGGGGGCCGACGTTTCTTTTGTCTGTACACATTCTGGCACCTATGGCAGAAGGAGAAATGCCAGGGTTGCAGGAATTTTGGTTTCTGACAAGATAAGGCAGACATAGTTTTCTAAAGAGACCAAGAAAAAAAAGATTTTCACTGGATGTGAAGAGGCCAGAGCTCGCCCTGCAGGAAGCCCGGTGGTCTGTGGCAGCGGGGGTCTCAGTCGGTAAAACAGGCCCTGGGTCCCCTTCCCACTCCATGGGGCCTCGTGGGGCTGTGTCTCCCAGGGACCCCTCGAGGGGCCCAACTGCCTGGGCTGCAGAGACGTGCAGGTGCTGGGACAGGGCCTGGGAGACTTACCACCCCAGGGCTCTCCACAGCGGCTGGGACAGGACGTTCACCGTACGAGCAAGTGGGGGGGCCCAGCTGCCCCACCGTACACGAGAGGGACACGTTCAGCCCCTGCAGCCACACGCTGGGCCTCCTAGAACCCAGGCCACACGCTAGAGAAACACAGGGAGGCTTACAGCACACTGGGGGTGCCAGGCCCATGCCATGTTTGACCTGTAATAATGCATTTAGGACTCACCAACACCCTACCAGGTGGATATTCTTCCTATCATCATCATCGTCATCACCAGCGTACCCCATTTTACAGATGAGGAAAATGAGGCACAGAACGTTCACATAACTTGCTGTTGGGGATCAAATCATGCCCCCAACAAAGCTGTGTTCAAGTCTTAATCTGCATCCCTGTTGGGGGTAAGCCATTTACACAGGCCCCTTCGATGGTGTCCCCTGTCTCAGTGTGGACCTATTTGTGAACAGGACCCTCGAAGGCCCTATGTGGGCCCAACTGATCATGAGGCCAGAGGCCTTTAGAGAGGGGAAGTGTGGACGCAGCCAGAGAGGGGGAAGGGGGCCTCCCGAGAGAGGTGGGCCGGGGCCACACTACTACCGACCCCAGGAGAGCATGGCCTTGCCACAGCCGGACCTCGGGCTTGTCCCAGCCTTCCACCCACGAGCCAACAAATCCCCGTGGTTTAAGCCCCCCCACATTCTGGGGTGTTTGTCAGCAGCCTGAAAACCAGGACACCTGCCTGTGCAACCCCACGACTAGGAAGGTCACCCCCTTGTCGGAGGACCCCGGCCCTTCCCTTCTCGGTGCCGAGCCTGGGCATTCCCGGGCTCCCTGCCAGCTTGTTGCCCAATGACACATTCCCGACTTAGCCTCATTCGGGCTGGGGCAGGGCTGACCTCAGGGCTACTGCTCAGCCGAGGGGCTGGTCAAGGAATGAGGAGGACCCTTCCCCAGGCAGATGACCTCTGCTTGACCTCCAAGTCGAGCTGCTGGTTCTCCATCCTGAGCTGGATATTTTTATCCCTGTTGTCAAGTTGTCACATGTTGTCCCTCACCAGCTGTCCTGAGGTGAACCACGGAGTTCCCAAAATATAGCCCATTTGCATCCTCCTGTGTGTGCATGTGTGTGCACATGTGCGGCTGTGTGCATTCACGTGCATGTGTGTTTTGTGTGCACGCACACATGTGTGTGCATGCATGTGCATTTGTGTGTGCATGTATTTGCACATGTACGTGTGTGCACACGTGTGCATATGTGCGTGCATGCATGGGAACCCAGGTGTCCCTGCTGGGAG
Organism: Choloepus didactylus; assembly: GCF_015220235.1. Classification (NCBI taxonomy): domain Eukaryota; kingdom Metazoa; phylum Chordata; class Mammalia; order Pilosa; family Megalonychidae; genus Choloepus; species Choloepus didactylus. The sequence goes on from NC_051307.1 coordinate 3,015,978, forward strand.
GGAGGCCAGTGTGGAGTTAATCCAACCACAGTGGAGGCACGACAGCTCCGAAACAGCTGGGGTCGCAGCCACGTGGGAAAGCCCACAGTCGCTGGTCTTGGGAACCAAAGTGACTGCCCCGGAAGCACCTTTCTCTTTAATTCGCCCACTATGAGGTCACCCTGGGGATCCTGCCTCTCAGTCCAACCTGAGCCCCCAACTCCCCAGCCCAAGCTCTGGGCTCCAGGCACACGAGGCTCCATCTCAGGTGTTCCGGTGTTTTCCACTCGGGCTAGAAAAAGCAGAGCAGCAGCAGCCAATGTCCATGTCCCTGCCCGGCTCGGGGCAGCTCCACAGGGGGTCCTCTCCAGCCAGCTGGGGTGGGCCGGCCCGAGGCTCCCCGCTGGCATCTGAGTCTCGGCTCCAGACAGGAGCCCATCTCGCCTGTGCTAGAGGCTCGGCCTGCTTGGGCCTGCGTTCCCAACGGGGGTCAACAGACCCCCTCACCGTTGCCCACCGGCCTCCAGAAAAGCCTTAAGTTTTAACCCATGCAGAGCAAACCAGGAATTTTCATAAAGAAGATACATCTTTTGTACATGAGAGTAATACACGAGTATTATAAATAATAGTCATCATCATCTAACCCCAAAACTGAACCTCTCTTCAGACTTCGGTATTGAACTTTCAGACGTTTCTGATCTACTTTTACATGGCATATGTTCTGGTTTGCTAGAGCTGCCATTATGCAAAATACCAAAACTGGATTGGCTTTTATAAAGGGGGTTTATTAGGTTACAATGTTACAGTTCCAAGGCCATAAAAGTGTCCAAACTAAGGCATCAGCAAGAGGATATCTTCACTGAAGAAAGGCCAATGGCATCCAGAACACCTCTGTCAGCTGGGAAGGCACATGGCTGGCGTCTGCTGGTCCTTTGCTCCGGGTTGTGTTTCAAAACAGCTTTCTCCAAAATGTCTCTGGGCTTTTGTTTTAGCTCCTCTCTCTCAGCTCCTGTGTGTCCTTGCTTGTTCTCCCAGGGCGTTTCTCTCTCAGCCTATGGGGATCCTCTCTTAGCTTCTCCAGAGCAAACTCTGGGCTTCATCTCTTAGTTTAGCATCCCCAAACGTCCTTCTGTCTGCATCTCCAAGCGTCTGGGTCTGTGTGGGCCCCTGAGCTCTCTTGAGGGCTCCAGTGAACTAATCAAGACCCACCCTTAATGGGCAGGGTCCACACCTCCATGGAAATAATTCAGAATTCTCACCCACAGTTGAGTGGGTCACATCTCCATGGAAACAATCAAAAGGTCACACCCTGATCAAGACTAATAAGTCTGGCTCCACAAGATTGCATTAAAGAACATGGCTTTTCTGGGGGACATAACAGAGCCAAACCAGCACGGCATATACTTTTGTTGTGCACGGAAACAGAATTACTCCACACATGCCTTGAGCTGAAACCTCTGGCTTTCTGTTTCTTTGGAAGGACACATGGCAGGCCTCTTGTGTGGCAACATATGTGACAGGCTGGGACATTTCTTGGGGTGAATACCCCATGTTATTTGAGCCCCAGCCACCCCTCACCACCCCGATGAAAGCCCCTGGCCAATCCTCTTTCCTGGCATTCGCAAGCCACTGTCAGCCCAGCCAGGGGCCCTCCCTGTGCCCCCCAGAAAACCTCAGCTTGGGGGCCACACAACTTTCCACACCCCTTGGCATGGGGGGAGGGCATCACCGGTCTTGACAGCCGACCCACATTTTGGTTCAGCATTCACAGCCAGCCACGTGGGGCCCCTGGGTCAGGAGGGAGGGGGATGTCCAGCAGGCAGGCCTCACCGTCGGGACAGCCACCAGCCCAGGCTTCCAGACCTGCCGTCCTTGGCACCGGGACGCTGTGAATTCAGGCCGTTCAGGGTCATCTGAATCACAGGGCTTCAGGCACAAAACATCAACTGCTGCTTCTTCATGCAAGCTGGCTGCCTGATGTGGTGTGTGCCAACGCCACTCCACCAGCGAGAGACGATAAACAAGAGCATCAGAGCCACCATCAATGTCCCCAGCCCGAATAGGGTCCCACCCGGAGTCCACGGCACTGACGGGACCTTGCAGCAGGGGTGGGCAGGAGGGTCCACCGGGCACAGTCTGCCATGCGCCTTGCTCCCAACTGGGGTCACAACACTCACTCCCTCCCCTTCTCCTCCAGTGTTTCCACTGCACACTCCCATCACATTTGCAGCCTTGGTCCACAGGGCAGGGCAGATGGTGTCAATTTCTTTTTCCTTCTGAAGTAGAAACGTGGCAAGGGACATCCTCCATGGGGGTGGCAATGGGCAGTGAGGATGGGGGGCTCTGACACTGCATGGTTCCCCTGTTTTACACATGTGGGGGCTGCCCGGCGTTGGCAGGCAGGTGGTGCTGCGCCATGGTTAGGGACACAAGCTCTGCAGGTTCCAACCCCAGCCCCACGTCCACTGGCCAGGGGAGCCCGTCTAAGCAGCTTCAGCTCTTCAGGCCTCAGTTTCCTCATCCATAAAGTGGGGGTAAAACAGCCACCTCGTCAGGTCATGGGCAGAGTAAGCGAGTTGCGGTGCCTCAAGCTGGGTGCTCGGCATACAGCAGGTGCTCAATAAATGCCCGGTGCTCAGATGGTCGCTATTCTGGGCCCAGCCAAGTGCTCTCATCTTAGCCACTGATTTAGAGACTTGAGCAGTGCGAAACCCACCCAGCGCTGCTCGGGCGGCAGCTCCCGCCTCGGTCCACATGCCCTTCCCGACTCATGTGTCCATCATCTGTGGGACAAGGGGCTTGGACCCAAGGGTTTTCAAAGGTGAGTCCAACTCCAGCAACTTAGGAGTCTGGTCCCAGATGCCCGTGGCTGAGAGGGAACAAAAATGCCCACTTTCCCGCCTCCTTCCTCCCAGACGTTAGGAGCTGGGTGTGCTGCTGGCTGTCCTGACCTCTGACCCCCACCCCCACTTGGGGTCCCTCACTCTGCATCCTTGAGGCCGGGGCTGGAGGCCTGTCGGGGCCCCAGAGCTTCCTTCCTGGCCCCGTGCAAGGGGTAAACGCCCCTGTGGCCAATGGAGGCAGGTGGGACGCACCGGGGCATTTCACCGGGCCGGGCTGTGCAGGGCTGTTCAGCAGCCCTCCGGGAGCATCCTCCCTCCATCTCGAGGGGACACACCACGGAGCCGTGATCCTGCAGCCTGGCCCAGAAATGAAGACAGTGGGACTATACGGAAGCCAACCGGAGACCTGGCGTCCACGGGACCAACAGCCACAGAATCAGGCAGCGAACCGACCGGCACAAGGTGGCACTGGCTTTGCCCCTTGGGAAGGAGCACCCAGGTGAGTGGGGCCATCTCCCCAAGACCAAAGTTTCCATGAAGAAGGTGGAGCGTCAGCAGGAAACCCCAATCGCGCCTGTCTTCCTCTGGCGCTATGAGGCCCACAGGTGAGAGGGAACCAGGTAGGGTTGAGGGAGGGGTGGGTGACAACTAGGTGTATCGGTGTCCTGAGGCCACCCTAACAAAGTTTCACAAACAGGGGTCTCAAAAGAACAGAAACTTGTTGTCTCACAGTTCTGGAGGCCAGAAGCATGAAACCAGGTGTGAGCCGGGCCGTCCTCCCTCTGACGATGTTGGGGAGACGGGTTCCCCGCCTCATCCCCAGCTCCCAGTGGCGGCTGGCAACCCTGGGCGTTCCTTGGCATCTGTCAGCACAGCTCCAAGGGCTGCCCCTGCTGCACGTGGCCGTCTTCTCTCAGGGTCTGTGTGTCTGTCTGCCTGTGTCCAGACTTCCCTTCTCTTATCAGACCCCAGCCACATTGGGTCGGCGCTACCCTCCTCCAGTTTGGCCCCATCTAAGCTCATTACATCTTCAAAGACCCTATTTCCAGATAAGGTCACATCCAAGGGACCAGGGTTAGGGCTTGGATGTGTCTTTTTGGGGAACACAGTTCAACCCATTACACACCCACAACTTCTCCAGGTAACAAATAGTGACACCAAAGACCACTGGGATTAATTGATTCATTCCACAAATACTGGCCGAGGGGCTCCAACACTCCAGATGCCGGAGCTACAGCAATGAACAAAACACAGATCCCTCCCGTCTTGGTGCTGATGTTCTGTTGGGAAAGGAGAGCCAATCGATCAACAGATGTATTAGTAAAACATACAGACTGGAGGATGATGATAAAGCAGGTGAGAGGGTGGGCGGGTGCGTGGGAGGGAGGTGGGGGGCTCGCCTGGTGCAGTTGCCAAGCAGCAAGGGGACCGGCATGGCTGGTCAGAGAGCGGGAGGTGGTGGTGGGAGCCGGGGCTGGGACTGGGCTGGGTCCAGCTTGTGCAGGGCCTCACGGGCCATGGAGCGAGGAGGGGCACCCCTCAAGTATCTGAAGAACCAGTTCCCAAGATGAGGCTTCTCTACTTGTTTCTCACTGTCAGCATTTTCCCCGTTTTAAAATTGGGGGCATTTTAAAAGGATTTAATCTTCACAGTTGAAACCCACACTCCAAAGCCACTTTTTACATGTTCTGTCTCTTCCTGACGAGGGGTTGAAGTCTGCCTGTCCCTTCTCCTGGTGGGCCCGGATCAGCACCAACCTCAGGGCCCAGCTCTCATGCCCCTGGAGGCCCCACGCTGGGACGTTAACTCCCCGGGTGCACAAGGGGTCTGCAGACCCTCTCCTGAGGGTCGAGTCACAGCTGAAAAGATTTTGTATAATTGAATGCATCAGTTCCAGGGAAGCCTGGAAAAGTTGCACACTTAGTTAATTCCTTGTGATATTTCTGAGCAACTTGGCTGAAAGCTAGGAAGGTGCTTTTTAAATCCATGGTCTATTTTTTCTCCTTATCTGAAAAAAACAGCTGTAAACAGTACCTGCTTCAGAAAGCTACTATTAGCTTAAATTGTGTCTTAGCTGCAAATTTTCCTGACGTGAGATTTGGCACCAGCTCTTGTGCTGGAAGTAAATATGTGCCACTTAGCAGGATGTTAGTGGGAGTTAAAAAGACGGGTTGCTGCAGTGTCTCATCCACTCGGTCTGCCCCTATGCGGCCATCACTCCCCTCCCGGCCTCGCCTCCCAGAGACACTGCCCTGCCAGCCCGGCTCTTCAGCACCACGGCCAGCTCTCGCCTCACCCATCTGGGAGGAAGCTTCCAGCCGGCCCAGCCACCCTCCTGAGTCACACACCCAGGCAGGAACCACGAGGGCTTTTGTATGTCAGATGGATAGACTTCCTTTTTTCTGATTTTCTTGATTTCTCCAATTTTCTTCAATTGAAAAAAAATTTAATAATTACAAAAGAAGCTGCCCTCCTCATTAACTCATTTTAGAGGGTCAGCTCTCATCGTGATTAAATTAGCAGCTGCGTGCTGCATGATGGCATCCATTTAGGCAGGATGGTTTGTGGCCTACAGTGAAAGGGTGGTGATTGTGCTCCATTAAATAGGGAGCAACAGTTAATAATTACAGCTTCAGGGTCTCCTCTTCTGTCCACCTCACATGGGCAGCAAATGGGAAGGTACCGGGAAAAACGCAGAGGGCAAAAAGAACGCTGGGAAGTCACCTGCTGGAACAAAGCCTGGTGTGCAGGTTTGGATGTATTATGTCCCCCAAAATGACACGTTCTTTGATGCAGTTTTGTGGGGGCAGACGTATTGGTGTTGATTAGGTTGGAACCTATTGGTTCAGTGTTTCCGTGGAGATGTGACTCAATCAACTGTGGGCGAGAACTTTGATTGGATAATTTCCATGGAGGTCTTACCCCACCCATTCAGGGTGGGTCTTAATTGGATCACTGGAATACTTTAAAAAGAGCCACATGGGCCCAGATGCAGAGCAGTTGTGAGTGACATTTTGGAGAGCAACTGAGAGACATTTTGGAGATGGCCATTGAAAGCAGACTTATGCTGGCCCAGAGTTTGCTCCAGAGAAGCTACGAAAGGACAAAATGCCCCAAGAGCAACATTTTGAAGAAAGCACAAGAGCTGAGAGAGGAGCTGGAACACAACCCGGGGTCAGCAGATGCCAGCCACGTGCCTTCGCAGCTAACAGAGGTTTTCTGAACACCATTGGCCTTCCTTCACTGAAGGTATACTTGTGCCAATGCCTTAACTTGGACATTTTCATGGCCTCCAGACTGTAACTTGATAACCAAATAAACCCCCTTTACAAAAGCCAATCCATTCCTGGTATTTTGCATAATGGCAGCATTAGCAAACCAGAACACCTGGAGCTCCAGTAGCTGCTTTTTGAGCCCTAACAAAACCAGTAGGCTGTAGTTATTCTTAGCCAGGACCAGTTATATGTGCTAAAGTCTCCAAACACAGGCCAGCCATGGACCGGGAGTGGGGCAGACCTTTCAGTCTAGAGCAGGTTGGCGGGAAAACCACCCCTGAAGGATGTAGATGCATGTGTTTTGTAGAGACCTTAGGTTAATTCTTTGGCATCCTTCAGTGAGGAAAGAGTCCACTGTTGAAATAACTCTTGTTTTCAGGGGAGCTTCCCTGCCACCCCAGCGGAAGTCACTGCGTTCCCTGCCTGCTCATTTGCCGGCGTGTCTTCCAGTGGTGTGCGAGCACCGCGAAAGAGGGACCACGTCTGTCCAGTGTGTCACTGTGTCCCAGCACCCAGTGCAACAGATATTGGTGATTGTTTTTGAATATTCATGTTAACTTATTGTCTTCATGTTTATTTTTTTATTGTTAACAAGCCCAAACATTTTCTTACATATTCGCTTACTGTTTAATTTCCTCTTCTGTGTCTCTTTAGACCTTTCAATTGTCATAATCCTTAGGGCTGTTTTCAAATATCCCATGTCTTTCTCATGGAGTCTTTGGTGCTGCTTGCCAAGCGTCCCAGTTCTCCGTTGTCCAGGCCGGGGCAGGATTACATGCTGGCTTCCTGACACTGGGTAGAGCTGGGTGCCTGGTTACGGTGATGAGAGTCAAGCTAAAATGACATGTGCATTTCCATGCCAGGGACTCAGGCACCATTGCGTGGCCGTCCAGCCCTCTTTTTCCTCCACCATGAAACTGGCAAAGGTCCTGTTAGCAACGGCCTGGGCAGTCTTTATAAATGTTCCATGACTGTTTCAAAAGGTAGCATATCCTCTGTGGTCGGGTGCAGAGACCCACGGCACACCCAGCAGACAAAGCATGTTCGCTGCGTTGTGTCCACATCTTCTACGGGCACACCTGCAAAGCTGCACCAAGAGGGTGCGTTGGTCCCTCTCTCCGGAGCTCTCCCAGGATTTGCTTTCCACATTTCAAGGCGGTGTACCCTGCGTGTGCACCTGTACCTGTGCTTGTGTACCTGGAGTTGAGTCTTTTGTCAGTACCTTGTGACCCTCCATCTCTAGCTCTGCTTCTTGCCTGAAAGGCCTGGGTTGGCAGAACTTGGCACAGCTTCTCCTTTCCTAGGGCACTTCCTTTCCCATTTTGTCTTAGTTTTCCACCCTCCAGAAACAGACGCTGAGAAAGAAGCAGCTGTTTATTTGGGAGCATAAACAAAGATAGTCAACTGTGCATCACGGGGTTTATAACATACGTAGACGCCCAACTGATTCAACAGCACCAAGGACTGGAAGGGCTCACGGCCTGGGTGCAGCAGGAGGCTGTGAAGGCAGAAGGTAGCAGGTTCAGGGTGTGTAGAGTGCACCCCTGGGAGGCAGGAGTGGGGCCTGGGGCGGGAGAAACAGGGGTGGGGAGCAGCGGGCCCAAGGTGAAGCTCCTTGTTGGGGGCGCTGCAGAGGAGCAGGGACAGGGCGTCTCCACTGGTCCCCCCACCCCGGCCAGGACCACCCAGCACACTGCCCCCTCTGTGCAGGTTCCTGCCTGGGCCAGAGCAGCCAAGCGAGTCCCTCAGGCTGCTGCGAGTGCAGAGGAGCTGTCTGTGGGGCCGTCTGTGGGGCCGGTGGCGGGTGAGGCCCCTGCAGCCAGACACGGAGCTGCCAGGTTGCAGCTGGTTGCTCAGCAACGGCTGCAGAGAAGGACGGGCCTGGAGCTGGGAGAGGCCCCTCTGAGCCCTCGATTTGGTCTGTGGCTGGTAAACAGCACAGGGCTGGAGCCTTTGAAGTTTAGTCTGATGACGCAGCCGTTTAGCTGGAGGTCAGCACGTTCACGGGGATGGCTGATTCTCTCAGGCAGGGTTCTCCGGAGAAGCAAAACCGACAGCCTATAGGTACACAGATGATGAGAGACTTATTTTAAGGAAAAGGCCTATGAGATTGTGGGGGCTGATAAGTCTGAGATCTGTAGGGCAGGCTGGAGACTCAGGCCGAAGTTCCTTCCTCTCCCGGAATCCTCAGTTTTGCTCTTGAGGCTTCAGTGGATTGGATGAGGCCCCGCACGGGGTCAAGGGCGAGCGCCTTTCCTTCAGGTCCACTGCCTGCAGGTGCTGACCCCATTTACATCTGACACCACAGTCCAGCCAAAAGGCGACACACAAAATTCACCATCACCAGATGCATTTGCGAATTTGTGCCTTTGTTCTTTCTCTTTGTCCCTCCTCACTTGTGTATCTGTTTTTTGCTTCCCCCCTTTTAGTTGAATTGATTGAGGCTTCTCTCCCCTCATTTCCTTTATGCCCTTCTGCCAGTCTGCCCGTTCCAGACTCTGCTCCTGCACTGTTAGTGGTTGTCCTAGATATTTAAATGGGCTCATTTAACTTAGAGTCTAAATTAATCAGTGTCTTCACCCCCTCCCCTTCTAAAACAGTACAGTCGCTTTCAGTGCTTTGCCTTTCAACCACCCCCATAAACGGGTTGTCAAGTGCTCGTCCTCTAGTGGGTCCAGATTTTAAGGGTTCCATGACAGGAGGGGTTCTCTGAGCGGTTAGTGTCCCCCCAGTCGTTTAGGCGTTTCTTAAAGTCGCCAGCGTGTCCTTCTAATGGGGGTTAGCACAGCAGGTTGTCTCTTTCTACAGGAAAAGGCCTGACTCACGTTTAATTTGTACAGAAATGGGATCCACAAGACAAGTAGGGTTCACAAACTTGTCATTTAACAAGCAGCTTTGGTTAATAATTTTTGGAGGAAAAAAGCCTGAATTATTTAAATGAAGTGAATAAATTCAGGGCCACGGCTTGCTGGGCACAGGCCGTGCTCAGAGGCCCCTCCACCGCTGCCAGTGGCTGCTCGTTAGCACGGGCAGGAGCCGGCGAGGACGGGGCAGTGGGGGAAAAGCTCATCAACGGGCAGGGGCAGTGCCAGCCTGCCCTGGGGGAAGGGCCACAGGAGGTGCCCATTTTCCAGATGTGCTCAGAGGTCAAACCAGCAGGGATGTGACTTTGGGAGTAATTGCCCATAGCGCTCTGCTCCTGCAAACTTATCTTTGTGTTTTGATTAACATTACTCTGCATTGACTATTTCGAAAATGTTTTTGCAAAGTAAAGATGCTACCCACACAAGCATATTTCACAGAGCCGCACGGTCTCTGCTGGTGACCTTCCACAGCCATTAAGGGGAGATGCTGGAGGAATTGGGCCAACAGGTAGATTCTCGGCCTGGGGACCAGCTCAGAGAGCCACGGCGAGTGTGCCTGCCCCTTGCTCCACTGAGGACAAGGGTCTTAGGGTCACTGGAGACTCGTTTCAAGAATGGCTCCAAAGTGGAACAATTTTCAGCCAGGGGAGAGGAAAGACAACGTTGTGTTTATATCTTTTTTACCTCCCTGGCGATACATGGGAGTGGCTAGCAGATTGGTTTAAGGCCAGACCTGTCTGTGAAGAAAAAAACACCCCATGAAAAATTGTTCAATATTTCTGCTTGTAGATTATTAATTTGATGGTTGTAAAAATGAATGGGAAGTCCCCTTGGACAGATCCCACATGAAAAGAAAATTCTGAGAACACCACTGCTTTGCTCTGACTTCCTAGCCCATTCTGAACAAGCTGTGGCCCAAATAAAACATTCAGGGAGTCTGCTGGCTTCCCGAATGAGACAACACACCCAAGCTCCAAGGCTGGGGACACAGGGTCTCCCTCACTGGCGTTAATAAGGAAATCAGGGGTGCCTTTCCTCGTTGTGGGCTGAGTTTGAGACACCCCCTTTCCCAAAGGTAAGGAGCATGTGGGGGACAAAAGATGGACCCCCCGGGAATAGGTTCCCTCCCGGGCCAGGTGTGAGCAGCAGCATTTGATTTCTTAGGGGTGTAGACAGGGCCCCTTACAGACAGGTCCTCGCGTGGTCATCAAGGTGGCTGGACCCTGCCACCAGCCGCCAGCCGAGGAGAAGCCGGCACAGCCAGGAGGGGCCGGGAGGACCTGAGACCCCTAGACACACAGCCAGGCCTTGAACTGTCTCCTTTCCCCTTTTCCTTCTCCCCCACCTCTATCGGGATGACCATCACCGGTCACAGAGAGAAAGCTAAGGAGCTGGCTCCCCGCCTCCGCCCCAGCTGATTTCCAATGTGTGGAGTCAGCCGGGCATCAACACTGAAGAGTGGGAGAGACGGCCGCAGGCAGAGTGTAATACTGCCTTTAATGCTTCAGAAAGAAGCACTGGGAAGAGCCGCTTCCAGAATGGTGGGGAAGGACCTCCCTCCACTCGTCTGCTTTGCCTTAAAATAACGAGAGCATTGACAAAAGTTATCAAAATCGACTTTCCAAAACCCTGGAAAGGAACCAGCGGCTTGCAAAAATCCAAGAGTGTGTATTCAAGAAAACCAGCTGGATCTTGGTGAAAGCAGTGAGGCTCGTGGCATCCTGACTTGCCCTAATCCTGGCACCCTCTCTCCATAGCCTTGGGAACGCACTGCCCAGCAGACTCTGGAGGGGGCAACATGGGTTTGGAGCTCCCCAGAAGCCCCATCTCCTGAGAAGTGTCGTTATTTGCCCCATCTGGCAGTTCCCTAGAAAACCCCTCTCTGGGCTTGTCTTTATCTGACCTGACTCAGAAAACTCTCACCATGAACAGCCTTTCAAAAATAATCAGCAGGAAGTTTCTAATGTGGCCGCTGCCTGAGGTGACGAGGTGGCCAAAAAGCTTAGAGGGAAAAGCTGGAGAATGAGCTGTCCACAGGGGATTTTGAAAAAATTCCAACATAATTCTGGAAATCTATAAATTAGAAATCAATAACAGAAAGAAATATGGCAAATTCACCAATATATGGAAATTAAACAACACACTCCAAATTCACCAGTATATTAAGGTAGAAATCACAAAAGAAACTAGCGAATAAATTAATAGGAACAAAAATGAAAATACACCAAAATTTCTGTGATACAGCAAAAGTAGTGCCTAGAGGGAAATTCATAGCTGCAAATGCCTCTGTTAAAAAAGAAGAAAGATCTCTAATCAGTATCCTAACTTTCCACTTTAAGAAACTGGAAAAAGGTCAGACCAGACTCAAAACAAGCAGACAGAAGGATGTAATATAGATAAGAGTAGAAATAAATGAAATAGAGAATAGAATAATAGAGAAAATCAACAAAACCAAAAGTAGTTTCTTTAAAAATATTAACAAAATTGACAAACCATTAGGCAGAGACTCATTCAGAGAAAGAGAAGGGGTGGGGGTGGGGTGAGAGAATCAAATTATTAAGAGGAATTAAAGAGGGCATTACTACTGATCTTTCAGAAATAAAAAGGAGTATAGGAGAACTGGAGAACTCTATAAGCAATTGTATGCCCACAAATTAGATAGACTAAATGAAATGAACAGCTTCCTAAAAAGACACAAGCTACCAAAAATGACTTGAGAAGAAACAGAACTTTTGACCAGACCTATTAGTAAAGAGATTGGATTAGCTTTAAAAACAATTAGTTGCAAGAAAAGTCCGGGCCAAGATAGCTTCACCAGTAAATTCTACCAAACATTTAAGGAAAAATTAACATCAATACTTCACAAACCCTCCTTAAAAATAGGAGAGAGGAGAACACTTCCCAACTCATTTTATGAGGACAGTAGTACCCTGATACCAACCAGACAAAAAGAAAACTTCAAATCAGTATACCTTATGAACATAGATGTAAAAAAACTCCACAAAATACTAAAAAATTAAATCCAGCAACATATAGAAAGTGTTATACATCATGACAAAGTGGGATTGATTCCAGGAATTTAAGTTTGGTTCAACACACACAAATCAATCAATGTAATACAACATATTAATAGAATAAAGGACAAAAATGACCTGATCTTCTCAACAGATGCAGGAGGAGCATATGAGAACATGTAGCACCTTCCACAATAATAACATTCAACAGACTCGGAATCAAAGGGAACTTCCTCGACATGATAAAGGGCACCTATGGATACCCACAGCTAACATCATACTCAATGGTGAGAGACTTAAAGTTTCCCCCCTAAGATCAGGAAGAAGACAAAGATGCTCACTCTCACCACTTCTATTCAACATTGTACTGGGGATTCTAGTCAGGACAATTAGGCAAGGAAAAGAAATAAAAAGCATCCAGTTTGGAAAGGAAGAAGTAAAACTACCTCTATTCACAGATGTCATGATCTTATATTTATAAGACCATCCTAATTAATCTGCTTTAGAGCTAATAAAAGAATTTAGGATACAAAAATAAATTATATTTATATACACTAGCAATGAACAACCCAAAAAATAAAATTATGAAAACAATTCCATTTACAATAGCGTCAGAAAGAATTATCATAAATGCACTATTATGAAAATCAGGATCTTAATGATCAGAATCTAATGTTGATACAGTAGTATTAACTAATCCACAGAACTTACTCAGAATCATCAAAAGTCCCTGTCATGCCCCTTACCCCCAAAGAAAATCCCAGTCAAGTTTTGCTTTCAGTTTTCATGTCTATTTACTCAGTATTGTTTACTCTGGGACACATCTTCGTGTTTGCCTTTCATGACGTGGATGTTTTTGAAGCCTGTGGGCCATTCTGCAGAACGTCCTCCATTGGCGTTTGTCGAATGTCTCCTCGTGATTAGACTCGGGCCCTTCCGTCAGGGGCACCAGAGGAGCGAGGCCGAGTCCTCCCCGCGTCCTGTTCTCGAGGGTGAGGGGGTTCTGCCAGCTGTCTCCACTGTAAAGTGACCATCTCCCCCTTTATAATTGATAAGCATTTTATGGGGATGTTAAAGTATAAGTTTCAAAAAGGTAAAATTGTGACTCGTGCAAATATAAAATGATCCTGTTTCCAAGATGTCGTTTAACTCATTCATTCACGAGGGAGGCAGTAAGATGGTAAAACTGGCCCAAAGGGCATATGAAAAGCTGAGAATCTTCTGGGTGCAGTTAGGATAAGTTTTCTGGGTGAAACACAAAGCTGGCAGATGCTCCACCACAACCTTTGGGATTATCTTTTACTCCAGATACAATTACTTGAATCTCTGATAAAACTCTACAAGCTAGCACATGACATCGCTAGTTTGGGAACTTTAACCAACAATAAGGAGTAAATTGAGCAAGTGCATTCCCCGAGATGATCCTTGGGTGGCCTTTGCTCCAGCGTGGCACCGAAAAGTCACGCCACCCCTTGTCCACCCCCCACCCCCACCCCCACCCCCAGTAACGGTGACCTTTGGTGGAAGCCGCAGCTTCTCTATCTCTTTCAGCCACGGCCACCGTTGTCACCAGCCCTGTGGCAGGACACAGCCAAGTGCCCTCTCCCTGCCCCGTCACCCCTTCTGCTCCACTCACTCATCCCACCTGGCCTGGACCCTGGGGGTACACACAGAAGCCTCCCTCCTAGTGGGGAGCAGCGGAGCAGACGCCAACCACTGGGGTGCAGCCGCTCGGCCGCGCCACCTGTCTCCTCACCGCCCGCAGGGATGAGCAGGTGCAGCTGGGCAGGCGCCCGGGGCCTGACGCAGAGAGGGGTCAGCGAGGGACAGAGGCCAGCGGCCAGCTCCCCTCCCACCACTCCCCGTCCCGTTCTCACTCCCGATCCCGCCGATCCCCCTCCACAGGGAGGATGGAGCAGAGCAGGGGTTGGGAATCTGAGGACATTAACCGGGAAGAGACCAAGTTTTCAAGAGACCAGCAAAGCCTCGAGGGAACGAAATAGAATAGAGGCATGTGTGAACTCGAGGCCACACGACACCCCAGAAACAGCCCAGGAGGCCCTGGAGAAACAGAGAAGTGTCATGGCCCTGCACGTGGGAGGGACACCTGGGCACTTTCTGACGCACTTACTCGCGAAAGGGTAAAAGAAGATGCCACAAATTCACAGCTGTGCTTGCCTTGGAAGGGGTGGGGACCGGGACTGGGTAGAAGACAAAGAACCTGGTAACTTTATCTGAAATGCTTTATTTATTTTAATTTTTGAAAAAGGCTTGAAGCAAATATGACAAGTTATTATCTGTAAATTTTATGGGATGGGTATGCAGACATTTGTTACATTATTCTTGGTACATTTTTACGTTTTATTTTTTCAATACAAAAATGATAACAGAAAAAAAGATGTTGAAAGTTTTTAAAAAGGAAAGGAGAAAGACTGATTATGTGCATATATGTGTATAAATATATAATCCCAGCCCCATAGATTCTGGACCCAAAGGAGCAGTGAGAAAGAGAGAACCAGCTCAAAGGGTTCGTGCTCAGGCCGCAGAGGTCCTGGGTCGGGACAGGTAGCGGGAAGGGCTGCCCTCCAAGGACGCCGGCCGGGAGGAGGAAGGAGAAACCGGGGACAGCCCCCGGGACAGAGGCTCCTCCGTGCACAGGGTGGGCTGTGGGTCTGCTCCCTGGGGAGCCCGGGTGGGTCCGGAGCAGCCCATGATGCTGGACAGCGAGGACATACAACGCGGACACCGCAGCCAGTGCCGAGGGCCTCCTGCTGCCCACACTCAGGTCACTGCAAACACAGAGGAGAACAATGACTGATGTCGACTGTAAAAACATTGACTAAGTGCAAATCCATGAATCCACAGTGATCCTTGGAGAGAGGGTGAGAGAAAGAAGCAAATGTCATTTGTCACCAGGAGGTGACACGACACAGATTCCTCACCCGAACGCTGGTGTTTAAGGGGACATGATCATTTACCTGCCCTCTTCCAGGTGAGGAGAAGCTTCCCTTTACAGGAAAATGCCAGCTCAAATGTGGAGGAGAAGACACACTGATAAAGTCACCAGTCCACAAGCGGCGATGAAACCGTTGGCTCAGACAAGATCACCTTGGGAGCACACAGGACAGATGTGTGAGTGTGTACCAAGAGATTTCTTTTAAAGAATTGGCTCATGCAGTTTAGTGGTCGGTAAGTCTGAAATCCGCAGGGCCTGCTGGTGGGCTGTGTTGGCACTGCCAGCTGGAGGCAGTTTCTTCTCTGGAAAGCCCATGTTTGCTCTTGACACCTTCGATGGATGGGATGAGCCTCATGTGTCATCAAAGGCAATGTCCTTTTCGTAAAGTCCACTGACAGGAGGCTAGTCCCCCCGACATCCAGGCCATGGCTCCACCAAACAGCTGACACTACAGCCTGCAAGCCAACGCCCGAAATGCACCTTCACAGGCACCAAACCACAAACCAGCTGTGTCGTTAAAACCATCACCTGCTCGTTGCACAAGGAGAGAAAGAACCACCACCTGAACATGGGTTGTGGGTCCATGGGTCGATGTAGCGTCTCTAATGGTGGGACAGACGCCATCAAAGCCCAGCACCACTGAGGCAGGA
Organism: Choloepus didactylus; assembly: GCF_015220235.1. NCBI lineage: Eukaryota > Metazoa > Chordata > Mammalia > Pilosa > Megalonychidae > Choloepus > Choloepus didactylus. The sequence continues at coordinate 3,031,559 of NC_051307.1, forward strand.
CTGAGTTACTCAATTCTTTAAACCAAGGCTCTCAACTTTTTGGCCCCGCAAGACCCCTCTGGCCATCTGACGAACTCTGTCGACCCTTCTCTGAGTGATGTTTTTAAATTCATAAAATAGGATTAAAAAGGACACCGATGAAAATGAAAAAGCGTTGTCAAAATATTAGAGAAACTATGATACTGTATTCAGCACATAGGTGAGTTAAAGTTAAATTTTATTCTCTTCGCAGACGTCAGTGAGGATCTGAATAGCGAACTGCCAGGTGGTCTTTGACCCACCTCTCCTCGCGTACCGGAGAACGGCAAAGCCAAGTGGACACTGGGTCTCTAGCAGGAGAACGAGCAGGTGTGGACTTGCAAAGGAGCGCCAGCCTTTTGCGAGGGGGCCTAGGGCGGGAGGCTGACCCTGTGCAATGGCAACACAGCCGATCACCGCCATGACCGCCGTTCGCTGTGGTGAGCACCGATGACGTTCTCAAGTTCTGTGACTGCTCGGCCGTGACGTGACAGTGTCCTGATCTTGTCCAGCGTCGCTGGCTCTGTTGTGGTCTGCTGCCTCCGTCCGTCCTGGAAAGATGCTCAGAATCTCAGAAGTTAGCGAAACGATGCAATCTTCCTCGTCTGGACACTTGCTTTCGAGGTCAGCTGCAGCTTTCAGGCAATGCAGAGGCGAGAGTAATCGTTAAATGACAGCCCAAGGGGAAGCTGACCGAGCTGACAGATCCCAAAGGCAGGACATTGTCCACTGACCCGGTGTCTTCAAAAGGTCACGGAGAAGGAAACACAGGGCAGGGAGTGGGGTTCTGTTCTATAAGGAAGGAAAAGAGATGACAGCCGAGGTGACCACTTGGGGAAATTTGAATGTGGACAGGATATTGGATTATAGCAGAAAATTATCACGAATTGTCTTAATGTGATGATAATGTCGTGGCTTCATTGTGGGATAATGTCCCCATTTTAGAAGTGCTACAATGCCCACAACTTTCAAATGGTAAGGCCAAAAAAAAGAACATATCACAAGCACATACAGATAGGTATGCGTGTGTGTGTGCATGCTGTATGCATGTGTGTGTATGGATGTGTGTGTGTGGGTGTGTGGACGTGTAAAGAGAGACACACAAAGCTGATACAGCAAAATGTTCACATTGGGGAGAACCTAAGATGGCGACTAGAAGAGACAGGGCAAAAACACCTCCATGAAAAATACTAGATAAAAGCCAGAAAGTGACCCAGAACACCAATTCCAGCAATGCACTGGCTGGACAAGGTCTGCTAGATCCACAGGGACCGTGCACTTGGTGAAATCGGGAGTCTGCATTCTGAAATGAGTGAGCCTACTGACTGGCAGCCACGCTGCAGTGTGGGAAAACCATGGGTTGGTGTTTGGAGGCAGACTAGTACTTTTTAAAAAAAACCCCAAAGCGGCTGCAGATACGGCAGCAAGAACCACACAGTGAAGCGTGGCAGGAAAGGGCTGTGCAAACACCTCAATACCTGGCATGGAAGATACTCTTTCATGCACCCACTGCTAGTTGTCCCGGAGTGAGGAGGGCAAAGGTTAGCCAAAAGTGGAAAAAAACACTCCCCTTGCAGCCATCTTCCCAGCGGGCTGGGAACACTCCCACCCAGCATCGGAGCCACGGCCCAGAGCTGTGCCAAAGGACCCAGTGTGATGGGAAGTGTTTCCGGCAACACCGTGCACACACCACAATATCGAGCGTGGACCATAGCCTTTCACGCACCCACAGCTAATTGTCCCAGAGCTGGGAAGGCGGAGTTGTGTGAAAAGGGGGAAATTAACACGCCCCATTCAGCCATCTTTACCGCAGGCTGGGAATGCCCCTACACTGCCCGGTGGCCCAGGGCTTCCCTTAAGGGACGGCGCACACTTGTGACTTAGCACAGCCTTCCCTCAGCAAAGGCCCTAGAAGGGCATGACTGGGAAGAGGAATTCACATGGAAATCCCAGGGACCCTATGCCAATACCAAAGATTTGTGGGTCAGTGGCAGAGACAATCTAGGGAGAGACCAAACTGAAGGTTTAGAATCTTGCAACAGCCTTAAATCTCCAGGAACACCTGGGAGGTTTCAATATTAAAGCTGCCCTGCCTCCCTAACCGCTCAGACACAAGCCCCACATTCAGGGCGGACAGCACCAACAACACACCCAAACTTGGTGCACCAATTGAACCCCACAAGAATCAGACCCCCACACACCACAAAGACAAAGTTGGGGAGAACTGACTTGAGGGGAATAGGTGACTCATGGACGCCATCTGCTGGTTAGTTAGAGAAAGTGTACACCACCAAGCTGTAGATCTGACAAATTAGAGATTGGTGTCTGAATAATCCTTTATATATCCTAAAAGAACCCTATCAAATAAAGCAAATGCCAAGAGGCCAAAAACAACAGAAAATTTTAAAGCATATGAAAAAAACAGATGATATGGATAACCCAAACCCAAACACCCAAATCAAAAGATCAGAAGAGACACAGTACTTGGAGCAACTAATCAAAGAACTAAAGATGAACGACGAGACCATGACACAGGATATAAAGGACATGAAGAAGACCCTAGAAGAGCATAAAGAAGAAATTGCAAGAGTAAATAAAAAAATAGATGATCTTATGGAAATAAAAGAAACTGTTGACCAAATTAAAAAGATTCTGGATACTCATAGTACAAGACTAGAGGAAGCTGAAAAATGAATCAGTGACCTTGAGGACTAGAGAACGGAAAATGAAAGAACAAAAGAAAGAATGGGGAAAAAATTGAAAAAATCGAAATGGACCTCAGCGATATGATAGACAAAATAAAACATCCAAATTTAAGACTCATGGTGTCCCAGAAGGGGAAGAGAAGGGTAAAGGTCTAGAAAGAGTATTCAAAAAATTGTTGGGGAAAAGTTCCCAATCCTTCTACACAATATAAATACACAAAGCATAAATGCCCAGTGAACTCCAAATAGAATAAATCCAAATAAACCCACTCCAAGACATATTCTGATCAGACTGTCAAATACTGAAGAGAAGGAGCAAGTTCTGAAAGCAGCAAGAGGAAAGCAATTCACCACATACAAAGGAAACAACGTAAGACTAAGTAGTGACTACTCAGCAGCCCCCATGGAGGCGAGAAGGCAGTGGCATGACATATTTAAAATTCCGAGAAAGAAAAATTTCCAACCAAGATTACTTTATCCAGCAAAACTCTTCTTCAAATTTGAGGGTGAGCTTAAATGTTTCAGACAAACAAATCCTGAGAAATTTGGTAATAAAAGACCTGCCCTACTTCAGATACTAAAGGGAACACAACCGACAGAGAAACAAAGAAAGGAGAGAGAGATATAGAGAAAGGTTCAGTACCAAAGAGATTCAATTTAGGTTCATTAAAGGACAGTAAGAAAGAGAGGGGAAAATTTTATCTGATGAACATAAACCAAAAGATAGAATGGCTGATTCAAGAAATGCCTTCACAGTAATAACACTGCATGCAAATGATTTAAACTCCCCAATTAAAAGATATAGATTCGCAGAATGGATCAAAAAATATGAACCATCAATATGCTGCATGCAAAAGACTCATCTTAGACACAGGGACACAAAGAAATTAAAAGTGAAAGGATGGAAAAAATATTTCATGCAAGCTACATCCAAAAGAAAGCAGGAGTAGCAATATTAATCTCAGATAAAATAGACTTTAAATGCAAGGAATTTATGAGAGACAAAGAAGGCCACTACATACTAATAAGAGGAGCAATTCAACAAGAATAAATAACAATCATAAATGTTTAAGCACCCAATCATGGTGCCACAAAATGCATGTGACAAATACTGGCAAAACTAAAGGAAGCAATGGATGTTTCCGCAATAATTGTGGGAGACTTCAACACATCACTCTCTCCTATAGATAGATCAACCAGACAGAAGACCAATAAGGAAATTGAAAACCTAAACAATCTCATAAATGAATTGGATTTAACAGACATATATAGAACATTACATCCCCAAATCACCAGGATACACATTCTTCTCTAGTGATCACAGAACTTTCTCCAGAATAGACCATAGGCTGGGACATAAAACAAGCCTCAATAGATTAAAAAAAATTGAAATTAGTCAAAGTACATTCTCTGACCACAATGGAATACAATTAGAAGTCAATAACCATCAGAGACTTAGAAAATTCACAAACACCTGGAGGGTAAAAATGAGGGGGTAATGAAAACATTTCCGGATAATCAAAAGCTGAGGGACTTCATCACCAGTAGATCAGTCCTGTAAGAAATGCTAAAGGGAACTGAGCAGGCTGAAAGGAAGGGACTCTAAACAATTGACTGAAACTACACGAAGAAATAAAGATTTCCTGTAACGATCACATGGTAAATATAAATACCAATACTACTGTATTTTTGATTTATAACTCCACTATTTACTTCCTACAGGATCTAAAATACATAAAGTGTAATGATAAATCAGTAGTTTTGGACTCAATGTAAAATATGTAATTTTTGACAAGAACTACATAAAGGTGAGGGAATTGAGGAGTATAGGAACATAGTTTATGTGTTCTATTGAAGTTAAATTGGTATCAAAGATAGGATGTTAAATTTAAGCCCCATGGTAAACAAAAAGAAAGTATCAGAGAATATGATCATAGAGATGAAAAGTAGTGTATGGGTTACGAGAACTGGGGGAACGGGCAATGGGGAGCTAATAAGAACTGAGTGTAGGGTTTCTGTTTGGGGTGAAGGGAAATCTCTAGTAATGGATGGTGGGAAGGTGATGGCATTGCAACATTGTGAATGTGATTAATCCCACTAAATGGAATGCTTGGGAAGGGTTGGAATGGGAAGATTTATGCTGTATATATGTTTCCACAATTGAAAAAAAAGAGTCTAAATAGATGATGACAATTAAATGCCATAGATGATCCTGGATGAGGTCTAAGAATAGAGGAGAAAAGGCTCAAAAGGACACAATTGGGATGTAAGAAAAAAATGAAATATAGAATGTAAGCTTTATATGAATGTTAAATTTCTTGAACTTCTGAACTACACTTAATGTGATTACATAAATGAATATTCTTGTTCATAGGAAATGTATATGTGGATTATATTATTTGTTCAAGGATGTCTGCAACTTGCTCTCATATGTTCAGAAGACAGAGCAGTAGATGATGGATGATAGACAGGGAGGGAGGGAGGGAAAGAAAGAAATGGTAAAGTGACAAAATATTAAAGTTTGTAGATCTAGGTATTGGTGGAGGGGGGTTGGGGTATGCTGGAGTTCTGTGTATGGGGTTTGTATTATTTTTGTAACTGTTCCTGTAAGTTTGAATTTATTTCAAAATAAAAAGTAAAAAAAAAAAAATTCACATTGTTGAATCTACGTGGTGAGTTGATTCAACAAAGTGTGTGTTTCCAAGTGTGGACCCATGAGTTCCTTCCAGGGACTCAGTGAGGGCCAAACTACGTCCATGACAATGCTCAGTAGGTGCTGCTTGAGCGCAGGCTTTGTTCCATGCTTACATTTGCACCAGTGGCAACAGGGAGAGCAAAACCCAACAAGTCCAAGTCCACGTCAAGGTGGTGACATCAAACTCTGCCGGGGACACCGCTCTCCGCTCCACCGAGCAGTCCCGTGCCTGGTGACGCAGTCAGAGTTACTGACTCGCTGCTGCTTTCATGGAGCAACTTTTCGACTTGAAAGAAAGACTGGTTATTCGGACTCGGGTATATGGGAGACATTTTCTCAACAATGAATGGCGAACTATCCCCCAAGGAAAACAATCTTTTTGGTGCCAATGGTACAACTCAAGCTTTTAAGCAAAAATTAAAATTCTGGAAAACCTGTATCCTCCACCATGAGCTTGATGGCTTCCCAATTCTTAAAGACTGTCCTGCAGAGGTAGGTGGTGATCTCCATGAATGCGGTTTCTTGATATTACGTAATGAGTGTGTCAACAGTGGGAAGGGCTACGCAGCTCTGCAAACCACTATTTCCCAAATGCCCATGCATTTGGATGCAAAATCATGTATCCATCCAAATCCCAAGACAGACCAATGGGTTTTAGTGTAACAGAACATGAAAAGTTCGTTGATGTGGTTTCAGATTCCACATGGCAACAAACCCTTAAGAAACTACCATTGTTGAGTTTTGGTGTCGTCCCTCGATAGGAATTTGGGGTACACAGATGTAGGCATTTGTCAGAAATCATCAAATTCCATGAATTTTATTGTGTCTAGTCTTATTTCAAAAGGAAAAAAACCTGTAAATAAATACTGAACTTGAGCTTGGGTTAATAACATCCATGCTGAAGTATTGGGGGGGAAGTGTACTGACATCTGCAACTTACTTTGAAATGCATAGAGAAACAAGACAGCTTGATGGAAGGAGGGATAGAAACATGTGAGATGAAGCAAGTATCATAAAATGGTTGTAGACTCAAGATGGCAGGTATACGGGATTCATGGTACAATTCTTTCAACTTTTCTGTTTGTTTGAAGATTTTCATACAAAAATGTTAAAGAAAAAATGAAAGTACAACCCTAGAACACATTATTAAAAAAACATTTTCAGAAGTTCCCATTCCTCGACCGGGAATGAAGTCTAAGGGAATATAATTCAACTGAAGCAAAACCTTTTGGTACAAGGGAATTCCTTGCAGTGTTATTGAAAATGGCAAAATCCAAAATAACCCAAAGTCACTAAAAAAAAGAATTTAGTATGCAAAAACTCTTCTACACTGTAGACTGTTGCTCACCACTCAAAATTACTTTGTTATCCTGCACATAGAAAAATCAGAACCCAGAGCAATTTGCACACAATTCAACTTTCTAAACTATATATTGATAAAAGCATATTTTGGGAAGTCCACATACAAAAATGAAAATAACATTAGGAAAGCAGCATTTTTCTTCTCTTCAATGCTGGTACATCACCTTTTCAATAGCAGAATTCTTTTAAAAATATAAATGTAAGGACCAAACTGAAAGCTATGCTGGGATAATATCATTAAATTTCACCCTAATAATATTTAGAAAGAAATGCTAAGCCACCCCGTGTAGGTTTGCTCCTATGGATTTCGCACATATGCAACTCTAGAGGCAGGGGGAGTAATGGCCTGGGTTCCAGTCCACTTCCATCTGCTTCTGTGTTCTATCTCTTGAACACGTTTTGGCTGAAGTACATAAAGAAAATAATTCAGCCTCCCACAGATATGTATTTTGTATATGCTGGATACCAGTGCTTTGACAGATACGTATTTTACAAGTATTTCCTCCCTGTCTGTGGCTTGCCTATTTATGTCTTGATGTCTTTTCTATTTTTAACAGTTTTATTCAAACACTATACAATCCATCCTAAGTGTGCAGTCAGTGCCTCTTGGTATAATCACACAGTTATACATTCACCACTGCAGTCAATATGAGAACATTCTCATTTCTTCCAAAGAAAAAAAATCTACATCCCTTATATCCCCCTATTATTAACATTTAGCTTTGGTATAGTGCCTTTGTTGCAATTAATGAAAGAATATTACAATGTTACTGTTAACTATAGACCTTAATTTACATTAATTGTATTTTTCCCAAATAACAACCTATTATTATTAACAGCTTGCAATAGTGATGTACGTTTATTCTAGTTCAGGTAAGAACTTTCTTATATTTATACAATTAACCACCATCATTGTCCACTCTAGGTTTCACTAAGTTTTACACTCCCAGTTTTTATCCTCTGGCTTCCCTTCTGATGACATACATGACTCTAGCCTTGCTCTTCAACCACACTCACGCTCCGCTTTGTTAATTACACTTACCGTATTGTGCTACATCACACGGTATTGTGCTTATCTACTTCCAAGCCTTTATAATCAACCTTACTGAACGTTCTGGACTCCTCAAGCAATGATATCTTTTGAAGAGCAGAACACTTAAATTTTGCTGAAATCCAATTCATCAACTTTTCTTTCATCGTTACTGCTTTCTGTGTCCTTTCTACGAAATCTTTGTCTACCCCCAAGTCAAAAAGATGTTCTCCTTTGTTTTCTTCTAGAACTTTATAATTTTAATTTTACATTTAGATGTAGGATTCATGTCAATTTAGCTTTTGAGTATGTATGAGATAAGGACCAAGATCCATTATTTTCCGTGTGGATTTCCAGCAGTTTCAGAACCATTTGTTGAAAAGACTTTCTCACTCCCATCCAATTGACCTGGTGTCTTTGTTTTTCAACAAAATGATAATGTGAGCATGGGCCATTGCTGGGATATTTTGTCCCGTTGATCTATTCTTTGTCAATATTATACTGTCTTGATTATGGCAATTTTAAAATGAGTCTTGAAACCCAATATTGTAAGTCCTCCAGCCATTCTTCTACCAGATACCTTTGGATATTCTCAGTTCTTTGCTTTTCCACTTTAACTCAGTTTGCAGCGTCTCTGAAACAGCTTGCTGGGATGATCACTGGGATTCTGCATTAAATCAATAGATCATTTGAAGAAGAATTGACCTCCTAAGTCTTCCAATCATTGAAAATGGCAACTCCCCATTTATTTTGGTCTTCTTTAATTTCTCTCGGCAGATATTTGTGTGTGTGTGTAGCTTATTCAAATCATATAATTTCATTGTAAAAAAATGGAAAATAGAGAAATACAGATATAATAAACAAAAGCCAAAAGACTCCCTCCCTAGCCTTCCCTCGCACTCGGAGACAACCACTGTTAGCATCTCCGTGTATTTTTTTCTAGTCCCCTTTCCATGCATAGTTGTTGGCTTCTTTTACGAGGCTGTGTTACTAATGTGTGTACAGTTTGGTCTCCTGAGTTTATGACTAAAGCGTTTTGTAGCAAATGCCGTTGGCGCCTGGACTGCGTGCCCTTGGTCTTCCCCAGAGACAGTTCCAACACCCGTTGCTCGCATCTCTCTGCTGAGTGTGTCCAGGGCCGTGGAGCCTGCGTGGCCTGCCATGGAACATTCCAGAAGCACTGGGGAGTTAATGTCACGGGAGCAGCCTCCTGCAACAGGAGAGGGAATGGTGGGCAAAGACCCCAGCTGCCTGGCTCCTAGTGGGCGCGTTCTCAGGGTGTCTGGGCTCTCATGAGGCCTCCAGAGGAATTGAGCTCCAGTAGGATTGAGCTCCACTGGGATTGAACTCTGGTGGGATTGGACTCTGGCGGGATTGAGCTCTGGCGGGATTGAGCTCCAACGGGGTTGAGCTCCGGCTGCCCACGGCGGTGGCCTGCTTGGGAACACGCTCTTGGCTGGCAATCCTCCGTTCCCTCCCATGCCCCTCCCCACCAGCTCCATGGATTACCTCCTCCCTGGGGTCTGCTTTGACGGGAACCCAAGCAAAGACACTTTCCTCCCACGTGATCTTAATTCTCCAAAAGCATCATTTTATTCACTGCATCATATTTCATCTAACATATTCTCTATTGCTTTATCCACCATTTCTCTAGTTTGGGACAGCTTTTTGCTCTCAGGAAAGTGCTGTGAAGGACATAGTTATGCAAGAAGATTTGTTGGCATCTGGGAACATCTCCTCGGGATGGTTTCCCAAAGCAGGAATATTTTTAAGGCTCTGAATTCATGCTGAAAAAAGCTCTTCTGCAGAAATGAACCAATGTGGAGCCCTCCCAGCGGGAAACGAGGGGGCCCATTTTATCATATGCTACATGGCCCATACTTCCTAAGAGAAATGAGCATCAACTTTTAGTTTATGGAGTGGGAAAATAAAATATGAGCAATTTTTTTTTTCCTTTCAGGTGATTTAGGAAGAAAGCAAGCACCCCACAGATTCTCGTGGGCTTCTGTGTTCCTCTTGCATGGCAAGAACCCACGTATTTCTGATCCTGTACAAAAGTGGTGGGTTCTCTGCCCAAAGCGCACAACAGCCAGTCCATGGCACCAGGGGTGCAGAGAGAGAGAGTTTAATGCCACACACAAAGCAGGGGAGCAGACGGCCTAGCACCCCAAAACCTGTCTCCTGAGCTTAAGGAGTTCAGGGGTTTTATGGATTCAAACAAGGGGCGGATGGAGCCGTTACCATGACAACAGTAAGTACACATAGGGCTGGGACCAGACCAGAGTGACCATTGCAAAAGTATAAACAAGGGTCAGACTAGTTGAGTTCCAGATATTAACTTCTGCCTGTTCTACAATATAGGAAGAAAAACAACTATGTAATGATTCCGTAATCATAATCGTTTGTTAATTCCTAATTTCTCAGTGACAATTCTATCAGAAAGTGCCAGTGGGGACTCCCACTGAAGAAAGTGACTGATGATCACCAAGTTTCTAGCCCACGAGTCCGGGCTGTCTTAACCCTTGAGCACCTCATGGAGGGCCAGGATTTGAGAACAAGTGAGCTTTTTCTCTTTCAAGTGTTTTTCTCATTTGGTTGGAGAGATGTGATCAAGGAAGTAACGTGTGTAGCCCAGAAAAGTGGCTTATAAAAATAGATGATGAACACAGCTTTTTTGTCTTGGCTTCCGAAGAATTCCACAAAATCCTTTGCCACAGATCTCATCTTTAGGTTACCTCATTTAACCCCACAGCAAACCTATCAATTGGGAAATACTAATAACCCCATTGTATTGATAAAGACATGGGGCTTCAAGACCAAGTCAACCAGCCAGTGAGACACACGTGGTCTGTGGCAGAAATGGGATCTGAGCCCTGTGGGGTCGCTCTAGGGCCCAGTCTCGACACCACCCAAAATGGGGCTTGAGAAAGGACAGCGCGTCTCATTCTTCATCAGCGCCCTAGTCTCGTCCTTCAGAGCTGCCCTCCCTCCCCACTGCCCCCGCCGCCATTTCTCTCTCTTCCTGTGAAGACACCAAACCAGTCCCCACAATGCGAATCCAGAAACAGCCCCACCTCTGGGCTGTACCTCCCCAGGTTCATAGGTGAGGACATTTATGGAGGGTCCTGGCTCGCTGGTGCGTGGGGTGAGCCCCACCTCTGTTTGTCTTTCTCCAGGCTGTTTTACAGCACTTTAGGACAGAAACTGACTTGTAGAAAACTGACAGTGATGCAAATCATTCCTGACCACAGAAACACACATTGTGTCCTGTGGAATGCAACCGATTATCGCCCAATGTGCATTGACAAGTTTTGCCAGTTTCCACCCATTCGTAAATTCCTTCAGCACTCTTCTGTAGTTCTCTTTTGAGCTAGTTGTAATGACTACTCCTCCCCTCCTTAACTGATGAGTCAAGTGTGGTCATAAGAACAGAAGACCGTTAAAACCAACCAAGTGACAAAAAACAATCCCTCTTGAGTAGCCGGTGGTGCAGGGGAGCCCTCTGCAGCCTTCACCGACAGATAACCCTGACCTTACCCCCACAGCTCCAGGGAACGGAAAGAGGAAGACTCCCCACGAGGTTCTCTGGGGCTGAGTTGAAGATGAGGGTCCCTGCCGCCCAGGAACCCCCTCCGAGAACCTCATCGAGCCTGAGGGGACACTTGGGTCAACAGGCAGGGCAGCAGGGTTTGCAACGGCCAAAGGCAGAAACACCTGGCTGTCCCTCGCCTGGAAAATGATTAAAAAATCCGGGGCTTATTCTTATAGTTACGCAGCAGTCAAAACCAATGAAATGGTTCACCAGCCTCAACGTGGTACAGGGGGGGTGGGTACACCAGACACAGCAATTCATACTTCAAAGCAGATTTTTAAAAAAAAGAATAAGAAAGAAAGAAAGAAAGGAAAGAACAAATTAACTCCAGGTGTTGGCAGATGGCCCCGAGCTGGCAGGAGCAGTAACTAATACACCTTGCACACTGTAGGTGTAGGACGGCTAAAAGATGTGTCCTTTTCATTCAAATGTTTAATCAGCATACGGTGGTTCATAAGTTTTTCTTATAATGCTTATTTTCCAGGTATGTCCCCTTTTATATGTATACCATCTATTTGTACCTTTTTGCTTTTTTCTTGGTCAGTCTTGCCAAAGGATCATCACTGTTTTCTTAAGCATTTTTCAAAGAGCCTGGTTTGGTGGGGTTGGTCTGTTTTGGTGACATTCCGATGCTGGGTTAGCCAGCCTTTCTTACAGCTGTCAACTGAGAAGTGACAAACTGAGCTCAAGGCAACAGAAGTGTTTATTTGGGGTCTTAGAATTGCAATTTGGGAGCAGAGATTCAGAGAACAGCCCAAACTGTGTCCTGCCTTGGTGCTTCCAGGCAGGGGTCTGTGAAGGAAAAGAAAAAGATTTGGTAACTGTTCTGTGGTCAGTGGCAATTTCGGTGCTCCAACTGTCCTTCAGCTTGGGTGGTTGTGCGTTTTGGATGCATTATATCCCCCCAAATGCCATTATCTTTGATGCAGTCTTGGCAGGAAACATATTGGTGTTGATTGGTTTGGAGACTTGATTGGATGATTCCGTGGAGATGTGATCACTCAGCTGTGGGCAAGATCTTTCATTGGATAGTTTCCATGGAGATGTGGCCCTGCCCGTTCAGCATGGGCCTTGATTAGTTTACTGGAGCACTATATAAGCTCAGATAGAAGGAGTGAGCTTGCTACAGCCAAGAGGGACACTTTGAAGATATACAGGAGCTGCAGATGACAGACAGATTGAAGACGGCCATTGAAAGCAGACTCTTGCTCCAGAGAAGCTCAGAGAGGACAAATATCCCAAGTGCAACTAAGAGTGACATTTTTGAGGAGCTGCAGCCTAGAGAGGAACATCCTGGGAGAAAGCCATTTTGAAACCAGAACTCTGGAGCAGACACTAGCTATGTGCCTTCCCAGCTAACAGAGGTTTTCCAGATGCCATTGGCCATCCTCCAGTGAAGGTACCCGATTGCTGATGTGTTACCTTGGACACTTTATGGCCTTAAGACTGTAACTGCGTAACCAAATAAACCCCCTTTATAAAGACCAATCCATCTCTGGTGTTTTGTATTCCAGCAGCTTTAGCAAACCAGAACAGTGGTTAACTGTGCTCTTTCTCCTGGGGTTTGTTTCCAGTGTCTGATGTCCTTGGGGTTTTGAGGAACGTGTTGCTTGAGCTTTGCCTGAGTCTCCTCCAGAATGAGCTCCCAACTCCATTTAAAATCTCATAGCCATAGTAACTATTTTATTTCTTTTTGCACAGCTGTTTCTGGTCAATCAGAAGATGAAAGGAACCATAGGATTATTGGGTTAGAAAATGAGTTAAATTGAAAGACGAAAATGGGTCTTTTGTGTTTGAACTTTTCAAATGTTCCAGCAATTTGAATAGGTTATACCGTAAGATTACTATTTTAGAGTTATTGCTTAATGAATTAGACTTATATACTATGGCACTTTTAGCATTTGGTCAAGTCAAAGGAAACTTTGGGCAATTAACACCCCTCCCACCACCACCATTTCTGTTGCGACATAAATTGAAGTGGTCACCTGCAAGGGGCAATTCCGGGAAGGACCTCTTTCTGAGAGAAAAGATTTTCCAAAAAACAAAAATAATTGACCTGCTAAGACTTTCTGAGAAAATGGAAGGCAACCTACAGACTTACAGGTAAATAACACCTGCAGACAAACCAGTGTGGGCCCCGTAGAGCTCATCAGAATGGACAAGCGGAACCTACAGAGCAATGGACAACTGCTCCCCACTTTGTTAGACATCCCCCCATGTAAAATGGAAACTTCTGTCAGCCAATCTGAACATTTCCCAGCTTCTGCATTTGGCCTATGTCAGCTCCCCACCCCCACCCCCTCGGGAGAGCCCCTTTCCTTGTGCAGTTTCGATGCTGCCCAAGTCATGATCGTAAACTATCCAAATAAACTCCCATAAATGAGATCCTGTCTAGTGTTTCATTTGAACAGCGCTGGCATCAGAAGCGGGATCGGAGGAGGCCCTGACGGCCCCTGGAGGCAGCGAGAGGGTGGACAAAAGTCAGCCGTGGGGCCCGCTGTGCCCACTGCCCTCTCACGGAGCCCAGGGGTCGACGGTTAGCACCTCCCAGACCCGAACCCCATAAATCACACTGAGGTCCGACCTTGAGCAGCACTCAAGTCTGAGGGTCAGAACAGGGGTGCAGGAAGGGTTCAGACAGAAGAGGTCAGGGGTCAGACCATAATGTCTTGTGACCTCAGGTAAGTAGCGTGGGTTCTTATTGGTTGAAAAATTCGGAATCTGAGGCTCCTCAGGCTGGGTACATGTTTAAAAAACTATGCATCGGGAACTTGTCTATTTTCACAAAAATGGTCAGACTTTGCTAAGGACAATTTAGAATTGCAGTGTCCACAATGGGGTAGTTTTAGTTTAAATAAAGTTGTTTTCTTCGGAGGACATTTGGAAAATAAGGGATCCTGCGTCTCCCAAAAGCAACGGGCTGCCTGTTTTAACTGGTAAACCGAGGCATCAGAAAGAGCTCGTGACTCCATGGAGTCCGGCACATGCAGCCACGCGGGTGAGCCTTGGAGGCATCATGTCGGGTGAAATAAGCCAGACACAAGGGGACAGACAGTGTATGACCGGCAGAAAACCATTAGAACAAGCCAAGTCATAGCATCAGAAGCTAGAATACAGGTTACGAGGGGCTGGGGTGGGGTAAGGGACAGGGAGTTGAGGCTTAAAATGTCTTGGTTACTTAACACAACACTGTTAACGCAATTATCCACACCGAAATATATACCTAAATGTGGTTAAAAGGGGAAGTGTTAGGTTGTAAATATGGTAATAGAGTAAAAAATTAAAAAAAAAAAATCCATGGAACTTCACTACACAAACAATGAATTCTAAGTTAAACCATGGGCTATACTTAATGGTATAATTACAAGAATGTGCTTTCATCAATTGTAACAAATGCACCACACCAATGTAAGGGGTTCGTAATAGGGTGGTGTATGGGAAACCTTTATTTTATGTATGATTGTCCTGTAAACCCACAACATCTCTTAGAAAAAAAAAAAAAGGAATTAATGATTCCAAAATAGCCTCATCCAAAGACCCCGTACAAAAAGCCGATGAAACAGTTGAGAAAGGAGAAGCCGAGACAACCTACAGGCCAGCAGCCCTCTCTTCACCCACCTTTGCCTCCTTCCACTGAAAACACAAACGCTCTTCCTCGTTCACCCTCTTCCTCGGGAGATGGGGAAGCAGGAAATCAGGAAATCAGGCAGGTGCCCTCTGAGGTCGGACCCGCCGCAGACGCGCGTTCCGACCACCGCCACCTTTGACCCGTGGTCGGAGATGGGTCTCCGAGGCGTGATTATCCATAATTATTCGTGGAAGAATTTAAAATTGTGGGGAGTACATGTGATCCAGGGAGACACGAAACCTCGGAGGCTGAATCCTGGAAGGCAAACGCTGCTGGGGGACTGACCTAGAAAGCGATTTCCACATCAAGTCAAATAAAGGCCTGAAAAATGGAACAAAGCCCAGGTAAGACTGCACACCGGGGCAAGGAAGTCTCCAAAACCTCCTCCACAAACAGCGATGGGAAAGGCTAATCCTCACACCAAGCAGCAACCCCAGCTTGTCCCATCTGCCAAGAACAAATTCTGACAAAAATATAGAAGTAGAGCAAGGACAGGGAGCCAGCTCTTTTACATAAACTAGCGATTTCTGTGTTTCTCTGCTTTCTGTGTTTCTAAGTCTGACTCATGCCTGAAAAATTTTGAATTGAAGCTATAAGCTCTCTATTTGCATCTGTGTGTGGGGATGGTCTTACCAAATAAACTTATAATACTCCTTGAAAGAGCTCTATTCAGATTGGCTTAAAGATAAACAAGCACTTACTTATATACAAATCAATACTCCTAAAGTCCCAGAAGTTAAGAAAACCAAATTCCTAAGACTGCCAATGAAAAAACAGTTCATAGAACTAAATCCAACTATTTAACAAAGTGTGTTCAAGTTCACCTTTGCAAATGGGCCTAGTTTATTATTGTTAATTAAATGAAACCGGCTGTGCCTTCTGAGTCATCAATGTCAAGTTCAACACAAGCTTACAATGCTGTTCTACTCAGGTATGTTCTACCCAAAGTTACACAGGTTTACTGACAACTAAGCTAGCATTAGTGCTACTGGATCTTTAAGAGGATGAAAAATGTAAATTTGTGTGTAACTAAATTGGGCTATTAATCTGACAAACTTTACTTTGAGAGTAATTGTGTTTCGTAGGATGTTGGCTACAAGATGTTCTCCGAGGTGTTCTGGGAACGTAAACCGGCCAGGTGTGTAGGCCACCTGAGGGCAGCCCACGCCCGGCTCTCAGCCACGTGGGCCTTTTCAGAAACCGGCCACAACCCCACCTGCATCCTCCATGGTCTGGGAAGCCCCTGCCCCCTGCCCCAGGGGAAAGGCGCTGCTGCCCACCCAGCGTGACCAGTGGCCAGGTCAGGGACACTTCCCTGGGGCACCCGGGACCCCTCACGGCTGACAGATGCTTCCCTGGGGGACCCAGGACCCCCTCATGGCTGACACACACCTCACTGGGGGGGTCCCGGAGACCACGGATGTGGCCAGAGGTGATGCCTAAGGGGGCACACCTGGGACGCACCTGCTCAGGGTCCAGGAACGACCAGGTCCCCATCGTGCCCAGGGCTCCGATGGCCGCGCGGTGTCCTGGATGCCAGCTTTCCATCCACTTGGCCCCATCGGTGCTGCTGGACAGACCCCAGGCACAAGCTGAGGCCGCAGCCCCCACCACCCCCAGCGGCCTGGGGGTCAGCAGGAGGGTGATGGGGCTCTTCCCTCACCCACCCCTGAGGGTCCCCGACCCCATCCTCTTCCCTGCTGCCGGCCGTGTGGCCTCAGGGCCCATCCAAGCAAGAAGGGCAAGTGGGAGGACAGGGCTGGGGGGCCACTGGGCTGCGGCTGTCCCCACCCCAGCTTGGCCTCAAGGCTCCTGGCCCCCGCTGGGTCGGCCAAGCCCAGGCTGCAGGGAGAAGAGCCAGCCCTGAGCCCGTGTCCAGACAGGGTGATGGGCAGGAAGGGTGGCAGGCCTCAGTGAGGGATGGCGAGAGGTCCATGGGCTCTGGGGCATGGGGGGCTTGCAGTCAGCCTGAGACTGACCCCCAAGCAGAGGGGGTCCTGGGGAGCAGGGGGAGGCCAGCCAGAGGGGTGTCAGGAGACAAGGGGTGCAGCACTTGGGGGAGCAGGGCTCATGGCGGAGGCGTTTGCCTGCCTATTCCCAGGCTTGGACGGCCTCCACCTGTCCTAATTGCAGCCCCACATTTCTGTGCCCCAATCTCCTGGGGAGCTCTGGGGTCCTCACTGCTCTCACTCTTCTCCCCGCCCCTCCCTGCCCTCCCCTGGCTGATCGAAGGCCCTGCACATCCCGGAAGCATCATTCGCCTCCGTACCCCACTGCAGCCACCCCAGGGCCACCCCCATCCCCACCCCGGCTGCTGAGCCTCGCCCCTCCCGCAGAGCTGCCTGTCCTGCCGGGCTCTGTCCCTGGTCGCTGATGGATGCCAGGGCCCAGGCCAGCCAGTGGGGGCTGAGCTTCCACCTGCACAGTGCGAACAGCTGGTGCCCCTCGCGTTGGGGTCCTGCCACCTGCAAACCAAAGCCATGCCCCGCGGGAGCTCTGAGCTCCATCACACCGTGGCCCTCACACGTGCACATCTAGGCAAGGAAATGTCCCCCTCAGGGTCCCCTGTGCCTGCCGGACATCACCCGAGCTCAGGATGTCGCACCTGTGGCTCCAGTGGCCACACCTGCAGCCCGTGTTGCATTGCTCTCACTGTGTGCAGCTGCGTGGCCCTGCCGTAAGGACAGCTGGGCTTTCCCTCTGGTGTCCAAATGGGCTGGGGCTGACCCACCGCCTCTGTAGCCCCAAGAAGACCCAGCCGGGCTGAGGCTCGGCAGGTGCTCCCTCCACCCACAGCCCCTGGGGAGCCCTGAAGCTTGCTCCCTGTGCTGGTTTGAATGTATTATGTCCCCCAGAAAAAGCCATATTCTTTGATGCAATCTTGTGGGGCAGACATAATAGTGGGGATTAAGTTGCAACGTTTGGATTAGGTTGTTTGCATGGAGATGCGCCCCACCCAACTGTAGATGATAACTGATGGGATATTTCCTTGGAGGTGTGGCCCCACCCATTCAGGGTGGGCCTTGATCAGTGGAGCCATATAAATGAGCTGACTCAAAGAGAAGGAACTCAGTGCAGCTGTGAGTGACGTTTTGAAGAGGAGGAAGCTTGCTAGAGAGGAACGTCCTGGGAGAAAGCCATTTTGAAACCAGAACTTTGGAGCAGACACCAGCCACGTGCCTTCCCAGCTAACAGAGGTTTTCCAGACGCCATTGGCCATCCTCCAGTGAAGGTACCTGATTGCTGATGTGTTACCTTGGACACTCTATGGCCTTAAGACTGTAACTGTGTAGCCAAATAAACCCCCTTTTTATAAAGGCCAATCCATCTCTGGTGTTTTGCATTCTGCAGCATTAGCAAACTAGAACACTCCTGCTTCATCGTCATAAAGACGCCTGCAAAACCCTGCAGCACAGCATGGCCCAGCTCTGACACATGACACAAGGTGCGGAAATAAGGCCTCAGGCAGAACCCGACACTGATCTGAAGAGCGCAGTGTCCTCGGGGACTCGGAGGGCTCTGGAACTCGCTCAGACCAGAGCCACCGTGGAGCACAAGTGACTGGCAGCCCAGCCCCTCTGTGAGGACTTGGGGTTAGCCCGGCTGGGACGAAACGCCAGCCCCTCTTGCTTCAGGAGGGCCCGGCAGAGGAGGGGTGGGCCACCAAGGCCCCCCATTTGTATAATTTGTGCCGACACCAGGGCCAGCTGCACACGTGGGAAGCCTGGGGTCCCTCACCTGAGTCGACGCTCTGCCGTCACCGTCCTGAACCCCTTCTGGTCCGGGGTCCCCCACGTCATTCTGCTCTGGGCCCACAGTTGCATAGCTGGTCCCGACGACACTTCTGATCCTTCTCAGACTCCGCAGTGCTTGGCTGTCACTCTCCGTCTGCCCTCCGCGGAGGTCACTGCAGCTTTCCCGTGCAGGGGCTATGGCCGTGGGAGTCGCCTGGCCCTGGCCACCACCTCCCTGGTGTTTCCCTGGCATGACCCTTCTCAGGCTCAGGTGGCGGGTGCAGCTCACCTGCAGCTGGGGACACTGAGGGCTGGTGGGCAGCCTGGGTGGGCACATCTCCCAGGCTGGGGTGCCAGGGCTGGAGAGCCCAAGGTCACTGCCCAGGTCCTCGTGGGAGGTCAGGGCCGAAGCAGCGTGTGCGTCCAGGGTGTAAAGCTGGATGTCCTGGGGCTTCCCAGAGAGCGACATCTCCTCTAGCTGCACCCAGGTCCACCCTCCCTCTCTGCCTCTGCCCCATGCAGGCTTTTTCCAGATGCTTCCGTCTACCTGTGACCCTCACCCACAGGGCAAGGCTAGACCTCAGGACACTCTAGCCAGGTCACCCCAGCTGTGCCCAGAAATAGTGCCGTGCAGTGGGTATAAATCGCTGCACAGATGAGGGCACGCAATAAAGCCTGAATCCTATTTTACAAAACTCAGGTAAGGTTTGTCTGCACTTGCCATCCCACTGGGCTGGTGTGGATTGACCCTGGGGTCCATGGGTGGCCCTGGGGTGCGGGGTGAGACCTCTTGCCCAGGGCTCAGCCCCAGAGGAAACCCTGCCGGTGCCAGCCAACCTGCTGAGACCCGAGACCCCCACAGCCCCGGAGCTGCTGCCAAACCCAGAAGCCAGAAGGGGCAGTTTCCTGGCTGCTCTGTTCTCCTTGGCCAGAGTTCCCAGGCCTGGCCAGCCACCCCCTCAGAGCCAGAAGCGCCCAGCACATGGACCCCCAGGCTTCGTAGAGATGGAGGGACAGAGATGCGTCCATCAGGTGGCATTTCTGGATTGTTTTCCGGGGCACATTTCATTTACATGCTGGTTTCCCATCTTCCTCCTCGCGGCTCCAGCAACTCCTGGACACTTTCCTCCCCTTTGGACCACCACGCCCCCCATCTCCACTCTCTCTGCACTCAGGTTGGGGAGAACACCCAGTTGGGGGGCAGAGATCTAGTGCAGCCCCTTCCCTCAGGGTGGGCTGGGGGAACTGTCCTCCCCTCTCCCTGATGTCCATCAGCCCCTTCTCCATACTCTCATCCTGTGGGGATGGCGCACTGTGCGTGTGTGTGTGTACACCTGTGTGCTGCGTGGCTGCCATGTATATGTGCGCCTGTGTGTAATGTGCGTACCTGTGTGCTGTGTGTGTGCTGCGGGTACACCTGTGTATGACATATGCATGCACATGTGTGTCCTCTGTGTTGAGTGTGCATGGTGTGTATCATGTATGTGCACCTGTGTGTCATTTGTGCTGTGTGTACATGCTGTGTGTAACTTGTGTGTGCACTGTGTTGTATGCACATGCTGCAGTGTTGTAAGTGATGTGTGTCTGTGCATGCTGTGTGTGTACATGTGTGTGTGCTGTCGTGTGTGCATGCCACGAGTGTGTGCCATAAGTGTCATGTGTGTGCGCTGTGTTGTGTGCACATGTTGCAGTGTGTTGTGTGTGATGTGTGTGCACCTATACATGCTGTGTATGTGCAAGTGTGTGCTGTGTGTGTTCACCTTTGTGTGCTGTGCATATATGCACGTGTCATCTGTGCACCTGTGTGTGCCGTGTGTGTGTGTGTGCTGTGTGCATGTCACATGTGTGTGCACCTGTGTGCCATGTTCGTATTGTGTGTGCCATGTGTCGTGTGGGCATGTTTGCTATGTGTGTGGTGTGTGTGTGCCCCTGTGTGCTGTGGGTGTGTAGTGTGTGTGTGTCGTGTGTGCACACATGCCCGCTGAGCAGAAGGGAGTGAGTGTGGATAGCTGAGTTGTAACGAAGCCAGAAGAATTAGCCCGGGAGGTCTTCAATCTTCATGCATCTTGTGTTCTTAAACTCCTGGACAGGACGCGGCATATCTGTTTCACACCAGCCCGAGGGCTCCAAGGACAAGGCCTTGGACCATGAACTCTCACACAGGTGGGCAGGAAGGAAGCTAAACAGGACTGAGCACTTACTGTGTGACAGGGACCATTGGAAATCCCCCTTCCCCTGTGGCTGGATTTCATGCTTCCTCCAGCTGAGCACACAGGGCCTGGGGCCACAGCCCAGTGCTGACAGCCTCCTGCAGGGCAGTCCTGGGGTGGGGATGGGGGTCCGGGGGACAGGAGGGGGCCGGAGGGGGGCACCTCCTCCCACCCCTTGGCCCTGTGTGCAGCAGCCGCCCCATCTTGGAGGCTCCATGCAAGAGGCTGGTGGACCTGGGCGGCTGGACACCCTCCAGGGGCAGGGGTGAGGAGACTGGGCGTCCGGCCCCCTTTCCTGACAACCCTGAGCCCCGCCCTGGGGGTGATGCGCCGGGGTCCAGAGGTTGTGCTGCTGCCTCCCAGGTCCTCCCTCCAGAGGGCGGTGGACGGAGCAGGAGGGAGCGGGCTGAGAAGAGGGGGTGCAGGTGAGGCCAGTGCTCCCCACGCTGCCACCTTCCCAGCCTTCCAGGTCCCCACAGAAACACACGGGTCGGGCAGGAGGAGAGAACAGAGCTCATTAATCTCATGTTAGCTTGGTTTGTGACCTGCGGATATTTAGAAGGAGGCTGCCAGCCCACATCTGACCTCCTGCACTGGGCACCACGACTCCTGGGGGCTGGGCGAGGACAACACAGAGTGGGCTGCCACCTGCCAGGACCCCTGCTCATCTCAGCTCCACATAGCAGGCAGGGGCCGGGGCTCCAAGGGACTCTGCCCAGGGCCGGGGGAGGGACGAGGCACTGCAGTGAACCAAAGCCTCCTGACCTGCTCTCCGCGCTGCTCTCCCCAAAATCCACTGCACAGAGTTGGCCCGACAGCTGGGAGGCGTTTCATGCATGTCAGGCAGGGAAAGGGGCATGCATACATTGAGTGCCTGCTGTATGCAGGATCTGGGTAGGGCTCCACACTCTATGTATCAAACAACCCTGAAAGATAAGCATTAGTATTCCAAGGTATTATCTTCACTTTGTTGATGAGAAAATCAGAACAGATTGAATGAAGAGCTAGAAGACCCCTTTCTACCAAAAAGTCAAGGAACCACTCTGACCTTCAGTCTTATCTCCTGAAAACAGCACACACTCGTAGGTGTTATAATACTGTTGCTCCCTTACTCCGATTGCTTCTCCAGAAAAGCACAAGGACACAAACATAAATGAAATACAAAGGGAAACTGATGCTGAATATAAATGAACTTGTCTGTGACTACTGAGAGAACACATCAGCCTTTGTAAAGCTTCGGGGACGTGGTTGCGAGCAGCTCACCTTGTCCTCTGGACAGACTGACCGACGCCAGGCCGTGGTGAGGAAGGGTGCTGGGTGGCCCCGGCTTCCTGAGAGCACACACCACCGAGCTGCTAGAAATAGAGCCAGCGGCGTGGGCTGGAAGACGAGTCACCGGCTGGGACTGAGTCAGCCTCTGGCTCTTTAATGCCAACACCTCCAGAAGCAGGTACCTTGGGGCCTATTGGGAAGCGTTTCTAAAGGGGGTTTGGCTGGACGGTCGCAGAGCCAGCGAGTGCGAGGGGAAAACGGTGCTCAGAAAGGACCCAGAGAGCCATGCCTTCCCCGGGGGCCCCGGTGGGACCTGGGTGAGGCAGGGTGGGCAGGGGAAGCCCCCCTCCCTGGGCGCGAGACCCCTGCCCGTGAAGCGCTGGGCGAGCGCGGGGCCCCACGCCTGGAGTTCTGCCGCCTGGTGCCCACTGCCCGGCCCCTGGCGCTGGAGCTGGTTTCCCAGTCATGACGGTCTGGAAAGCATCTGAGGAGAGACAGGAGCTTTATGGGGGAAGAATCCCCCTTTCTACACCTTCTGTGGGGCCAAGAGACATGGGTGCATTTTCTACTGGGGTCTCGGGGTCCATCTCAGCATGCGAGGTGCCTCGGTTTACCCAGGCAGCGTGAAGGCCACGGTCACCTGGGGGAGACGGGAAAGCAGTCGAGGCCTCGGGGTGGGCAGTGGGCACTGTGCAGCTCCAGCCTGAAATCCGCCCGGTGAGGGGGCCCGATCCACCCACTCGCGACCCTGGGCCTTGGACGCGTCCTCGGCCGTCTCTGGGCTCCTTTCCTCGTTTGCATAAAGGAGCAGAAGGAGGAACCTTATGGGATTCTTGACGTTGGGAGAGGAACAAACCCTGGGTCGGGGCGGCCTCCACTTGGGTCACGGCCCGTGTAACTCCTGGTTAAGTCTGGACAGGGCATCCTCCCCGGACGGCTTCCCAGAGGAGAGTTCTCACAGCAAAAGGGCCCGTCGGCCCTGAGCTAACTGAGGACTCTGAAAAGAGAGGGGGTCCCGGGGAGGAGAGGGGGCGCTGGGCAGGGACGTTTAAAAGTCTTTCCATTTTGAAATAATTCCAAACTTACAGGAAAATTATAAAAACGAAATAATAATAATAAATAATAACAATAAACATGTAACTTTCACCCAGGTACCCAGATTTACCAACTTTTAGCCTTTTGCCACATGCTGTCAATCTGTCTCTGACTGTCTGTCTGTCTCTTTTCTAAACCTCTTTTCTAAACCTTGGGGAACAGGTTGCACACATCACGCTCCTTGACCACATAATGCTTCCACATAAGTCTTAAGAACAGGATATTCACTCATGTAACCACTTTAAGTACAATTATCAAGATCAAAAACTTTAACCCTGATATAAGCACATAGTCTATATTCTCATCTTTTCAGATGACCCAGTAAAGTCCTTTGGGGCATGTTCTGCTCCGTTATAGGGCCCAGTCCAGGATCAGGGATCACATTCAATTGTCATCCTTTCTTTAGTCTCGCTCTTTTCCTAACGTTGTGGGAATATGTATGCAACAAAACCTGACACCACAACCCTCCCAACACGCCATTCAGCGGGGCGAATCCTGCTCACGATGTGCGCCCGTCACCACCATCTGTCGCTGAAACACGTCCATCTCCCCAAACAGAAACTCTGCCCCATTCCAGGTGAACTCCCCATCACCTGCCCCTCCCCAGGTGACCAGCGCTCCACTTCCCGTCCCTGTGAATTCACGTTCCGGTTTTCCCGCATCAGTGGGATCACACAATATTTGCCCTTTTGTGTCTGGCTGATGTCAGTCAACACGCTGTTGTCAAGGCTCATCCGTGCGGGCGTGTCAGGACCTCATTCCTCTACGCGCTGAATGACATCCCGTCGTACGTCTGCGCCACGCTGTGTTTATCATTCATTGTTGAGGGACACTTGGGTGGCTTCTGCATTTTGGCAGCTGTGAATAATTCTGCTCTGATCATTGGTGTACAAATGAATGTCTGAGCCTCTGCTTTCGATTCTCTGGGTTGAGCCTAGGAGTGGGGTGGCCGGGTCAGACGGAGACCTCTCTAACCGGTGGTCAGACGGAGTCCTCTCTAACCGGTGGTCAGACGGAGACCTCTCTAACCGGTGGTCAGACGGAGACCTCTCTAACCGGTGGTCAGACGGAGTCCTCTCTAACCGGTGGTCAGACGGAGTCCTCTCTAACCGGTGGTCAGACGGAGTCCTCTCTAACCGGTGGTCAGACGGAGACCTCTCTAACCGGTGGTCAGACGGAGTCCTCTCTAACCGGTGGTCAGACGGAGACCTCTCTAACCGGTGGTCAGACGGAGTCCTCTCTAACCGGCGGTCAGACGGAGACCTCTCTAACCGGCGGTCAGACGGAGACCTCTCTAACCGGCGGCTTTCTGAAGCCCAAGCACACAGTCTCGGGACTTTGGGTGGTGATATCCCTGATCCGTGGGAAATGTTAACACATCAGCCGCCTATCGCTGAAGCCCCCTCCCAGGAGGAACAGATCCCGCCCCCACAGGGTCCACTCTCTTCTTTCAGGCACACCACGGAAGGTTCTAGAAGCTGGCTTCTCAGCGTTGACACTGCCACTTGACATTGGTCTTTTCCTCTGTTTCAGATGGGGGGGTTATCATGTCCCGAGCTCTAGACTGACAGTGGCCTGCTCAGTGTGGATAGGGGTTTATGGGCAGCCAGAAGCTTCCAGCACTGTGATTCAGCACCGGCCAACCTTGTGCAGGCAGGAACAGGGCCCCCTCCCACCAGGACCCCAGGTGGAGCCCGAGCTGGGAAAGGGGGAGCTCCTGGGTCACTGGCTGGGGGCTGGGGGGAGGGGTGGCCAATGAGGCACGACCTCTTGAGGCATCTGACAGCCATCAGGACCCCCAAGGCTGGCCCAGGGGCTTGCCGAGGTTCCCCAGCCTGGTCCCCACGTGCATGGTGGCCACTTCCTTGCCCCCCACCCCCACCCCTTGCGGCTCTTCAGCTCGGCCAACAGTGTGCCAGTCTGCACCCTACCCCTCTGCCCTCCTCTGCTCCTCTACCCCTCTAGCCACAGGCGCCTGGAGAGGGGATCGGGCCTCTTCCTGGGGATCCCAGCACCCAGCACTGTGCACAGTGGATGAATGAAGGGTTAAAGCCAGGGACATCCAATCTAAGATATTTTTAAATCAATGTTTGCACTGGGGATGCTGACTCTCCCAGATTTCTTTTGTTCTCACATCAGTGGCAGAGTCCTGGGATGATCACTGCAAAAGCAGGAGAGGTGGGGAAAAATAAACTGAGGCCACCCACACCTGACGGGTGTCACAAAGCCATGCCAGCCATGCTCTCTCCAGAGCTGAATCATCAGTAGGATTCATTCCAGACTCACGCAGGGGAGACAAATGGAAACGCCGACCCCAGGCCTGCTCCGTGAGGATCCTGAGCTCCTGCTAGATGGGCCCTTGTGCCATCCTCCCCACCTTTTCTCTGTCTTCCTGCCTGGAATATAGTTGTGATGGCTGGAATGTCCGTGGCCATTTTGTGACCTGGAGTCACCTGAGTTTGGGAAGCCCAATTTCAGCAGCAGATAAGTTCTGTAGGCAAGCATTGGATTTTGCTTCTAAAATCTATTCTTCACTTTCTCCAAACCCTCCCCCCCAACGTGTGCATGCGCACATGTGCACACACACACACACACACACACACACACTCACTGTGCTGCCTTCCCCAGCAAAGCAAGTATTTCTCGTCCCTGAGGGAAGGCCTCCTTGGTAACATTTTAAACTCAAGTTTGTGCTGAGGTTTTGCTTAGGAGCCTGTCAGAGCCTGTGCAACAGCACGGATGGGCTCAGTTGTTGAAACGCGGCGTCGCTGGCCGGCCACCGAGCGTCCTCCCACAGGCACAGACCCAGCTGACCCTGGGGTCCCTCCCCATTCCTCTTTGAAACAGGAAACGGTCCCTGTCTGGCCACACAAGCACAGTTTTATGTACGCTCCAACTCACCAATGTGATTTCGAGGCCAAGAATAGAGATTCCAGATAGACTGGAGTCATTTTGCATTTGTTTTAAGAATAAATCTCCACGCCCTCTGGAGCAGTTCCTCGATGCCACTGACAGTTGCGCACACCCTCTCAGGGGGAGCCCGTGAGATTTCCACACAGGTGAGGGACCAGGCTCCAGTGACAGAAGCCAAATAACAGCACCCAGATCAAAAATGAGTATTATGGTTATTTATATGTCAAGCTTGGTTTATTGTGGCTTATGACTGGTCATTTTGAACATTTTAATTAATGTTCAGAGTAATTTTATATAAAGGGTAATGTTACACAAATCCCCAAAACAAGGGAGTCACTACTTCGCAGGAATTATTTGATTAGGTCTATATTGCCTTGTCTCGGGTGATGCTGTCCTTCCTCTAGAAGTCAATGCACTCAGGACAAGTACACAGACGGGCCCCGCTGTGTCCTCAGGAGGCCGCCAGCAGGAGGTGCCTTTCCGGCCGCCCCCACAGGCCATCACTGCAGCAGGTGCCAGCCACTGGCCACTGGCCACAGGACTGGTTCATCTCGCTGGCACCCCCCAGCCTCTCTGGGGTTCCACACAGCTGTCATCCAGGCTGCAGGTCCCAGAGCCGCACAGAGCCTGAGAACACACGCCACCTACCTCAGGTGTGAACAGGACAGTTGAGGGCCTTAATGTCGGCTGAGGCCATTGGACGAGGAGAGGGCTGTGTTGAGAAGGATTCTGAGGCCTAGTTTAGGCTCAGTGGGAAAGAGAGCAGGAGTCAATTAGTCTAGGCCTTGGTTTGGCCTTCTGGGCAGGGCCCCCCTTTCTGGTCTGTGAAGGGCTTGTGTGGTCAATATTGATGTGATTAATGTGGGGTGCAGGGGGTGCTTTCTGTGTGTAGGGGGCTCCCTGTGGGACATAAGGCCCCCAGCCCTGGCAAGTTCCTGCCTGTGTGCAGGCCTCAGGCAGAGGGATGAGCAAACCAGACGACGGTTCTGAAGTCAAATTCTCTGTTCTTCTGTGGCTGTGGCCATATAAAGTGACACACCACCAGCAGTTCATAAATACAGCACCTGAGCCGGGAGACACAAGCAGACTAAGCCAGGGAAGAACCAGGGGTGATGCTTGCTTGCTGTTTTCTTCCCCGTTGTGCCCCTGCACCATCTGCTCCTGAGCTGTCCCTGGCGAGTGTCTGGCTCCATCCCATTCCTCACCTCAGCTGAATCAAAGATCAAGATGCACAGCATCTGGCTCTCCGGAATCTCCCCCTCACTGTGACAGACTCTTAGGACTCGGAGTCCACGAGGGAGACACAACCAAGAGGCCATGGTGCCTCGATGGCCTGCATCCGAGGGGCGCCTGCAGGTGGGGGGGCATGGGTGGGGTCCTGGAGAGAGCGCCCAGCCAGCGGCAGGCAAGCCAGGGGACACCAAGCTGGTGGCCAAACTTTACCTGGCCTTGCTCCTGTCCCCAAGCTTAGAGAACCAGATGCCGGCTCTCTGGCAAACAGGCTCAAGGTCAATTGAAGTCGATATGAAACACAGGCAAACTAGAGGAAATAAAAGATTAAATGTAGAATGTTCAAGCATTTTGTCTCGGGTGTCGCCAGACTTCTTGGATGTGCAAAACAGCCACCCCTGTGACTCTGTTGGTGGCCGTTTCCCCCCCTGCAGACCACAGCAGCATTCAAGAAGCTTTGGACGGGGTGGCCGCATTTCGCAGCAGGTGGTGTGATAAGAGCCAGGTAAAGCGAGGCAGGTGTCACCCACCTGGGCTCACCTTCCTTCCCCATGGCCACGCCCTCCCCAGTTCTCTGGCCAAGATCTCAACTCTGCACATTTCTGGGCTGGACAACATGCTTGTTCCCTGGGTGGTGACTGGGTGTGGGTTTTTAATTAAGCATTTCATTTTATGATAAGAGATTCCAAAGCAGTTGTGAGAAATATTAGAGAGAGAGCCCTGGATCTTTCCCAGTTTCCCTGACGGTAACATCTTACAGAATTGTAATAAATTTCACCCCTGGGACATCAGCATTGAGAGAATTGAGATAGGGAACGTTTCCAGGCCCCCAGGAACCCTCACTGCCCCATTAAACCCTCCCTTCCCCTCCTAACTCCTGACAGCTGCTGATCTGCTCTCCACCTCCCTAATTTTATCCTTTCAAGAATGGGATATAAATGGAATCGGGCAGCATGGCACCTTTTGGAACTGGCTTTTCCCGCTGGAACTCCTTCCCGGTGTTGCATGTGTCCATAATTGGTTCCGTTTCACTCCCCGCTGTCTTTTGAATGGCCTCTCTGGACTTGAGGAAATGCCCACCCTTGGTGCTGCCTCCCCACACCCCAACCCCTTGCAGCCGGGCTGAGACGCAGGGCAAGCAGACGTGTCGGGGCGAGACCCCGGGCCAGGAGGGAGCCCCCCGAGGAAACAGGCCTGGCATGCAACTTGCACTGCTGTGGCCACGAGTGGCTCTTACTGGTGGCAGTTTCCAGGGGCGGAAGGTCAAGTTCCGACGCGGACGAGGGGCCAGGGGTGGCAGCAGTAAGTCGAGAATGTTCCGGGCACAGGCACTTGGCGGGGGTGCAGCCCCAGGGCGTGCTCTGGTCGGGCGGGGCCTGCGGTGAGTTGGGGGAAGAGCTCGGAGGCCTTGGACTGCTTCTCTGGCTCTGCAGGCCCCGTGGTCCCACCACCACCCGTTTCCAGCTGAGCTGTCGTTGTGACCGAGGACCCCAGTGGGGCTGCCCCTTCTCTGAATGTGCAGGCTGGGGACCAGCCACACAGCCCTGGCTGAAGTGCAGGGGCCTGAGGTCCAGGACAGAGCTGTGCCCAGTTTCTCAACCGCTGCCCCAGGGGCACAGCCAGCACCTGCCCCCTCCTCTCCGTGTCTCGGGCCCTTGCCCAGAAAACCAATCCTGCCTCCAACGTCACTGCGTTCAGCTGAAAGGTGATCGGAGTCCTGGGGCTTGGCTTATGAAACTCGGCACTGGTTAGACACTCCTTTTTATTCTTTAAATGTTGTAAGGAGTGCCATAGACACTGGCTTTTCTAGCAGAAGGCCGTCGCACGTGCAGAGAAGGACAGTGGTTTCTTCTCCAGCTCCCTCGACCTTTTCTGCCTTTTTCTATCTCCCCCCCACCCCCGCAACAACACACACACACACACACACACACACGCACACACATGCGCGCGCACACACACACGCACACACACACATTGGCCGGGACAGAGCTGAAGGAGATCAGTGACGGGCTCAGCCTCGTCGTGCTCCTAAATTAAAGCAGAGCCTTCCGATGTGTTTGCCATTACATATCATGTTTGCTTTAGGTTTTTGAGGGAAAAGTTTTATCTGGCCAGGGAGATTGCTTCATTGTACTGAGTGTCATCCATGAGCCGATTGTATTTTTTCTCTTTTCATCTGAGAGTGCTGAGAGAAGCATTACTTGATGCTTTTTATGAAGTTATATTACCCCTGAATTCTTGGGATAATCCAGTGAGGCCAGGATTTTTTAATGCATTTTTAATGCATTGCTTGAGTAATTGTGCTAATATTTTCTTTGGTGTTTTTAAAATATATTTCTTAATAATTGGGTTTGGCATGCAATTATCCTTTCTGGTAACATCCTTGTCTGGTGTGGTATCAAGATGATTTTCTCCTGGCAAAGTGAGTTGGTCACTTCCTTTAAGAAAGAGAGAGAGACGGAGGGAGAGTTTTTAGTGCTGGGGTCCTCGCTGCGGGGAGGGATGGGGGGGGGCTGCGCTCTTTGGCCGTTGGGAAGCCTGCGGGCTCTGCGCACCCCGGGAAACGGCCTGCTGCTCGGTGGAAGGCCTGGTCCCAGAGGGGGCTGCCCGTCATAACAGGGCTACCAGTGAGGGCTGGGGAGATCCCTGGAGGTGAAACCCAGGGCAGGAGGGACTTGGAGTCCATGGGGTCCCCCCACTCATCCACGGATCAGGAAACCGAGGCCCACAGAACGGGGCAGACAGGCTTGCCCTTGGTCACGTGAGCAGAAGTCTAAAGCGAATCACCAGAACAGTCACAGCCCCTTAGCCGGTTCTCAAACAGGACGCAGTTCGCAGAGCGGAGTGTGGACGCCAGGGCCAGCCTGCTGGGAGGAGCTGCGATGGGAGCACTACTGGTCCTGGGAGCACAGGCAGGCCCTGGGAGCACTACTGGCTCAGGAGTTTCCTGCTAAAGCAGCACCAGTGTCCCATCTGGTTTCAGTGGCTGCATCTCCTGGTACCAGGCCCCGGAGGGAAGACGGGGCTCCCGGCCAGCTGCCACCCCACCCTCCCCCGGCCTCAGGCTGCCACCACCTCCAATGGGCACTGGCCTGGCCAGCATGGAGGGGGCACATCTGTGGGGGGAGCCACCAGGACCCCCCTCCCAGCATTTACATGGGACAGCAGACCACAGGCAGCTCTGACCTGTCCCAGATGTGGCCCCTACCTGGGAGCCTGGGGGTGGGGGTCGGGATTCAGGGCCTGGGCTTGCCCGGTGTCTTCCTCTGTCTCCCAAAACCCTGCCACATGGCCTGCCGATCCCCTGTGGGCACCAGGGTGGGCTTCCCCTTAGCAAACCCTCCAGGACCACCATGTGCACTGAAGGAGGGGGCAGAAGGAAAGGGGCTGGGGCAGGTGGGCCCAGGCTGGTGGCTCACCCTGATGCTCGGGGGTCCTGTCACCCCTGTGAGCACGAGGGGAGGCAATGGCCTGGAGACTGTAGTGGGTCAGAAACACCGTCCAGAGACCAAACAGAACAAAAGGAGAGAAGACACAGCTCCCCAGAGACAGGCACATGAGGATAACATATGAAGCGTGACGCAAAACAGTCACGGGGGGTGGGCCCAGGGGCCCAGAGCTGCAGGGCCAGAGTGGGGACAGCGGCAGTGGCGGGGACCAGGCAGGAAAGCCAAGGCCCCCCAGAACAGCCAGGGTCCCCTGCCAGGTCAGCCCCAGATCACCAGACCAGGCCTGAGGGACCCCTCAGAGCCCTGACTCAACGGCCCTGCCCCAGGAAGGAGCAGAGGACCAGAGGCAGGGGGCTGGGGGCTGGTGGCAGGAGGCGGGAGGCCAGGAGCATCATGAGCCACGATCACACACCTGGTGAGGACCCTCGGGGACAGTTCATCAGGGAGGTTCACTGGGAGCAGGTGCGGGGGTGGGGGCAGGCCCAGGAGGAGCGGAGGGGGCTGGCAGGGGGAGGACGTGGTCTGGAGATGGGGAGAGCTGGAGGGACAATGGCCAACGCTGGATGGTGGCCAGACAAGGGGCAGGAGTGGAGCTGGGCAGGGGCAGCAGGGCAGGGGAGGGGCGGTAAGGGAGGGGGCGGGGTCCCAGAGGAGGCGGGTGGGGAGCCCCAAGAACCAGGGTGCTATGCCATTTCACCACCTCACGCCCCACCCTGGGCAGGTGGCTGGGGGCCGATGCTGGCCCCAGAGCACAGAGCACATCAGACCAGCTGGAGGGCAGCCCAACCCCTGCCCAGTGGAGGCTAAGTGGGAGGACACCCTTAGGGCCACCTCAATGGTGGGGTCCCCTCCTGGGAAATAGGGAGAGGAGTATGAAAGAGACGGGGGCCTGGGGCTGCTCTGGTTTTCAGAGCCTGGAACACACACACACACACACCTGGGGGGAGCGGCCCCCGAGAGCGAGGCTCTGGGCACAAATGGCCAGCGGCAGGGTCACCCTGGGGTGGCCCCGCAGATGCTTCCCGGGGGTACTGAACCCCTGTGTCCCTGGTGGGCACTGAAGTCGGCCCCTGGCTGTTGCGCGCCTGGAGAGCTCGCGTTCATGGAGGGCTGCAGGCACGGTTCTGCCATGGACGGCGGCGGGTCTGGCCTTTCCGTGCGTCTGTCCCGAGAAGCCCCTGCTGCTGGGTTCAAGGCGGCTTCGTCCTGGGCTCCAGGCGCTCTCGGGGGCACCAGGAGGGCGGGTGGGCTCCGGGGCCGCAGGACGCTGCTCCCATGGGCTCAGCCGGGAGGACACAGCGTGGGGAGCAGAGGGCAGGCGAGGCCGAGGACCCCGACCCACGGGGACCCCCGTCTGCTCCCCTCCCACCTTGCCGCAGCCTGGAGGTCGGGCGGAGGATGCGCCCCCCACCTCCCGAGCCCGCAGATCCGAGCAGCGCCTGTGGGCTCCTTGCAGCTCCGCTCCGCCCAGGGCTCCCAGTCGCCGGCTGGACGGATGCGAAGCACATTCCAGAGGCCGCTGAGGGCGCGCGGAGCTCCGGTCCCCGGTGGGTGAGCCACCAAACTGGCGCTTTCTCCTTGACCCTGAGTGTGCTATTATGTTGTGCAAGGCCGCTCCAAAAACACAGCTTCCTTTCAATAAACCGCTTCACTGTGTTTCCCTGAGGGGCGACGCATCCCTGTTCCCAGTCCACCTGTCACCCAGGAAGGGGAGGGGGCTCTCGGTGCAGGGGTCTAGAAAGTGTTCCGGGACATCCCTCGGGCTCCCTGGTTCTTCGGTGGTTCCGTGCCAGCCCCGACCCTGGAAAGTCAGCTGCTAACCTGGCCTGCAGCTTGCTCTGCGCCAGGCACACTTCCAAACGCTCTGCCTGCGTTGGCTGGGGGTCCTCAGCCACCCTGTGAGGCTGGTGCCAATGCTAACACCTGTTTAACAGATGCGGAAACTGAGGCACCCTCCAGGCCAGCGCCCGCTGGGGCCGTGCCCAGCTGGCAGGAAGGCGCATCCGCAGCCCCTGTGGGCCTGAACCCGTCCCTGCAGCGCCTCAGCTTGGGGCTTGCAAGCAGCAGGTGCAGGGCCTGTGATTTTTTTTAATGCAATTTTATTGAGATATGTTCACACACCATATAATCCATCCAAAGTATACAATCAGTGGCTCACAGTATCGTCGTATAGTTGTGCACTTATCACCACAATCAATTTTAGAACATTTTCATTACTCAAAAAAAAAATTAAAATTAAAAAAAAATAAAAAAGAACACCCCAAACATCCCATAACCCTTAGCCCCCTAGTATTTATATATATTCTTGTCTTTATTTTACTACTCATTGGCCCATACACTGGATAAAGGGAGTGTCAGATGCAAGTTCTTCACAATTACACAGTCCCACAATAAAAGCTATACAGTTATACAATTATCATCAAGGATCAAGACTACTGGGTTGCAGTTCAACAGTTACAGGTATTTCCTTCCAGCTATTCCAATACACCAAAATGTAAAAAGTGTTATCTATATAGTGCATAAGAATATCCACCAGAGTGACCTCTCAACTCCATTGGAATTTCTCAGCCACTGAAGCTTTATTTTGTTTCATTTTGCATCCTCCTTTTGGTCCAGAAAATGTTCTCAATCCCACGATGCTGGGTGCAGATTCATCCCCAGGAGTCATATCCTGCATTGCCAGGGAGATTTACACCCCTGGGAGTCAGGTCCCACATAGCAGGGAGGGCAGTGAGATCACCTGCCCTGTTGGCTTAGTTAGAGAGAGAGGCCACATCTGAGCAACAAAGATGTTCTCAGGGGGAGATTCAGGAGCAATTACAAGCAGGCTCAGCTTTGTGGCCTGTGTTTTGCCTCTTAATTAAGTTACTTATCAGCAAGTGCCCAGAATCCGTGAGCTCATTAGATGGACAAATGCGATCTGGGGCTGTATGAGCCTCTGGGTGCCGCGGGGAGGGGCGGAGGTCGGGGGGCAGCCGGGCCTGCTCGGTGCCTTGGGACACCTGGGGGTGTTGAAAACAGGAGTCGAGTTGGGAGACCCGAGTGAGGTTTGATGAGCGCTGAGCCGCGGGGTGCCAAGCCCAGGGTAGGGGCGCCCTTTTTGTAAAACACCTCCCTGCTCTGGGAGCCCGTGTGAGAAGCTGGTGGTGGGATCATCCTGGGGGGAGGGGCAGGTCACCCCGGGGGGACGGGGCGGGGGCATTTTCTCCGCATTCCCTGGCCGACCTCTGAACCTTGACCCCATGCAGCTCCCATGTCCCGACGCACAACCATAAATACAACATAAATTGTGGTGCCCCTGCCAGCCGCAGTCGCCGCAAGGACTCAGGTGAAGCAGGTGCATGGCCCTCGGGGTTGCGGCTGGGAGCCGTCTCCTGGAGGAGGGACGAAGGCCCGACATGTGTCTGTGGCCCCTGAGGGCTCGACGGGGCCGTGGTGGCCTTTCCTGTCCCAGCTGCTCGTCCCAGCCTCCCCCTGGCACCACCCCAGCCCTCTCTGTGGACCCCCGGGAACCCCCAGCGTGGGCCGGCAGTGGCTTCCTGCTCTCCCCCCAGGCTCTGGGGACAGGACCAGCTCCAGGTGCCACTGCAGAGATCAGAGTAGGACCGGAAAGCACTGGATGCTGAGTCCCGGGCTCCACCCCGGCACCTCCAGGGCAGCCGGCTGTCATCACCCCAGCTGGGCATCCTCAGGTGCCATGGATGGGGGCAGCCCTGGAGGGGGTGTGCCATGGGGGAGCTGCCAGGTCCTCCTGCAGCCCCCTCCTCCACGTGCAGCTCCTCCTTGGCCACACGACGCCCAAAGGCACCCCCAGAGCACAGGGGCCCCCACACAACTCAGAGGCGCCTGGACAGCAGGTCAGTGCCGAGGGCACAGCCATGCGGGGAAGGGGAGCACAGCAGGTGCACCAGGGCAGGGGCCCCGCTGCCTTCCCCACCTGAGGGTGGCCAGGGCTGTGGAGGCTCCGCTGGGAGACAGGCCTGGGCTCAATGGTCACCGAGACCCGCAGCCGAATGCAGCACATCCCCGTCCACAGACAGGGGTGAGGCTCCCCGAGGCCTCCTGGGGCCGAGGCAGGGGCCACATGGGCTAAGGGGCAGTTCCTGGCCCTGGGAGGGCTCCGCTCTGGTGGGGGACGCCTGGGTACCACGTGACCTGCCCCTCTGTACCCGCCTGAAGACAGCAGGTTACCCCAGCCCCGGCCGGCTCTGCCAGGGCTGAATGGTCAGTGACCGGGGGAGACCCACTCCCCTCCAGCCTCCCCCTGGCCTCGGGATGGGTCTCGGCTCCAGGGCTTGACCAGGTCGGGTTTGGGGAACCCCTCATTGGGTCACCCACCGAGGGGGCCAGGCT
This sequence comes from Choloepus didactylus, assembly GCF_015220235.1. Classification (NCBI taxonomy): domain Eukaryota; kingdom Metazoa; phylum Chordata; class Mammalia; order Pilosa; family Megalonychidae; genus Choloepus; species Choloepus didactylus. The sequence goes on from NC_051307.1 coordinate 3,066,845, forward strand.
GCAGCAGCTCCGTCCCAGCCCAGGGTGCCCCCGCCCCTCCTGCCATCCCACAGCTGCCTCTCTCAGCCCTGGGGCCTGGATCCTTCCAGTGGGCTGGGCCAGACATGCTCAGGTCCAGAAGGGCAGTGTCCACCCCCAGTTACCTGGATCAAAGGTGAGGCTGAGCTCCGCCCTTCCACCCTCGGAGAATGCCGCCTGCGGGTTAGGGGGCGTCCACGGGGGCCTCAGGATGCAGCCCCCAACAGCATCCAGGGCCTCCATCACTAAAGGATGTGGGTTCGGAACTGCACTCTCGACCCTGGGTGGGCCCGCTCGGCCTGCCCCTGCTCTGACCCCTGCTGCCCCCTCCCGCCCGCCCAGGGCCCCAGAGGGCTGCCCGGATCCCTGGGCCGTTGCTGTTGGCTCCAAGAATGACCCTACCTCCCCCTGCAGCTCCTGCCCACCTGGACTCACAATCCCACCGTCTTCACGGCGTGGGGGGGCACCCGGGGCCTCCACCCAGGCCTGCAGCTGGATTGTGCACTGGGTTGAAGTGTCCCCCAGAAGGCACGTCCATCTGGAACCTCCTAACATGACCTGATTTGGAAATAGGGTCGTTGCAGATGGACCTGGGTACGTTAGGATGCGGTCACACTGGGTGGGTGGGCCCCAGTCCGATGGCTGGTGTCCTTGTAAGCAGGGACACAGAGGGGCACACCCAAGGGCAGTGGCCGTGGGGAGATGGAGGCAGATGCTGGGTGACACAGCTACAAGCCAAGGGGTGCCAAGGAAAGATGGAAACTTCCAGAAGCTACAAGAGGCAAGGGGTCCTCCTGGAGCTTTCCAAGGGAGTGAGGCCTTGATCTGACGTCTGACCTCCAGAGCTGTGGGAAAACGAGGTTCTGGGGCTCTAAGCCACCTGTTCTTGGGGCTGTGTTTCTGCAGCCCAAGGACACCCACAGGCTCATTCATTCCAGGAACCCCTGTTCCGCAGTCCCACCGGGGGGCAGCCCCTGCCCCGTGACTGGCAAGCCCCTCCCCCAGGTCCCAAGGAGGCCATGTCCGGGACGTGCTCACAGCTGGAGGCAGAGTGGGGGCTTCTCCGGGGAAGGGAGGGGCACGGAAACACGGCCAAGAAATGTGCTGGAGGCCCAGGCAGCTGGGAGCCAGAGCAGGCCGGGGGTCCTGCCACATGTGGCTAAGCTCTGAGGAGAAGATGGAAAACAGCAAAATGTGTGTAAACTTAAACCACTGCCCCTGAGGATGTGATCAGCAAAATCTAGACTGTGGGAGACCCTGCAGGTCCAAGGCCAGGTCCTTCCACAGATAAAGGAAAGAAACGGAGGGAGGAGAGAGCTGTGGATCAGGAGAAAAAAACTTCATAACTAGAGAAATAAATGGGCAAGTTTGACAGCTCCTCAAAAAGTTAAACACAGAATTATCCCATGACCCAGCAATTCCACTCTTAGGTGTAAACCCAGAAGAACTGACAAAAACTCATACATGAATGTTCAGAGTGTTATTCACAATTGCGAATGGTGGAAGCAACGGGGGCCCTTCAGCTGATGAAGGGATGAGCTTAATGTGGCTGACACACACTACAGGACACCGTTCGGCTGTGAGAAGGACTGAGGTCCCCGCACACCCTGCAGCACGTGACCCCGCACAGCAAGATGCAGTGCAAGGAGCAGACACAAAAGGACAAATTCTGTGCACGTCCCTTATCTCCGCTGTCCAGACTGAGACCGAAAGCAGATCAGCAGTTCCCGGGGCTGTGAGAGGAGGGACTGGGGTGGCTGCTGACATGGGGGGGGGGCTCCTTTTGGGGGGATAAAAACACCCTGCAGCTGGAGCGAGGTGGGGCTGTCCAACATCGCAAATGTCACGGATGCCAAGTTTTATGTCACGTGTCTCTTACCACAATGTAAAGAGGTTAAAAGTAATAAACAGAAGAGTAGCCCACAGGGTCTCAGGAGCACACGGGTGACAGCCCTGGGCCAATGACACGGTGGCCGTGACTGGGGTGGGTGCATGGAAGGCCTCGGGGTGTCCAGCTCAGCGACTGCCCGACTGGGGCGCATTTATGAAGCTGTACATTGTTTTTTGTGGTTTTCTATACCTGAGTTTTGCAATTAAAAGATGGGACACCGCACACACACACACACACTCATGTCCCTGAGTGTTGCACACACTGTCTGGTTATCCCCTGACCCCAGCCACTCCCTCCCACACCTGCTCCCTGCCCCAGAGGCTTTCCCATCTGTGAACTCCCCACGTGGATGTTTCCATTACATCCCACTGTGACCAAGCAAATGGCTCCATGGATAGTCGTGACTTTCTCCAAATGCACAAAACAATGGTTCGTTCTTGTGCCGACTTGGATAATTATGTCCCCAGAAAAAGCCATGTTCTTTAATGCAATCTTGTAGGGGCAGATGTATTAGTGTTGATTAGGTTTGAACATTTTGATTGAGTGTTTCCATGGAGATGTGACTCATCCAACTGTGAGTGATACCTTTGATTAGGGTGTGACCTGTTGATGGAAAAAATCTATATTTCCATGGAGGTGTGGCCCTGCTCATTTAGTGTGGGTCTTAATTAAATCACTGGAGTCCTATGAGAGCTCAGACAGAAAGAACTCACTGCTGCAGCTTAGAGAGACATTTCGGAGAGCACCATTTTGAAACACAACCTGGGAGCAAGCAGATGCCAGCCACGTGCCTTCCCAGCTAACAGAGGTTTTCCAGATGCCAATGGACTTTCTCCAGTGAAGGTATACTCATGTTTATGCCTTGGTTTGGACACTTTTATGGTTGTAGAACTGTAACTTTGTAACTAATAAACCCCGTTTTATAAAAGCCAATCCATTTCTGGTATTTTGCGTAACAGCAGCATTAGCTAACTGGAACAATCCTCAAGTATTTTCAAACTACAGAACTATTCCACTTCAGTTCCAAGTAACAGTTTGGACACCGGGCACCACCTGATTTTTGAACGGGCTGGGTTCTTATGCTCATAGATATGGTTTCAGTCGTGTCCATCTGTGCTTTGGAACCTGAAGCTCATTTTCTCAGCAAAACAGGCTCACAAGGAGTGGACATGTCCAGGGAGCCCTCACAGAGCCCGGGGAAGCCACGGCCTCGTCCACTCGGGGACACCACTGGCCGCTCAGATTCCGGGCCCGGGGGCAGGAAGCTGGGAGCGAGAGAGAAGGGGAGGCGGCCCGCGTCTTGCCCCCACTGTCGGACACAGAGCCGGCCCCACAGTCCATGGCCTCACCCCAGTCCCCTTCCACTCCTGACGCCGGCGCTGCCCCCTCAGGACCCTCCATGACCCGGGATCTGGGGGGCACCCAGCCTCAGTGCCACGTCTGAGCCTTCGCCCGGGGTGACAGCAGCAGACACAGTCGCAGCGAGCCACTTCCACTCCCACTCGCCCGCTGACACTCTGCAAGCCCAAAGACAACAGGCGGTAATGGGCGTCAGCTGGACGGACATTGGCCACTGCCAGCCGTCCCCCATCCAGTCGTCACAAACTGCCCCACTCCACAGAGCAGGCAACTGAGGCTCAGAGGGGCTGGTGACCAGCCCAAGGTCCTTCAGCTGGGGCCCAGGAGGGAGAACAGACACTGCATTTGGCATCTCCAACAGGACGTGGGGACAGTGAGCTGCAGGGGACCCGAGATGCCTGGGCCTCAGGAGCTTCTGGGCAAGTGGAGGAAAGAGCTGGGGCCAGCAGAACTCAGGAGCTCCAAGGTAGGACTCTGCCCGCCGGCTCTCGGAACTCGGGGGGTTCTGAGCTGTTCTGGGACCTCTGGGGGGCCCTGGACACATCTGGGACTCAGACCCTGGAGGGCCCTGCCCGCTGTAGCTGGGGCTGTTCCCCATGACTGCAGCCCCTACCTCCCATGACTTGCAGAGCTGGGGCTCGGAGCCACTGGCAGGAAGCTGGGGTGCGGCTCACAGACCCCCGCCCCAGAGGAAATGCCAGTCTGTCAGCTCCGGAGCTGGGGCATCCGTCTGTCCCCAGCCTCCTTCAGCACCTGCACGGGATGCCAGATGCGTGACTGTCCAGAGAAAGGGTCAGGGTGATGGCGGGGGAGCGAGGACTGCAGGGCAGACGGCGGCTATGCAGGCGGAGGGTGACACAGGAGGAAGGACAGAAAGAGGACAGGGTGCGTAGAAAGGACAAAAGACGATGACAAAGGTACAGCTCCGCCTCCAGGTCAGCTGTGGAGGGAGGACGCTGTCCGCCAGGTGCCAGCCTCCTGGGGAGCCCCAGGGCCGTGTCCAAGGTGTCCAAGGCCCAGATGGAAGAAACGCAAAGTGCATCATTCAGACTTTCTGTTTGTATAAACCAGAGCAGGATAATTTAGAGGAAGAATCTCTCAAGTTTACAAAATAATAAAAGCAATGAATCTCCTCTATTTTCCTATAAATGATACTTTTTAAACACATCCCATTTCTAAAGTGCTACAAAATGGACAATGAAACAGAAATAATGAAAACAATATTTTCCAAAGATCCTTTCTTTAGCTTTTGTTTTCCTTTTTATTATAGAAAATTATCTAATGTTTCCAACCTAGAGGAAGAAAGAGTCGTACACTGACCCCGGCTCCATCACTGAGCTGCTGCAGTGACCGCCCCGAGCACTTGGTGTTGTGTGTCCGTCGAACCACGACCCTGTCCCCCCGCGACCCTCTGCCCCCTCGCCACAGCACGGCCGTCACCCCAGGACACGCCCTGACTGCGTTCTGACCCCCGAGCCTCGGCCTCCACTCGCGCTGCCCAGTCAGGCCCTTGATGCCCAAACGATCCACGCAGGATCAGGCCTTGCACTGCCCTTTTTAAACAAAACCACAACACCCTGACCACACTCCCCCAAATCAACAGTCATTCCTTAATATCATGGCACACCCCTAAAATCATCCATTTCCCTTATTGTTTAGAAATGCTTGGGTTTTTAACATCTTGTTTCTTGGAATGACAAACACGCCCTGCAGGCTGAGATTGGTTAGTGTCTCTCAACTCTGCGAATCCAGAGGCTCCCCCCCACCACCCATTCTTTTCTTACAAATTCTTGGGAAAAAAACTGAGGATCCCGGGATGCTTTTCCTGGACAGTTTCCCAGAGACTGGACTGGCCGGTGGCATCCCCGTCCGCCGTGTAACACGGTCCTCTGTCGCCTGCATTGCCAAAAACTGGGATGGGCTCCAGAGGCGCAACCCAGCTCAGGCCCTTTCCCGTGGAGCCGCCGGCCTCGAGGGCCGCGTGCGCTCTGCCGTCATTCTGTCCCGTCAGGCCCGCGGCTGCTGATCTGCAGGGCCTAGATCCTTCAATGCATCAGGGGCTGCAAAATGCAGCTGTTCAAATCCCACCCTTCCGTCTTCACTTTTTTCCCTAAAGAGAAACTCATTCTCCTCGACTTCCGACTGCCCCCTGGGAGGGTGGATTTGGGAGACTTTGCGTAGGAAAGGTCAAAATGTGATTCCTTCCTGCGATTAACAGTTTCCCAAGGAAGGAGTTGGTTCCCCGCACCCTCCGAAGTCCGCGACGATGTGCTTTTTCACGATGTCGGTACAAAACACATGTGTTTGAACATATTTGATCGTCTCATGCCTTTGCAGTTATTATCCTGGCGGATGTGTCTTCGTTCGTGTTTGATTGCGCGCCAACCCCGAGCCAGCCTCAGAGCCAGGAGACACGGACACGGCTGCGAGCGAAAGGTCACCACCGGGGTCCGGGCTTCCGCGTTTGACCCAATCCCCTCGCCACAGGCGCAGTGTGGCGACAATGGCCGAGCCAGGGCCGGGGCAGACAGGGTGGGCCGGGCGCCCTCTTCCCTTCCCACGCGGCCTTTGACCCCGACCAAACCTCGGGCACCATGTTCCGGCATGTGTGGGGGGTCCCGCCCCTCCTCGCACCCCGTGTGTGCCGCACACACGAATAGGGTCAGTGTTTCGGGATAAAATGAGGTTCGTGGGGATTAAAGCCTGGCACAAGTCTGGGGGACATAGGAATCACACAAAACAAACTGCCTTCCATGTTCTGCCAGAACCTGCGAACGTCCACCCAAGCACTGCTGAACAGAGAGACGCGAGCTCCAGAGGAACCAGAAGAAATGCACAGAGATCATCGACTGGCTTTCAAAATCACCACGAAGGCAGCAGGGCTCACTGAGCAGGAGCGGGAAAGCCCGTCCCCGGGCCTCTGCCTGCCGTCCGCAGAGCGTGTGACCTAACGTCCACTCAACGAAGGGCAACCGCAGCACGGCCGGTCAGTCCTCCACCTTTGTCTAGAAAGAAATGAGACATTCGACCAGAGCCTTCCAGAAAAGGAAAAACAACAAAATCCTAAAGTTCCCACCACGACGCTGTTCACCCTGCAGGGACACGTCCTTCTGAACAGTCACAAAGAGCCCCAAGCCAGCGCCCATAAGGCTGCACACTCTGACCGTAATTACAGCGTCCACCGTGCTGAGGGGAGCGGAGGCAGCTCCACGCAACGTCCGGCGGGAGCAGGTCTCACCCGGCTGGACCCTTGGGGCAGCATCAGCCCAGAGAGCCGACAGCAATCGTCAGGAAAGAGGGGGACCCAAATGTGGGGGGTGTGGAGGCAGGATTTTAAGATGACCCCAAGATCCCCGCCCCCCAGAGAGCATGCCTTCCACCATCCCCTCCCCTTGGGGGCAGCGGGCCTGGCTCAATCAGGCGGGTCCTCCCAGGAGGGAGCAGAGCACAGAGATGAAGAAGTCAGCAGGGAAGAGGTTCGAGAGAAACGCTCCCACTGGCCCTGATCACACAAACCGCCCCACCGAGGGGGGAGCACCTGGCAGGGAGTCGGGGGGGCAGCCTCTAGGAGCCGAGAGTGGCCCCTGGGTGGCAGGAACAAGAGAACAGAGACTGTGGACCTACAGCTGCCAAGACTGACTTAGGAACCCGAGTCTCGGGTGAGATCGCGGCCCCTGCATCACGATTCCAGCCGGGCAGGACCCCAAGCAGGGACCCAGCCAGGCCGAGCGGGGACCCCTGGCCTGCAGAACCGCCTGCTAACCCAGGGGCCTTGCTGTAAGCCACTAAACTTGCGGTGACGTGTCACGCAGCGTAGAGAGCTAATGCAGGCACCAAACAAATACCTGGGTGAGTCTCAGCATCCCGGGTGGGCGGCCGTAACAGCACCACAAACCGGGGGGCTTAGAGCAACAGAAACATTTCGTCTCACACTGCTGGGGGCTGCAGGTCTGGCACAGAGGGGCCACAGGGCCAGGCTCCCCTGAATCCGTTAGGGAGAGGGCACCCCGCATCCTTCTCCTGGCTGCTGGTGGTGGCCGGCAACCCGTGTTCCTTGGCTTGTGGCAAAACCCGACCTCTGCCGCGTCGTCACTGCCTGTGTCCCCCTGCCTGATGGACACCTGTCTACGGGGCCAGGGCCCATCCGCTCCAGCCTGCCCGCGTCTCAGCACACGGCATCCTCCAAATCCTCTCTCCAAATAGGGTCATCTCCACAGGACCAGGGGTGAGAACTTGGACTCGGCTTTGGGAGGACCCAGAAACCCCCCAGGGGGAAGGAGTGGAGAGGGAAGGAGGAGAAGCAGGGGCAGGAGAGGACATGATGGGGAGGGCGCCGTGGAGACGTGCCCTGAGCTGGGCTGCCTGGGACGCAGGAACCTGGAAGGTGTCTGGGTCCTCACCGGGGAGCACGGCCCACCGCAGACAGCGGCGACAGTCCCAGCCCAGAGCCAGGCCCCCAGGCCCACAAGGAAATGAGCAAAAGGGGAAGGGAGCGGCCGGCACCCAGGTGCCCAGGGGGCCCTGAAACTAGCCAGAAGCTGGGCCGGCCTGTGTGAGAACCAGACACAGCAGTCTGAGGGGAAGCGAAGCCCACCACTGCTCAGGGGATCCCAGCGCGGGCTGGCTCCTGCTTTCCTCGCAAGAGCAGGCGGGAAGACGGGGAGCTTCCATTCGCTGACCGGGGCGCGGGGAGCAGAAGACCCCAGAAGAGCAGCCCCTGCCCCCCCCGCACTCACAGCTTTAGTTACGACAGAAGCTCTGGGTCCCCCGCCTGCTCCTGAGACTTTCCTCCATGCTACCCCAGGGCCACTGGCCCATCCCCGGGAATGTGGCGCCCGACAGAGCCTGCAGGAGCCACAGAAGCCGGGCAGCACGTCGGCTGTAGCAGGTTCCGAAGTCACAGGAGACACCAGCTGTGCTTGCTCGAGTAGCCGCGGGGTGCGTGCGCCAGCCTGGGCACCAACATCCCGCCTCATCGCCTCCTTCCCCCGAAGGCCGCCCAGGACGAAGGGGGTGCTGAGTGCAGGATTCCCCGGGGGTGACGAAGATGATCCAAACCTGGTAGTGGCAATGGAGGCACAACTCTGAACAGATGGAAAACCACTTTAGAAGGGTGACAGTTTCGGTGTGTGGATTAAACTCAGTAAAGCTGCTTTAAAAGGAGAGGGCTAGACCCTCCCCACACCCCCACGGGGTTCCCTGTCCCCCTCAGGTGGCCTCCCACTGTGTCCCACCCACAGGTGCTCCTGGGGGCAGAGGCCCAGCTGACAGTTTTGTACTCCTAGCCCTGGCCGCACTAACACACACGTCCCGACACAGTGAATGAACAAAGCAGCACCGCGCTGATGGCCCGCAGGCCCCCGGACGCCAGTACCTGCCTGGCTGAGTCCCTGCACAGCTCCTTTCCTTACCCGCATGGTGCTCCCGGCGGCTTCCCATCGAGAGGCTGCACCGCCTTCCTGCCCTGGTTGCCGTGCTCCTGGGGACCCGGCTCTCTGGACCGGTCATTTCCTGCTAGCAGAGCCGTGGCAGGGGGACGGGGACAAGGTGCCCGAGATGCTGCCCACATCCCCTGGGGAGCCTCATGTGGGCCACAATAGAGGGCACTGGGTGGGGGGGGGGGCAGGGACCCAGAGCATGGGAGAGTCCTGGGGGAGTTGGGTGAGAAGGTTGTGCCGGGGTGAGGGGCAGCCGGGCACAGGGTATCAGAGCCCGGGAGAGGTGGGAGGCCCCAGAGCCCAAGCAGGTGAGGCGGCACCATATGGGAAAGGGCACCACACCAGCGACAGGACGTCAGCTGAATACAGACGAGGGGTGAGGGGAGCCAGATTTCTGTTGGTAAAGGGAGGTCCTAATGTGGACAGGAGAAAACTAGAAAGTGCCCTCCCAGGTTGGGTTACAATCGGAGGTATTGCTATGAACTCATGATTCTCCAAATAGATGATAATGGGTAGACGGATGGATGGACGGATAGATGGATGGGTAGGTAGATGGCTGGCTGGCTGGCTGGACAGACAGATGAATGAATAGATGGATAGATGGACAGATGGGTAGATGGATGGGTGGATGGACAGGTGGATGGATGGATGCATAGATAGAGATAAAGATGGATGGACAAACGGACAGATGACAGACAGATGGGGGGGCAGCGTTTTATGCACACACACATCCATCCCCTGCACTGTGCATGCAGAGGGCCTGCGAGCAGTGGCCCAGAAGCACCACAGAAAGGAGCCAGGGATCTTTGGAGATGGGGCTGGGCCCAGGCCCGGGGCAGTGAGCATACATGAGGTGGCTGGAGCTCATCCCTGCGCCAAAACCAAGAGCGAGCCTGTGGGATGGGCGGTCACGTTCAAAAGGACAGAGTCAGCTCAGAGAGACCCTGCTGCCCAGGGTGGGGCCAGGTGAGGTGGACGTGAAGGGCAGCAGTGGACTGGAAGCCCCCAGATAAAGGAGCAAACTGTGGGCCATCCCGATGTAAGTGAAGGACAAAGAACAGAAAATCTGGTGGGAAATGATCTCATCGTTTCAAATGTCTTCCCTCAGAACTGTCTTGACCTGGGAGAACACAGCCGGCCCTGAGTCACGGGACACCTGTGGGCAGTGGCAGACAGACAGACCCCACTCTCCACCCCGTCTGCAGGGCGCCACGCGAGCTGCCCCATTTCCACGGGTTCCTGCCCACGAGCCTTGTGGAAGGCGCATGGGGCACCTCGGGCCCAGTGGGAGGGACCCCGTTCCTCAAACCAACCGGCCTGGAATCCACGCGTCAGGGCCTGGAAGCCAGGCAGGGAGGGACGTCCGGGCGGAGGGACAGCAGGGGCAGGGACACGCCCGGGGTGCCGACTGGGACCTGCTCCCACAAGGGACCCCCCGGCCACAGCCCAGGCCCGCGAAGCCGGTCGAGGCGCCCGAGGGAGGTGGCCGTGTGCTTCCGTAAACGACGTCTCTGCAGGTGGGAAAAGTGCCCGGACGTGCCGGGGGTGCTGGGCATCACGTCAGCAGAGGCCTCCCGGACGGTGTGGGGCAGTTCTTGGGATGGATAACTTGTCTGTGAGTTTGGGGTGTTTCTGGGGACGAGGCGCAGACCTTGTCAGAGCCTTGTGGCTGTTATCCCACCTCCCAGACAGGACAGGAAGGCTCAGGCGCTGGCTTCTAAGTGTGGGTGTGTGGGGGGGTGCCACCCCTGGGAACAACCCCCTCTGAGGGACCACCAGCCTGGCTGCCACGGAAGCAACCGCCATGGCCCTGAGAGAGTGGGCGGGGGGCAGGGTGGGCAGCACTAGTGCAGGGGCTCCTGGGCTCCTGGCGGCTCTGGGCAGCTCGGATCATCACCAGCCACACTGGGGCTACAGCAGGAGGGCAGCCGCTGTGGGCAGTGCCCGTGCACGGTCGCCCTGGAGAGGGACCCCACCCCGCGAGGGCCACTCACCTGGGCCCCAGACCTCGGCTGACACCACGAGGGTCCCCCGTCCTCTGGGTGAGAGCAGTGCATGTCTGTGAGAAACCGTGGGAGCCCACCTCCACGCTCCCGACACAGTGCCAGCTCAGCGCCCGCCTCTCTAGTGTTACCATCTCACATCAAAGGCTCTGGAGGCCTCCCCAGGGCTCAGCCCCGACTTGCATCGTCCCCGGGAATCTCTCTCCTGACACCAGCAGGCACCCGGGAATGTGGGACTCGCCACTGCAGCAGGGCCAGGCCTGGCCAGTGAACACGGTGGAAGACCCCGACAGCACCCAGCCGCAAGGAGGGCGCTGGGCTGTGGGGACCTGTCCTGCTCTGGCCTGGAGGGCTCTTGGGGGGCTCCCAACACTGCCCCCGGGCACCAGCACTCAGGTCCTGGTGCAGAGCCTACTGGTCACATGGCTGGGTGACAGCCCGTCCACTCCCTCGGGGTGCCAGCTGCCGGCTGTCCCTCGCCTTTTCCTCAGGAATGTCTCCTCGCCAAGTGTGACCCCCGGGCATCCCACAGTGGGCCCCGGCCCCAGCTCTCAGGGAGAGTAACCCACACTGCCTCTCCAGCCCCAACATTCAAAGGCTCAGCCACCAGCTGCACCTGCAGACCCCCAGGAGGCCGCCCACCAGCTCCCGCTAGGACGGCAATGGGCAGGGGTTAGCCCGGAGCACAGGGAGGGGTGAAACCCTGCGGTTCTCAGTAGACCTCCACCCTCATGCCACAGTGACGCCCCAACAGAACCCAGCACCACCCAGAGCCCGTTCCCATAGGCCATGTGACTGCCACCCCCCAAGGTATGGGTCACGCACCTGGACTCGGCCGCACACGGCCTGGGCTGCTGTGGATGGAGCCCCCCAGGTCTGTGGAGAAGAAAGCTCCCCCAGAAGTTAGGGATGGAGTCATGCCCCCCTGAACAGACACACTCAAGTTCCAACCCAAAACTGGCCTGCGAACCCACTTGCAGAGGGTCTCAGTTAGGGGGGCCAATCCGAGTGGGTGGGTCTCGGTCTCAGGCACCTGGGGTCCCTGTGAGCAGGGTACCATGGACGCAGAAGGCAGAGGGGAGACGGGGAGGCAGAGACCGAGCAGCAGATTGCCGGCAGCCCCCCACACACCAGAGCCCAACACCCCGAACTGTGAGCAAGTGACTGTGGCTGTTTAAGCCACGTTCCCGCCGTGGGTGTTACAGCAGTCCTGGGACACCAGACAGCTGGTGTGTCCCATGGCAGTGCCCTGCTCCCTGCTGGCCATGGACACTTTTGGGGGCTCTGCTGGGCATCGGGGCAGGACCCCTGCTGGGCAGCCATGGCTGGAAGGGAGGCTGGCGCTGGGGCCCTCCACCTGTCACCAAGTAGGAGCTTTTAACTTAGAATACCCAGATTTCCCCCAAACGCTGCTCTGTGCCTGCAGTTGTGGGGCTCCAGCCTCTGGGGCTCTTGGTGACTGGTGGGAGGAAGTCGATTCTGCATTTGGAGAGCCCGCGGAGCAGGGCATGGCGGCCTGGTGGCCGGGGCAGCCCCAGCTCCGGCCTCTGCTGAGCCTCGTCCTCCCCAGCCCAGCAGGAGCCAGGAGAGTTGGGGCAGCAGCCCAGGGTGGGGGGAGGACAGTGCCATCTCCCAAGAAAGTGGGGGATGCCTGGGGGAGTGGGGTCAGTTGGCCCTCGGAAAGGGGAGCCCAGAGCAACCCGAGGAGGCCTGGGAGCACCAGGCTGTGTCTGGAACCCGAGCCCATATCTGGGTCCTCCCTCTGGGTGATCGGTTTCCAGTCCCCAGGCAGGCGGCTCAGCCTTGGCCACTGGGGATCAGGGGTCAGTCAGCAGCAGCAACCCAGTGCCGTGGCTGAAATGGAGCTCAGGGGCTGTGGCCCCGCGGTGACCACACTGGCTGCTCCAGAGCCACTGAAAGCAAGGTGCACGCTGCTGAGCGCAGGTGTGCAGGGCTCGCCCACTCTCGTGCAAAACTGGCTAAAAAAGGCTTTGTGCAAATGAGGTAGAACTTTCCTACCAACACCTGAGCCATCGAGGACAGGGAATCTACAGGACTGTGGGGGAGCCGGGCTGGGGCGGGGGCTGTGGGTGGGGGCGCGGGCTGTTGGAGGAGCAGGCCTGGGGGGATTGCAGGGAATTTTTTATTTTTAGTGTGACTAAAGCTCTGTTTGGTTTCTTTCCATAATTCCCATCTCTCTACTGATGCTCTGTTTATCTGTCATTTGCCCAATTTCCTTTAGTTCTTTGTCCATGCTTTTCTCTAGCTCTCTGAGCATATTGAGGACTACTTTTTTCAGTCTTTGGTGTGTCCCAGGTCTGGTCCTCCTCCTCGATGGCTTCTAATGCTTTCATCTTCTCCTTTGCCCGGGCCATCACTTCCTGTTTCTTTGCATATTTTGCAACTTTTTGTTGGAAACTGCACATTTTGATATTTTAGTGTGCTTTCGCCGGAATTTAGATCTGAGGTGCTGTTCCTTAAGCTTATGTCCAGCTGGGGTTTTGACAGAGCTTTCCTTGACAGTTGGGAGGGAGGGAGGGAAGGAAGGAAGGAGGGAGGGACGGTGGGAGGGAGGAGGGAACATCTTTCCTAGTCTGCAGTTGGCCTGTGCAGTGCCCTCCTCAGGACTTGTCCATACAGTGAGTTTAGAGAACAGCCCCAGGCCAAAGCACAGGGGCCTCCCTGGTCCTTCCTGCACGTGCATCTTGTCTTGGGCATGTGTGTGGCCCTAGGAACTCCCCCATTTACACAGTCCAACTATCCCTCTTCCCTAGGACAGTTTCCTCACAGTACCAGCAGTACACTGCGTGTCCTACAGCCAGCAATCCCCTGCCCCAGGCAGCCACTTGCCGCTGTCCCAGAATCCTTTAGGGAGCTCGGTGAGCCGCCTTCCACGCACAGGGCAGGTTCTGGGACGGCGAGTCCCCAGGCCACCAGCAGACAGCCTGGGCCAGACACACATGCTCCAGTGTGTGTGCAGGGTTACTCTGCTCCCACAGGACCCACATCGGGCATCCACACTGGGGACGGGACCCAGGCCAGCCCATACTGAGCTGGTGAGGGGTGGGGAAGGGCCAGCCAGGGCACCATGAGATCCTACTGCTTTTAAGATGCCTGTAATTATTGGCTTTTTTTTTTTTTTTTTACTTTTTTTTAATTGTGAAATATGTTTACAGAAAAGTGACAACTTCCAAAGTACAATTTAACAAGTAGCTATAGAACAAATTTCAAAGCATGCTATGGGTTACAGTTCCACCGTTTCAGTTATTTTCTTCTAACTATTCAAATACCCTAGAAACAAATAAATTATATAAAGATTCAGTTTTCATAATCCTTTGTTATATCCTGTCTTGTCAGCTGCTACTCCTCCCTCTTGTTCGCTCACTGGCTCACTCTTCAGGGGTATCTGGGCTGTAACCACCCTAACTTGCTCATATTGAAAAGGGGGGTCGACAATATGGGGAAGGGGGATAAGACGCCTGTTTTTTGATTCAATGTGCAGTTACTAAAGTCCTTTAACTGTCTTCTGGAGTTCTGAGAAGGAACTTTCCACCAGTTCCGGCTGGTTGTTTACAGGTTCTGGGGCAGACAGCACCCAGAAGCATCTCACTCCACCATCTGGATCTTTAATCTTACTTGTTTTAAGTTATTTTGGGGAAACAGAACTATAAACGCTAAGCATAATGGATGACTTTTGCAGTTTCCCGTCTCCTTGGCATCCACCCCTGGCCCCCAGCCAACCCCAGGCTGCCCATCCACCCCCCAACCCTGCAGCAAGACTGGGTGGGGCCCCCAGAGCTTCTCTGCTGGACAGGGGCTGTGCCCCACCACAGGGACAGTGCCCACCCGTTCTCTTGCACACTCTTGCCACAGCCATGGCTCTGGTGATCTGGGTGGGCACGTTTTCTATTTCCCTATAATCCGGACCCAGGCGAGGGCTCTCCCACCACACTCTGCCAGGGAGGGGCCTCGGTGCCCGTCTCAGCATCGGGGACCGGCCACCACCCCGCGGGGCCTCTAGCGAGGGTCCACGCGTGCAGCTGCCTCGGACACGGCATGAGAAGGGGGGCTGACACAGACTTCACACTGGGCTCTGAGCACATGTCCCATCAAGATTGTTCAACTGGTTTTTTGCTCCAAGCCCTAAAGTTAAAAGCTGGGGATTTTCAATCACAGACATTTTAACTACAAAGCAAAAGGGATTTTAATCAAAAACTTAAAGGGAATAGTTTTTATGACATAAGTAAATGCACTATAAAAACCCAACGCAAGTTTATGAAGCAGAAAATGAAAGTGCTGCTGCCCGGAGCACCACTGCCAACACTGCTGACTCCGTTTCTCGGTTTCTTCTAGATGCACGTCAACTGATTTTTTTAACACAAAAACAGATTTAAAAACAAACACTAATCAAGAACCCACATCTGCCGTTTCACACAACTGGAAATCTCTATACAAACGCATCAGAACTGCCATCGTCTGAATCCTGTCCTCCCAGGAGGTCCTCAAGTCCAAAAGCCCAGCACCTCGGGGTGGGACGTTCTTTGGAAAGAGTCGTTTCGAGGGGGTTAGGCTAGCCAAGGGGCAATCAGGCTGGAGTGAGGGTGTAGGCCCGAGCCAGTGGCTGACCTCCGTCTAAGAGGACACGCAAACACACGGAGACCCAGGGCAGCAGAGCCTGAAGGGCTGCGGCCGCCAGCCGAGCAGGGCGGAGGAGGGGGAGCAGGGCCAAGGAGGGCCAAGCAGGGCCGGCCGCCGCGGGAAGCTGGCAGCAGCCAGGGGCTCCTCCCAGACAGGTCTCCGAGGGCGCACAGCCCTGCCCACCCCTTCTGGCCTCCGGAGCTGCGAGAGGATCGCTTCCTGTTTTGAGCTCCCTGGCTCCTGACAGCGTCAGGGCAACCTGAGGAAATGAAGGTAAGGACCAACACATCTTCAGAACAGCATCTTTTTATTTCAGGGGTCCCCCATAAAGTATGTAACCAATTCCCTACTGGGGAACGGACCGCCTCCCAGGCGGCCTTTTCATTTAGTGAGTTTCATTTTCTGACCCAAGGCCACAACAGCCAGAGCCTGGGGCTAAACCGGGAGGGAAATGGTTTCCTGGGGCCCCAGCTCGAAAGAGGGGCCCAGTCCTTTCTCAGCCCCGACCCTCTGCGGCTTCCCCACCGGCAGGTTTAGGGGCTGCCTGCAGGACCGTGACAGTTCCGACAACCACTCAGGCACCTGGGAGTACACAGGCAGGTGAGCCTGCGACAATGCCCTCCACGTGTCTGTCCTGGAGCTGGCTGATGTCACTTCTTGCTCTCCAGCATCCGTTTCTTTTTCTTTTTGGGTTCCTGGAAATTGGCTCTGCTGGCAGCCTCTGCTCTGGCAGTGGGGGGCTGCCGTGGCCCCCTCCGGCGAGCCCCTCCTGCTCTGGGGCCCCTGCCCTTCTGGGGTTGCCCGGCGGGGTCAGCCCTCACACCCTTCCTCCTCCACCGCCGCTTCTTCTCCACCCCAGAGCTCGGGTCTGGACGCCCATCCTCTTCCTCCCTGTTTTCTGGGAAGACAGCAAGGCACCGTGAGCCACACGTGGCCAGCAAGAGGCCACAGCCGGGGTGCCCAGTCCCCAGGGGAGACAAAGAGTGGGAGGACGCGAGGCCAAGCTGCCAGCACGGCAAGGGCACTCCAAACCCTGACCCCGTGGGCTGGTGTTGGGTGCCCGAGTCCGCACTGGGTGAAGGCCCGTCTGATTCACACAGTCAAAAGTGAGCCCCAAAACTCCGACTGTGCTCAGGGAAATAAAGGCAGTGACACACCTCCTGGTTCCGAGGGCACTCATAGAGGGCTGAACGTTCTCGGCCTTCCTACCTGGTGGACGCGCTGCCGCAACAGAACTGTCCTCTGTCATGCATCTAACGTAAATGTAATTCTTGGAAAAATAGCCCACCACATCCACGAGGAATAAGAAAGCACCTGGGGTCATTTTACCATGTTACTTCCCCGCAACTCCCTAACTGACGACGTCAGCCCCAGAGGAGCACCGAACACACACGTCTGCTACCAGAAGGACAGACAACACCTGGAGAAACCGAGATTCGCTGCAGCCCTGCCCTCACCAAGGGGGCTGGCAAGGCGCCACCTGAGGACGTGTGGACATCGAGCTCCATGAGCACCAGGCAGGCGCAACCCCACTGCCAGCTCAGGACGCGGGAGACAGCCCGCCATGAGGACGGACCCGGGCAGAGAGAAGCAGGGTGCCGACACGTGAAGGCAGGTGAGAGCAGGACTGGCCCAGGGCCTGTGGGAGGCAGCAGACGGCTCTGAGCAGCGAGGGGAAGGCCGGTGGGGCCAGGAGAAGTAGCTTGGACAGTTTGATGCACCACTGAGAGCGTAAAGACAGCACGCATGGGACTGACATGGCGTCGGTGTGCAAGCCAGACTGACAGCAGGCTGGGCAGGGGGTGGTGCAAGGTCCAGGCCTGGAGCCACATGGACCCTGACAGAGGGGCAGATCCTGACGCTTCTCGGGCAGGACCCGTGGGACCTGCAGCCTGTCTGGGTGTCCATGGGCAACACAGAGAGGCCTTCGGCCAGGGACAGGGCCCCCTCCTCCTCCTCCTCCTCCTCCACGTGTAGCACCCACCCCTGCAACCACATTCTGTATGCTCTGCAGCAGGCACAGGCCCAGCGTGGGACGAGAGCTCATGAAGCCCTGCAGGTTGGGGGCCGCACGCTAACCCCACTCATGTGCCCGCTGTGGGGCACACAAAGGGAAGCCTCTGGAATCCAGGGTGACAGCAGCCAGGATGAAAGTCCCCCAGAGGACACAGGGGTGGAAGGGAAACGGGGGGGGGGGGGTTCAAACCCAGAGAGGGGGTGAGGGCCAGGGAAGGAGCCCAGATAAAATGGACTCAGTGGCCTGGGGAGGATGAGACGAACAGACAGAGCTGTAGCTAAACAAAGGGGTGCAGCAGGAGCCGGGAAGCCAAGGCCCACACCAGGCCATGCGGTGGCCCCGGCTGCTGCAGGATGCCTGGCCCAGGAGACCAGCCAAGCACACGGGGGGGGGGGGGGCCGCTAGGGCACTGCAGGAGCCGGGCGCTCCCTGGAGGAAAGAGCGCCTGTCCCCAGCAACTGGGAAAAGGGGACAGCCAGGGATGTAAAGCCGCCATCCCAGCCAGCGACCGGCTCTAGCCCTACCTTTCTTGCCCTGGGACCGGGATTTGGGCAGGCGCTTCTTTTTCTTCCTCTTCCTCTCCAGCCTCCCTTCCTGCAGAGCTCTGCAGGCCTTTTCCGGAACGTCGTCCTCAGGGAAGTGGCCTGGAGAGCAGGGCAGACAAGTCAGGGGTGCAGAGGGCAGGCCGCAGGCACTCTGGTCTGGTCCTGCGAGCCCCACTGCCACCTACACCGTATGAGCCTGTTCCGACACCCCAGAGCTGTCCCGAGGCCTCCAGCCGAAACCCACCAGCTCAAAGCCACCCACCCACAGGCACAGGTGTGCCTAGAGCTGGGGCCTGGGGCGTCCATCTTGTATTTGGTCTATTTTTTAAAATGCTTAGGCTGGGAAGGGGCCCAGAGGGAGCTTGCCAGAGCACTGAGTATGTTCTGTATCCTGGTGTGTGCACTTGTCAAGACCCAGCAAATGTGCACTTAATAGTCACACACAGCGTTGTATATAAGTTTTACCTAAAAATACATCAGCTTCTAGTGGCTCCTAACATGCAGACAGCAGTGCTTACAAGGACTTGCGCTGATGTTTGCAGTTTACTTTGGAATCCATCAAAACAGTAGGATGGATTTACAGACAGAAGGAAAGACTGATGGCTAGACACATGCTAGAGCAAGGCAGCAGTGCACCGCCGGGGTGTAAGACAGCGCAGCCGCCGTCGAGCAACATGGCAGAGACTCAAGACCTTAGATGTAGAATTACCCAACGGCCTGGCCGTTCCACTCCCACCCACTCCCAGGTGGACACCCCAGCACAGCGGGTGTAAACAGGGAGTCAGACTCTCCACCAGTGTTCAGAGCAGCACTCTCGACAAGAATCAACAGGTGGAAACAACCCAAGTGTCCATCAACAGACGGACAAACATAGCAAGGTCCATGCATATGAGGGGATGCCACTCGGTTGTAAGGCGGGATGATGTGCTGGCAGGTGCCACCACACAAAGAACTCTAAAAACACCACGCTGAGTGCAAGACGGCTCATAAGGGCAAACACTGGGGAAATAGTGAATTCAGAGACAGGACGTCAATGAGAGGTTACCAGGTGGTGGGGGAAGAGGGGAAGGGGCTTTGGGTGTCGAATATAGAGTGTTTGAAATTAAAGTTAATACAATACTTTAAAACCTAAAAGTAGATAGTAAAGTGATGGTGGCAAAAACCAGGTAGTGGACATACAGGAATTTACTGTGAAGTCCTTT